>NC_088356.1:29613333-29980000 GCF_036884655.1 Musa acuminata AAA Group | reverse complement strand
CAAATTCTGTTGGCTCTCCCTTAGTTTGCTGCTCAAGTTGTACCAAAAAGCCGCTGCATGCTTTATGCAAAACATTCTCCATTTGTTGTGTGCAAATCGTTGTTATGTCGCCCCCACGTTTCCCGTGCAATGTCACCTGTTTCTCCTTACTGTAAAATTTCATAATTAGTTTCATAAAATTCCAAGAAATATCACCTAATGTCGTCAACCATTTAATTATGAGCATGGCCTCATGATTGTTAAGAGGGAGAAGGAAGAAATCTGCAATTATCTCTTGGTCCTGCAGCAATAGTTTCTCCTGCAAGCGCCTATGATCACAATTCAAAATCCGTCCGTCGGTGACTTTAACATCAAACCTGCAGCGATTCTCGATATGTAATGATATCCGAACAGCAAGCTTACTATTTAGGAAGTTAGTAGTAATGCCCGTGTCGATGAGAACAGTGATTGGTTGTTGTTTGAGAAGGCCTCCAATTTTCATCGTTTGCGGGTTTGAGTAGCTAGCTAGTGTATGTACCGTAACTTCGGTCGGTTGTGGCTCTTCTTCTGTATCTTCTTCTTCATGTTCAAGGCTCTCTTTTGGATGTTCAATGACCTCTTCTTCTATCGGTTCAATCATAAGAAGTCCCCCTTTACTACAGCGATGCTCATGGCTCCACGGCTCGTCACAATGCCAACATAACCCCTTCGCATATCGCTCCCGAAGCTCTTCTCTTGTTAACCTCTTTAGTGTAGGGACTTGGTCGACAGTAGGGGGGGCTAAGGGCTTCAATATTACTGGTTGAGGAGAGACCCTAGTCCTCCGAGCTTCATGGTTCAATTGCTCCTCTTGATGTCGTGCGAAAGAGATGGCTGCCATAAGCGTATACGGTTGTCGCGCTTTAACTTCTCCTCGGATCTCTGGCTTCAAGCCCTCAATGAAGGTCCACAATAGCTGTTTTTGAGACCAATCATGAGTTTGATTAGATAACCTTTCAAACCTGGTTTGGTACTCCTGAATGGTGGAGGTTTGTTGGATCTTTGCTAGTTGTTCGTCAATATTCTCGTAATCGGTTGGTCTAAAGCGAATCAGCAGTCCTTCTTTGAATTGTCGCCATGAAAGGAATCCATAAGTATGTTCAAACCAGTCAAACCACTGTATAGCATCCCCTTCAAGATGTATAGCTGCAATTTTCACCATAGATACATCCGCGGTTTTGTGGTACCGAAAATATCGCTCCGCGCGCGAGATCCAACCAATCGGGTCTCCTTCTTCCCATCTAGGGAAGTCCACTCTCATGCATGGATAGTTGGGGTTGGTCATAGAGCTTCCCCTCTCTTGGAAGTCATATCTTTGGGGTTGGTGTGATTGGGCAAAGCTCTCTCCTTGATGTGATTTCTTCGGGCTTAGTGGTCGGCCCAATCTGAGTTCAGTAAAGAGCATCCGAATCTTATCCTCCATTCGCGCCTCCAAGGCTTCGAATTTAGCATTGATTACCTCCTTAGATGCCATAATATATGCCTCCAAATCTATGATGTTAAGATCTCTCTTTTGTTGTTAAAGGCATGTATAGGTTGAGAGAAGTGATGGTCAAAAGGGTTGGCGGATTGGTGGATGTAGGCTACGATTTAGGCTTGTTTTGTGGCAGTTTTGGGTGCAGTTTGAGGGTGTGGTTTTGTAGAGTTTTAGGGCTGTGGTTGAAAGTTTTGGATCTGTGGTAGATGGTAACAAAGGTTTGACAGAAATCCGTGGAAGTTGCAGCAAGTATGTGCTGTCTTGTAAGAGTAGAATTGTCGTCGAAGAAACAACGGTTTCTCGACGTAATTTTCACCAAAAAATCGAGAGAATTGAGGAGGGAATTGATAGCAAAATCACAGTTTATATGACAGCAAGGATATCTAATTTAATCAAGAAAATTTCGGCAGTATAACAGCAAGGAAATTGGTGCAAGTTGCAATTACAGAATTATCGTCGAAAAATTTCAGCGGGTTACGATGAAAATTTGCAGCAACATAAAATCATTTTTAGAGATGAATTTCTTAATAGATAAATCTTAGATGGAAGCCAAGATGATCTATGAAGTGTATAAGAAATTTCATTCAAAAAATATTGCAAATAGATGGATTAAGGCAATGATATGCAGCTGAAATTTTCTGCAGCATAGATTTTCAAGTGCAGCAGATTAGACATAAAAAGATCAGTAGTTTATATTGAGAATTTTTCGATGAAACCAAAGGGAAATCTACTGTTAGGAAGTGTCAAAGATGTCATAAAAATTTCGTAGAAATTTGGATAGAAAAAGCACAGTAGCAAGATCAAACAGATGGTGCTATGCGGCTTGAATTCTGCAATTCAAGTGCAGCAGATTGGACATAAAAGATCAGTAGTTTATATTGAGAATTTTTTGATGAAACCAAAGGGAAATCTACTGTTAGGAAGTGTCAAAGATGTCATAAAAATTTCGTAGAAATTTGGATAGAAAAAGCATAGTATCAAGATCAAACAGATGGTGCTATGCGGCTTGAATTCTGCAATTCAAGTGCAGCAGATTGGACATAAAAGATCAGTAGTTTATATTGAGAATTTTTTGATGAAACCAAAGGGAAATCCACTGTTAAGAAGTGTCAAAGATGTCATAAAAATTTCGTAGAAATTTGGATAGAAAAAGCACAGTAGCAAGATCAAACAGATGGTGCTATGCGGTTGGAATTCCGCAATGTATCTTTCATCGTAGAGATGAAAACTTTGTGACGAAAAGTTTATGCAGCAATATAGGAACGATTTTTTTTTTTTTTTTTGGATTTTCGAATAAGGATAACTAAATTGCAGCAGCAGTAAGGTAGGAAACCAGAACCTGTTGCAATTCACGGGGAGATCAAAGGATGATCCGTGGTGGTGGAGATGATGGCGGAATTCGGCGACGATCTTTTAAGCAATTGTGGGAATTGCTTTGGGTGGTTGTGGAGGGTTGATGGATGGCTGTGGAAGGGCAGCGAGACGCCAAGAACGCTGCTCTGATACCAGGTGGTAGAACCCTTGCAGATTCTAAACTTGGGGTTGATCTCTTTAGGGGATCGGCCTCCTTGGAACTCTATAGGGGTTCCTCCCTCCAAGTTGCTGCTCAAAGGCTGCAGAAAAGATTCATCTATTGCCTATCAAAAGAGAAGGAATACATGGCTATTTATAGGGCTTCTAAACCCTAACTCCTAATAGGACTCCTACTTAAGACTCTTACTTCTAACCAACTCCTAATAGGACTCCTACTCAAGACTCCTATTCCCTTACAACTCCTAATTCTTCTCTAAGAAAAAACCTCCTACATGAATGCCCCTCACAATTAGGACTCTCCTAGCTAGAGTCCTAACAGAATGTCCCTTTCAATTAGGACTCTCCTAGCTAGAGTCCTAACATTTTTACATGAATGTCCCTCTCAATTAGGACTCTCCAAGCTAGAGTCCTAACATAGACTTGTGTGCTGTATATCCATCCATATAATGAAGGCAGCTGGTCTCATAGTTGTTTTTGTGGGGACACTAGAGCTACAGTTCAGATACTCATTGGGAAATGAGTTTATTGATTGAGTCGGTCACGGAATATTAGATGGTTAATGATACCTCATTGTTAGACAACGATTCCATTATCCCAATGGTGTACCTGGTCCTTCGACTTGAGACACCAAGGATGTCTTATATGAGTACTCTATTCTTTGATACCAGGTTTATAGGCCTGAAAGTTTCAAATTTAACAAAACTGGTCATCGGGAGTGGTGGCCAACTTTACGAGAACTATTAAGTGTCGATAGTTGATCATCCATTCTCAATATCATGAGAGGAATATATTGAATCTTGGATTTTGATGATGAAATCAATTGATGGGTTTACGATCTAATATGCATTTTGAGTAGCGTAGAACTAACTTTGATTAGAAAAGGTAAAATGATTAAAGTAAGAGGAATCACACGTTAGGCTAGAGTGAAACATGTTAGGAGATTGGACGTTGAGTCGGAAAATCGGTCAACGTACTAGTAGAAGGATTTTATGCCATGAATTAGGGCATCGGGTCGAAGGATCAGACATTATGCTAACGGGATCGAATGTTGTGGAGGTCAATATGTCGATTGGGTAATACACCGATGGAGAGTTCGATACGTCAAAAGATTGGACGAAGTGTCGGATGAAACAATAATATGCCAAACAACATAGGATTCATGCTTGTAATAATTTATCTAAAAAAAATAGTTTCGAGTGTAATTAGGCTAACTCAATTAGAGTCCCATTGAGTTAGAGTTGGGGTTATTTTGGGTCAAGAAAAAGGCCCATTCAATGACCCAAGTGGTGGCACTACCAGGGCTAGCAGTGGCACTGCCCGTGGCTCGGCCTCTTTGGTGGTCTTGGTAGTGGTACCGCCTAGACTAAGTGGTGGTACTATCGGTAGTTAACACTGCCAAGTAGTGGTTGTTGGGAAATCATTGGGGGGCGACATCATATGCGCAGCGGAAGAACAAGAAAACAAAAATCTCCGATTCCCAAAAAGATGTTCGTCGTCATGCGAAGATTGGTGTGCAAAATCCGCGAAACACAAAACTGCGTATAGAGATTGTGTTACCTAGGGAGATCGTATATCCCTGTTTCCTTGCAGATCCTTAGGAGAGGGTGAAGGAGGTCAAGCGTCCTCCTCTCTAGCGGTGATCCACACAGCAGGGTTACGACGACGCTCCTCAAAACTCCAGGCCTACTCTGAGGTGGAGAGGGAGAGGAGAATAGGAAAGGCAAGCAAAGACTCTAGCCTATGAGGCTGTGAATCCCTCCTATTTATAGAGATCCCGTGTCAAACCCTAATGGGTCCTTCCCTAGTGGGTATTGGATCTGCATCCAATAAGACAAGGGCTCCGTCGGATATCTCATATCCGAACCTCTACTCATCGCAATGCCTACCATATGTGTGTGACCCTCTAGGCCCAATATCGAGCTGGCCGTGAGTCATACCTATCAGAACTCCTTCTAACTCAGTGAATTATTATCTCTGTAATAATTCACTCGACTCATCGACTGCGGACGTACTAGGCCACTACGCCGTAGTCCCCAGACGATACAGGGGAATCCAATCCATTGGACCTGTCTGTCCTCAGTTACCATGTACCTATAGTCCCTCATCCATCTAATATCCCAGAGACCGTATATCGAGCATGGTGCTGTCAGACCCATATGGTTTCTACTCGAGTCTCGCTCTAATCGGATTCTCCCGGAGAACTCTTTCTCTCTCAACCCGAATGACCCTGGCCAGGGATTTGTCTGAGCAAGAACACATAGGATATTCCTCTCATGACGCCGAGAGTGGATGATCCTCTATTGACACTCAATAGCCCTCGTAAGGTCGACTACCACTCCTAATGACCAGCTGTACTAGATCTGGGGACAGCCAAACCTATAAGTCTGGTATCAAAGAGTGGAGCACTCATACAGGACATCCTTGGTGTCTCAAGTCTAAGGACTAGATACACCACTAGGACTACGGAATCGCTGTCTGACAATAAGGCATCATCAACCATCCAGCATTCCGTAAGCGGATCAATCAGTGAACTCATTCTCCAATGAGCACCTGTACTGTATCTCTAGTGTCCCTACACGAGCAGCTATGAGACCAGCTGCATCCATCATATGGACGGGTATACAGCACACCAGTCTATCCGGTTATCACGATGTCCTTCTCGAGTAACCTATGACCGGGATTATTTAGGATATGTGTTTAAAGGTGAATCGATCTCATCACGATCCGATTCCCATTGCACAAATCCAAGGACATCACAATATATATATGCACATATGCAATTGTTATAAAGTGATATACGCCAAAATATAATAAGCAAAAAGATTATGTATCAAGTCACACGTGCCATCACTCACGTGATTGGCTTGCTGGGCACCTATGACTAGCAATCTCCCACTTGACCTAAAGCCAATCACCTATGTGTCTGATCCCCATTAGACTCCTGTGACGCTCATAGACAATCTGAGACAACGGCTTTGTCAGTGGATCTGCAATGTTATCTTCGGATGGAACTCTTTCCACTACTATATCTCCTCGGGTTACGATCTCTCTGATAAGTTGGAACCTCCTCAGAACACTTCTGATGAGACCCGGGTTCCCTTATTTGAGTAATCGCCCCGTAGTTGTCACAATATAAGGAAGTCGACTTGTCGCTATCTGTATCGACTCCCAAATCTGTGATGAACTTCTTCACCCAGACTCCCTCCTTTGCTGCATCTGATGCAGCAATGTACTGCGCCTCTATGGTCGAGTCAGAAGTGGTATCTTGCTTGGAACTCTTCCAGCACACTGCTCCTCCATTCAAGGTGTACACATACCCTGAATTCGACTTGCTATCATCGACATCAGACTGAAAACTTGAGTCAGTGAAGCCTTGAACCTTAAGGCTATTACCTCCATATACTAGTAAAAGATCCTTAGTCCTTCTCAAGTACTTAAGGATACACTTTACTGCTTTCCAATGCTCCAAGCTTGGATCCGCCTGATACCTGCTCGTGACACTCAGAGCATGCGCTATATCAGGCCTAGTACATAGCATGGCATACATGATATACCATATTACTGAGGCATAAGGTATCATATCCATGTTCACCCTTTCTTAGAATTTTCAATGCCAAACATTTTGACAATGGTTTCTATGTACCTGGACTGGGACAAGCCAAGCATCCTCTTAGATCTATCTCTATAGATTCTAATCCCCAAGATATAGGATGCTTCCCCTAAGTCCTTTATGGAGAAGTGTCTAGATAACTAAGTCTTTACTGTGGATAGCATTCCTACGTCATTCCCAATGATGAGGATGTCATCCACATATAACACCAAAAAGGTGATAGCGCTCCCACTTACCTTCCTGTACACACAAGGCTCATCTTCGTTCTTAACGAAGTCATAAGATCTGATTGACTCATCAAATCTTATGTTCCAACTTCGGGAAGCTTGCTTTAGTCCATAAATGGATTTAAGCAACCTACACACCTTATCTGGGCAGTTCTTGGACACGAATCCCTCAGGTTGCATCATATACACCTCCTCCTCGAGGTTCCCATCGAGGAATGCAGTTTTCACATCCATCTGTCAGATCTCATAATCATAGTGTGCTGCAATAGCCAATAGAATTCTGATGGATTTTAGCATTGCTACGGGTGAGAAGGTTTCGTCGTAGTCAACACCTTGCCTTTGACGATACCCCTTAGCCACTAGCCTTGCTTTATAGGACTCTACCTTTCCATCTACTCCGATCTTTTTCTTAAAGATCCATTTGCAACCGATGGGTATAATACCTTCGGGCGCATCAACTAGGTTCCAAACCTTATTGGAGTACATAGAATCCATCTCAGAATTCATGGCTTCTTGCCACTTCCCGGAGTCTATACTCATAATAGCCTCCTCGTAGGTCTGAGGATCAATATCCTCAGCATCCTCTCCTCTAATATGTCCCACATATCTCTCAGGAGGATGAGATACTCTATCAGACCTGCGTAAAGTTGAAACTTGTGTATTAGGTACCTGAACAGACTCGGGCTGTAGAGTGGTGCTTGAGCTTGGTTCTCTAACTTCGCTCAACTCTATCATTCTCCCACTGTCTCCGCCAAGAATGTGTTCCTTCTCAAGGAACACTGCTCTCTTAGCTACAAAGACCTTTTTGTCCTCGAGATGATAGAAATAATACCCACAAGTTTCCTTGGGGTATCCCACAAATATGCATCGCTCTGTCCTTGATTCTAACTTATCGGGGTTGTGTCTTTTAACGTGGGCTGGGCAGCCCCAAATCTTAACAACCTTAAGATCAGGCTTCTTCCCTTTCCATATCTCATATGGTGTAGACACTACCGACTTAGTTGGAACTCTGTTCAGAAGGTAAGCTGCGTTTTCTAGGGCATATCCCCAGAATGAGATGGGTAGGTCAGCGAAACTCATCATGGACCGTACCATATCTAATAATATATGATTTCTCCTTTCAGAGACACCATTGAGCTGAGGTGTGTAAGGAGGTGTCCATTTGGATAATATCCCATGGTCCTTGAGGAACTGAGTAAACTCTGTACTTAAGTACTCACCTCCTCGATCTGATCGAAGAGTTTTGATACTCTTTCCAGTCTGGTTCTCCACCTCATTCTTATACTCTCCAAATTTCTCAAAGGCCTCGGACTTGTACTTCATTAAGTACACATATCCATACCTTGAGAAATCATCAGTAAATGTAATGAAGTAGGAGTAACCTCCAATGGCATGAGTTGACATGGGTCCACATACATCACTATGTATGAGTTCCAACAACTCAGTGGCTCTCTCTCCAGTTCCACTAAATGGAGAGTTGGTCAATTTTCCACGAATGCAAGGCTCACAAGTTGCATATGACACATAGTCGAATGTATCTAGATATCCATCATTTAGCAACTTTTGAATCCTTCTTTCATGGATGTGACCTAGCCTACAATGCCACAGGTATGCACTGTTCACCTCATCTCGTTTCCTCTTAGACACATTTACATTCATGATATGTGGAGTAGTGTCTAACATAAATAAACCATTATGCAATGTTCCTTTCGTGATGATCTTATCATCTAATAATATCGAACAACCATTGTTCTCAAAAACAAATTTATATCCACTAACTGTTAAACATGAAATGGAGATAATGTTTTTGATAATAGAAGGAACAAAATAACATGCATCTAATGCAATAAAAGCTCCACTAGGCAGATGTAGGGCGACCTCGCCAACAGCTAATACAGCAACTTTTGCTCCATTACCCATCTTGAGGTCCATCTCGCCTCTCTCTAGTCTCCTAGGTCTTGCCAGAACCTGCAACGAATTGCATATATGATAAGCACTACCGGTATCCAATACCCATGTGTTATCATAAGAGTCTGACAAATGGAGACTGATCATGAATATACCTGAAGCTTCATCAAGCTTTTGTTTCGCCCTTTCTGCAAGGTACTCTTTGCAGTTTCTCTTCCAATGCCCATCTTTACCACAGTGGAAGCACTGGCCTTTGTCCTTTGCTGGGTCTTTCTTAGCAACCTTTGCTTTACCTGGTTTGCCCTTGCCCTTGCCCTTTCCCTTCTTAAGGGACCTTTCTGCTTTCCTTTTCTTTCTGGTCTCACCAGTGTAGAGAACTGGCTTCTTTTTCTTAATAGTACTCTCTACCTCCCTCAACATATTGAGGAGCTCTGGGAGAGTCACCTCAAGCTTGTTCATATTAAAATTCATTATGAACTGTGAAAAGGAATCTGGTAGGGACTGAAGCACAATGTCCACACACAAGTTATCCTCTAGGACCATTCCTAGACATGTGAGTTTCTCTATCCACTCAATCATCTTTAGGACATGGTTCTGAACCGGTGTCCCCTCAGTCATCCTAGCGCGGAAAAGGCTCTGGGATATCTCATATCGTTGAGTCCTTCCCTGTTCCTCAAACAATTTACGGACATGTAGGAGAATGGATCTGGCATCCATCTTTTTATGTTGTCTCTGTAACTCTGGAGTCATAGAGCCCAACATATAGCACTGAGCAAGAGTGGAGTCATCAATGTACTTCACGTAGCGAGCGATCTCATCCTCGCTTGCCCCTTCTTCGGGCGTAGGTATCATTGTATCAAGGACGTACACGATTTTCTCCGTTGTGAGAACAATTCTCAAGTTACGGAGCCAATCCGTATAATTTGGACCAGTGAGGCGGTTGACATCAAGTATGCCACGTAAGGGATTTGAAAGCGATATTTTCTGAAAATAAAGATGTAGCAGAAATGAATAACATGCAGATTTTGCAAGAAATAAACTATCAAGATATGGACTTCTATCTTAATATGCTCCCACTATTTTACTATCGAGTCACGCGACACCCTCAGCACGTGAAACGGAAGTCTCCGGCAGACTTCTAGTGGGGATCAGGATCCAATCAGCGTCTTAGTGTAACCTCGAGGGACTCGACCAATCACACTAAGCCTAAAAGGTAGGCAACTCTTGCCGATCACAACTCCTTGTGATTCCCGTCCTGTTCGGCCTCCGAATCACCATGGCCTCGAGGGACTCGACCAACCATGATGCTCGGTTAAGTCAACACCTTCGTTACAAGATGAGTCTGATTTGATGATATACCCTCGAGGGACTCAACCAAGCATACCATGCCCTCAGGTCACCGGTGACATCTCTATGTCGTAAGCAAGATAGCGAATCGCGATATAGGTGAGTCTCGAGGGACTCGACCAACTCAACCTACACCGGAATTCGGTTCCTACTCATAACGATGGAAGGCCACGTGGGTCAATCTAATTGCCTCACGTTTACCGACTTAATATTATCGAGAGATGTTTCTATGATTTGGTCTCCTAATATGACATGTCACACATATACATATTTAATATATATCTATATCGCATGCAAATATATATACATATCTAGTATGTGTATAAGCAATCACACCAGATGATCATGGACCACAACCTAATATGATTAGGCCCGAGCCAGTAGGCCTAATCACTCACATCAAGATCTATGTGTGCTACGGTGCATCTCCATGCCCTGTGATCGTCCATCTCGTCCTCGTCGGTTTTATCGACATCTTGATGCATCTCCATGCATCACGATCGTCCGTCTCGTGGGTCCCGCTATCGCATCCACGCTCCCGCTGCGCCTCCTCATGTGATTACAACTTAATCATAGGCACGCAGGCCCGATAATAAACGAGAAATATAATAGAGGTTCGCAGACCTCAATTATAATAATCACAAGTACACACATCACACGGTTCATGATCATCCGTCCACACATCATACATCACATGTATAAATAATCATCATCATGTAGGACTACTAGATAATAATAAAAATAATAATCAACTAAATCTTTTAATTAATTAATATTTTTGAAATCAGGGATATATAGGGAATTTCTCAATTCCTAAGGGTATTTTCGTAATTTTGACAAAAGACATAAACTGGAATTTCTCAAATTCACAGGGGCAAAACTATCTTTTTGCCCAAAACCCTAATTCCCTCTTTCTACTGCCGCTACCGCCGCCGCCACCCTGCTGGCGACGGCCTGTGCGGCGGGGCGAGGGCGCTGCCCTCGCCTGCAGGCGGTGCTGTCTCGCCGGGCGGCCGCCCCTGTGGAGGGGTTTCGCCCGCGGGAGCAGCGGCGGCAGGCGTCGCGCGTCGCTGCCCTGCGGCGCCTCTGCCCGTGGGTTGCCAGCCCCGCCAGCAGCAAGCCTGCTGCAAGCAGACCGCTGGCCGGCTGCTGCAGGCACAGCGCTTGCGCATGCGCCGACGCTGTGCTGCCTGGCTGCGGCTGCGGCTGCCGCTGCCTCTGCAAGTGGCTGCAGGCATGCAGATCGAGGGCAGCAACTGTTGCTGCCCTTCCTCGCTTTTGCGTCAACGATTTTAACGTCAAAATTCTTCCTAAACACAATACACGCAGTTCAAAACCAATCATTCGCACGAACAACCTGGCTCTGATACCACTGTTGGGAAATCATTGGGGGGCGACATCATATGCGCAGCAGAAGAACAAGAAAATAAAAATCTCCGATTCCCAAAAAAATGTTCGTCGTCGTGCGAAGATTGGTGCGCAAAATCCGCGAAACACAAAACTGCGTATAGAGATTGTGTTACCTAGGGAGATCGTATATCCCTGTTTCCTTGCAGATCCTTAGGAGAGGGTGAAGGAGGTCAAGCGTCCTCCTCTCTAGCGGTGATCCACACAGCAGGGTTGCGACGACGCTCCTCAAAACTCCAGGCCTACTCTGAGGTGGAGAGGGAGAGGAGAATAGGAAAGGCAAGCAAAGACTCTAGCCTATGAGGCTGTGAATCCCTCCTATTTATAGAGATCCCGTGTCAAACCCTAATGGGTCCTTCCCTAGTGGGTATTGGATCTGTATCCAATAAGACAAGGGCTCCGTCGGATATCTCATATCCGAACCTCTACTCATCGCAATGCCTACCATATGAGTGTGACCCTCTAGGCCCAATATCGAGCTGGCCGTGAGTCATACCTGTCAGAACTCCTTCTAACTCAGTGAATTATTATCTCTGTAATAATTCACTCGACTCATCGACTACGGACGTACTAGGCCACTACGCCGTAGTCCCCAAACGATACAGGGGAATCCAATCCATTGGACCTGTTTGTCCTCAGTTACCATGTACCTATAGTCCCTCATCCATCTAATATCCCAGAGACCGTATATCGAGCATGGTGCTATCAGACCCATACGGTTTCTACTCGAGTCTCGCTCTAATCGGATTCTCCCGGAGAACTCTTTCTCTCTCAACCCGAATGACCCTGGCCAGGGATTTGTCTGAGCAAGAACACATAGGATATTCCTCTCATGACGCCGAGAGTAGATGATCCTCTATTGATACTCAATAGCCCTCGTAAGGTCGACTACCACTCCCAATGACCAGCTGTACTATATCTGGGGACAGCCAAACCTATAAGTCTAGTATCAAAGAGTGGAGCACTCATATAGGACATCCTTGGTGTCTCAAGTCTAAGGACCAGATACACCACTAGGACTACGGAATCGCTGTCTGACAATAAGGCATCATCAACCATCCAGCATTCCGTAAGTGGATCAATCAGTGAACTCATTCTCCAATGAGCACCTGTACTGTATCCCTAGTGTCCCTACACGAGCAGCTATGAGACCAGCTCCATCCATCATATGGACGGGTATACAGCACACCAGTCTATCCGGTTATCACGATGTCCTTCTCGAGTAACCTATGACCGGGATTATTTAGGATATGTGTTTAAAGGTGAATCGATCTCATTATCGTGATCTCATCACGATCCGATTCCCATTGCACAAATCCAAGGACATCACAATATATATATGCACATATGCAATTGTTATAAAGTGATATACGTCGAAATATAATAAGCAAAAAGATTATGTATCAAGTCACACGTGCCATCACTCACGTGATTGGCTTGCTGGGCACCTATGACTAGCAGTGGTTGTTGAATCTCGGATTTTGATGATATAATCAATTGGTGGGTTAATTGATCTAATCCATATTATTGAGTTAAGTGTGCAGGATTAACTACGATAACCAGAAAACATAAAGCAAGGATACCGGAGTCGAGCTCGATGGACGTTTAAGAGACCGAAGAATCATCGGAGATGCTGCCGGAACCATCCGAGAAGAAATCGGGAACGTGTCGGAAGTTCGCCGAAGAAATCGTCGGAGGCTCGCGGAGATCACCGAGAAGGCTCGGCTACTCGTTAAAAGTCATCACAAAGATTGGGAGCTTGCAGGGAGTCCGTCGGAAGAAGTTCGTCGGAAAGCTCGCCGGAACAAGACTCGACGTTCGCGGTTGAAAGCTTGCTTAGGATGTGTTTTTTGTTATGTAGTTCACTTGTAATTAGGATTAGGATTAAGAGATAATCCTATATCCTGGTTAGGGGCCAACTGGGCCCAAAGTCAGAGTTGGTTTAGGCTAAAAATTAAGCTAAACCAGCGAACTAGAGAGCCAAGATTGAAGCCCAACTAGTGGCTGAAAACACTGTAGTTGGGCTGAAAACACTGTAGGCGGTGGCACCGCCCAGCACCCGAGTGCTGGGCGGTGACACCTCCTGGCTGGGCGGTGGCACCGCCCAGCACCCGAGCGCTGGGCGGTGGCACCGCCTGGTTGGGCGGTGGCACCTCCAGCACCGGAAACCCTAAGAAAATTCAAATTTTGGAGCCCAAAATTTGAATCCTCTTGAGGCCTATAAATACCCCTCTAATCTCAGCTGAGGTTACAACTTTTGAGAAGCATTTTGATTGAGAGAAAAGTCTTAGAAAGTCTTAGCAAGTCTTGTTTTCAATTTGCTAGAGAGTTCTCCTCCTCCTTTCTTATTGAAAATTTGTAAGAGGTTGGGCTGCTTGTAAAAGGTTGTAAGAGGGGTGTTTACCCTTCCATTTCAAGAGACTTGCTAGTGGAAGGTGGGAGCCTCATCGAAGAGGGGCCTCGCAAGTGGAGTAGGTCATTTGACCGAACCACTCTAAAAATCGGCGTAATCCCTGGTTTGCTTTTTATTATTGTCATTTACATTACTGCAAATCTTCTTACTGCTTTAGTTCCTCATTACTCTTACTGCACAATCTTGCAAATACGATTTCTTAAGCATTTCCTTCTTACTGTCAAGCATTTCCCCATTACGATTTCGTATTGTACGAAAGATTTGATTAAAATCGAAGTTTTAATCCGCTGCACTAATTCACCCCCCCCCTCTTAGTGCCGCTCCGATCCTAACAAGTGGTATCAGAGCGAGGGTATCTCTCATATTTGGTTTAATACCCAAGAGAGATGGCTTACTCCGGCATGCAAGAGGGCCATTCTATTGCACGACCACCTTTGTTTAATGGGTCGGATTACACATATTGGAAGACTCGCATGAGAATCTTCCTCATTTCTATGGACTTTGAGCTTTGGTCTATTGTCGAGAATGGATTTCAAAAATCTTCTCTTCCGATGAGTGAATGGGATGAATCGGAGAAGAAGGTTTTTGCTTTAAATGCAAAGGCTATGAATGCCTTGTTTTGTGCACTAGACAAAAACGAATTTAATCGTGTTTCAATGTGTGATTCGGCTTTTGATATTTGGAGAACTCTTGAGGTCACTCATGAAGGCACTAGCCGAGTGAAAGAGTCCAAAATCAACATCCTTGTGCACTCTTACGAACTTTTCCGAATGAAACCAAGTGAGTCCATCGGAGACATGTACACCCGGTTTACGGATGTCATCAATGGACTCAAAGCTCTTGGTAAAGATTTTACTAACTTTGAACTAGTAACTAAAATCTTAAGATCCCTCCCTAAAAGTTGGGATCCAAAAGTTACGGCCATTCAAGAGGCCAAAGATCTTAAAGCATTCCCTCTTGAAGAACTCATTGGGTCTCTAATGACCTACGAAATGACATGTCAAGCTCATGACGAGCTCGAGAACCCCCTTCCAAAGAACAGGAAGGATATGGCACTCAAATCACAAGAAGACCACTTGAAAGGAACATCAAGTGATGAGGACAGTGACAATGACATTGCACTTTTGACTCAAAAATTTAAAAAATATTTAAGAAAGAACAGATTTAAAAATAATACAAAAAATAAATTTGAACAAAAGAAGGACCAAGTGATTTGCTATGAATGCAAAAAACCGGGACACTATAAGAACGATTGTCCTCAAGCCAAAAAGAGAACATCAAAGAAGAAGGCATTCAAGGCAACATGGGATGATTCAAGCGCATCCGAAGAAGAGGAGTCCAACACCGAGCAAGTTGCTCATTACGCGCTAATGGCGTTAGGAGAAGAGGTATGTGATTTATTTAATGAAGAGTTATCTTTTGAAGAACTATCTATCGCTTTTCATGAATTATTTGATGAATGTAGAACTGTTAGCAAGAAGTTAAGTATCTTAAAGAAAGAGCATGCTTTGCTACAAGATAAGTTTGATAGTCTTCAAACTCCTCCATGCTCTAAGTGTGAGCACTTAGAAGCAATAAAAAATGAAAATTTGCTTCTTAAGGAAACCTTAAACAAGTTTAAGGTTGGTAGCAAAGGATTAGATATGATCCTTGCACACAAGGGTCACATCGCAAATAGAAATGGAATTGGATTTGTAAAAGGATTACATCAAAATCCTACCACTTTCATAAAAGGACCTACATTACATGTTTCCTCTTATATGAAATGCAACTTTTGTTGCAAATCCGGACATATTGCCTACAAATGCCCATTTAGGAAAATTAGTTCACAAAAATTAATATGGGTTCCTAAAGAAACTATAAAGAATTCAATCATAAATAACAAAGTTAGTGGGTCAATTTTTGAGGCACCCAAAATCAAATGGGTACCTAAAAATCATCCTCTTTTGTAGACAAACCCACAAGCTAGGAGCAAGAGATGGTATCTCGATAGTGGATGCTCAAGACATATGACTGGAGATCCATCTCATTTCTCTATGCTCACTAGCAAAGAAGAAGGGTACGTTACCTTCGGAGACAACAACAAGGGCAAAATCATTGGCAAGGGAACTATTGGTAACAAATTTAATTTTTCCATTGATGATGTCTTACTAGTTGATGGATTGAAACATAATCTCTTGAGTATTAGTCAACTATGCGATAAAGGTTACATCGTTAGATTTGAATCAAATATGTGCATTATTGAAAAACCAAATCATAACATGACTATGATTGCTTTAAAACAAAATAATGTCTATACCATCAATCTTGATGAACTAAGTAATGAAATGTGCTTCTCCGTCGTAAATGATGATGCTTGGCTTTGGCATAGGAGATTAGGCCATGCAAGCATGAAAACAATATCTAAGATCTCATCTCAAGAATTAGTACGAGGAATTCCAAATATAAAGTTTATTAAGGACAAAGTATGCGATGCATGTCAACTAGGCAAACAAATAAAAACAAGCTTCAAACCAAAAAATCAAATTAGCACTACTAGACCATTACAATTGATCCATTTGGACCTATTTGGACCAATTGATACAACAAGTCTAGGTGGAAGCAAATATGTTTTTGTGATTGTGGATGACTACTCTAGATACACTTGGACCTATTTCTTAGCTCACAAAAGTGATTGCTTCAAGTGTTTCTCTAAATTTTGTAAACTCACTCAAAACGAAAAAGGCTTCATGATTTCATCAATTCGGAGTGATCACGGTGGTGAATTCCAAAACCGTGACTTTCAAAATTTTTGCGAAAGTAATGGGTACAATCACAACTTCTCAACTCCAAGAAATCCTCAACAAAATGGAGTAGTTGAAAGGAAAAATAGAAACCTACAAGAAATGGCAAGAACTATGTTGAATGAACATAGTTTACCTAAGTACTTTTGGGCCGAAGCCGTAAATACGGCTTGCTACATCATGAATAGAGTCCTAATAAGACCATCCTTATCCAAAACTCCCTATGAATTATGGAATAACAAAAAACCAAACATCTCCTATTTTAAAGTTTTTGGTTGTAAATGCTTTATTTTAAATGAAAGGGATGCTTTAGGAAAATTTGATGCTAAATCCGATGAAGGCATCTTTCTTGGTTACTCTTCCGTTTCTAAAGCTTTTCGGGTTTTTAATAAAAGAACTTTAGTAATTGAAGAATCTATTCATGTAGTTTTTAATGAAATTTCCGATTTAAAGAAAAATGATTTTGATGATGATCTTGGTTTTGATAATTTGAATTTAAATGAACCCTCTCCTCAAAATAGCCATTTGAATGCATCTTCTTCCGAAATTTCTTTACCAAAAGAATGGAAGTATGTAGATGCTCATCCAAAAGAGCAAATTATAGGAGATACATCAAAAGGGGTTCAAACTCGTTCTTCTTTCAAAAATTTCTGTGCTAACGCCGCTTTCCTTTCTCAAATTGAACCTAAATGCATTGACGAAGCCTTAAAAGATGATTTTTGGATCATTGCAATGCAAGAAGAATTGAACCAATTTGAGAGGAATGAGGTATGGAAGCTTGTTCCTAGACCAAGTGACCACTTAGTCATAGGTACTAAGTGGGTCTTTAGAAACAAGCAAGACGAAAATGGTATCGTGGTTAGAAACAAGGCTAGATTAGTGGCCAAAGGTTTCAACCAAGAAGAAGGTATCGATTACGAAGAAACCTTCGCTCCCGTGGCTCGATTAGAAGCCATAAGGATGCTCCTTGCCTATGCTAGTAGTAATAATTTTAAACTATTTCAAATGGATGTTAAAAGTGCTTTCTTGAATGGTTTTATTTCCGAAGAAGTATTTGTCGAACAACCTCCCGGATTTGAAAATTCTCTTCTTCCTAATCATGTATTCAAATTGACTAAAGCTCTCTATGGCTTAAAACAAGCTCCTAGAGCTTGGTATGAAAGGCTTAGTTCCTTTCTTATTTTAAATAATTTTACCAAAGGCAAGGTTGATACTACATTATTTATTAAACATTTTGAAAATAATTTTCTTATTGTGCAAATTTATGTTGACGATATTGTGTTTGGCTCTTCGGATGAATCACTATGTGAATCATTTGCCAAATGTATGAGTCTTGAATTTGAAATGAGTTTAATGGGTGAATTAACTTTCTTTTTGGGATTACAAATCAAACAACTTAGTGATGGTATATTTCTTAACCAATCCAAATATACATTAGAATTGTTAAAACGATTTAACATGGATAATTCAAAAGCAATAAACACCCCTATGAGTACTGCGACTAAGTTAGATATGGATGAAAATGGTGAAAGTTTCGATCAAAAAACATATAGGGGAATGATAGGTAGTCTACTCTACCTCACTGCGACTAGACCGGATATTATGTTTAGTGTAGGACTTTGCGCTAGGTTTCAATCTAATCCTAAATTATCTCATCTTAAGTGTGTTAAAAGAATATTTAGGTATCTTAAAGGAACTCCAAATTTAGGATTGTGGTATCCAAAATCTGAAAATTTTGATCTAATAGCTTATGCAGATGCCGATTTTGGCGGATGCAGGATAGATAGAAAAAGTACATCTGGAACATGCCAATTTTTAGGACATGCACTTGTTTCTTGGACTTCCAAGAAACAAAATTCAGTTGCACTATCTACGGCGGAAGCCGAATACATTGCTGCAAGTGCATGTTGTGCACAAGTAATTTGGATGAAAAATACATTAGAAGACTATGGAATTCACCTTGAAAATATTCCCATAAAATGCGATAATACTAGTGCCATATGCCTTACTAAAAATCCAATTCAGCATTCTAGAACTAAGCACATCGACGTTAGGCATCATTTCATACGCGATCATGTCCTTAACAATAATGTTGTTCTAGAATTCATTGACACAAAGCATCAATTAGCAGATATATTCACAAAAGCCTTGAATGAAGACCAATTTGAATTCATTAGAAGGGAATTAGGTATGTTAAATTGTCCCTAAACAGCAAACTTGTTTGATTGGATTTTCCGTAAAGTTTTTCATCTTCTTTCCATCTCTCATTCTCCTTCAAATTCCATATGACATGTTGTGAAATCTCGAAATCGACTTTGATGACTTGATTATGAATTTCAAGTTAGCAATTTGATTTAAATAAGTTTTATCTAAATCATAATCTTGATCTTGCAAAATTGGAATCACAAATAATATCTTTTGGCATTCATGAATTGATACTTACAAATATGAAAGTATTGGCATTCATGACTTGAATTTGATTGAAACATTGTATGCTTAAATTCATCATTCTCCTATGTTTCAAAAATTATTTAAATGCCTTATGTGATGATTAAAAAGTAATGTTGAGATTTTCATGAATTTGACGATTTGAATGAGTTTGTATTCGAATTATGATCTTGACTTCGTGAAATCACTACTTGAATTTTTTATCCCAATCTCTCTCTTATACATCTACAATTTCTATTATTCATAGAAAGAAGAGATTAGATAATATGAATGCATGCTGAATTTTCCTCTAAAATGAATTCTGCGTAAATATTTTTGCATACTTAATTTTCAATGATAAAATCGTTGTATGACAAAATATGTGCTTCAAGTCTCATTTTCCTTTTTGTTGATGACAAAGGGGGAGAAAAGTGATGACTTATATCATTCTTAATAGCATGACAAAATATGAATTGCAAAATCCTTGAGAAAAGTGATCGATCGATGATTATCTTATATGCCTTGCAAAATCCTTGAAAATATCATAAGATTGATTGATCATATTGAATGCATGTCTAAAATGTATAATCATGCAATTCAAGTTGAAAATCTTTATCTCTTGTCATAGTAAAATTTGTCTCTTATCTTTCGACTTGAAAAAGATTTTCATCAAAGTTTCGCATTTACATTATGCTTAATGAGAATAACGATAAGTTCTACGGTTAGAACTTATCGGGTTATGCTTGAATCCAATGGGATGGAATTCAAGTGTTTTTTATCTTATCATAATATGGCATATAGATAGGGGGAGTTATGTTTAACTCCGTCATCAATTGATTGTCATCATCAAAAAGGGGGAGATTGTTGAATCTCGGATTTTGATGATATAATCAATTGGTGGGTTAATTGATCTAATCCATATTATTGAGTTAAGTGTGCAGGATTAACTACGATAACCAGAAAACATAAAGCAAGGATACCGGAGTCGAGCTCGATGGACGTTTAAGAGACTGAAGAATCATCGGAGATGCTGCCGGAACCATCCGAGAAGAAATCGGGAACGTGTCGGAAGTTCGCCGAAGAAATCGTCGGAGGCTCGCGGAGATCACCGAGAAGGCTCGGCTACTCGTTAAAAGTCATCACAAAGATTGGGAGCTTGCAGGGAGTCCGTCGGAAGAAGTTCGTCGGAAAGCTCGCCGGAACAAGACTCGACGTTCGCGGTTGAAAGCTTGCTTAGGATGTGTTTTTTGTTATGTAGTTCACTTGTAATTAGGATTAGGATTAAGAGATAATCCTATATCCTGGTTAGGGGCCAACTGGGCCCAAAGTCAGAGTTGGTTTAGGCTAAAAATTAAGCTAAACCAGCGAACTAGAGAGCCAAGATTGAAGCCCAACTAGTGGCTGAAAACACTGTAGTTGGGCTGAAAACACTGTAGGCGGTGGCACCGCCTAGCTGGGCGGTGGCACCGCCCAGCACCCGAGTGCTGGGCGGTGACACCTCCTGGCTGGGCGGTGGCACCGCCCAGCACCCGAGCGCTGGGCGGTGGCACCGCCTGGTTGGGCGGTGGCACCTCCAGCACCGGAAACCCTAAGAAAATTCAAATTTTGGAGCCCAAAATTTGAATCCTCTTGAGGCCTATAAATACCCCTCTAATCTCAGCTGAGGTTACAACTTTTGAGAAGCATTTTGATTGAGAGAAAAGTCTTAGAAAGTCTTAGCAAGTCTTGTTTTCAATTTGCTAGAGAGTTCTCCTCCTCCTTTCTTATTGAAAATTTGTAAGAGGTTGGGCTGCTTGTAAAAGGTTGTAAGAGGGGTGTTTACCCTTCCATTTCAAGAGACTTGCTAGTGGAAGGTGGGAGCCTCATCGAAGAGGGGCCTCGCAAGTGGAGTAGGTCATTTGACCGAACCACTCTAAAAATCGGCGTAATCCCTGGTTTGCTTTTTATTATTGTCATTTACATTACTGCAAATCTTCTTACTGCTTTAGTTCCTCATTACTCTTACTGCACAATCTTGCAAATACGATTTCTTAAGCATTTCCTTCTTACTGTCAAGCATTTCCCCATTACGATTTCGTATTGTACGAAAGATTTGATTAAAATCGAAGTTTTAATCCGCTGCACTAATTCACCCCCCCCCTCTTAGTGCCGCTCCGATCCTAACAGTGGTACCACCAGAGCCCAATCTTCGAGGCTTTGTCAAGCGGTGGTACCACCTAGACTAGGTGATGGTACCACCCAGTGTCTAACTGACAAGCAGTGGTATCACCTAATATTGATGGTGGTACTGCTAGTATCTCGAAAACCCGGGATAAGACCATTTTGGCTCCAAATTTGAATCCATTTGTGCCTTATAAATACCCTACTCATCCTTGCTTGGTAAAGATAAGAACTAAAACAAAAATAGCATGAAAACTCTGTAGTAAATGCTTGAGAATTCCCCTCTAGCTCGAAGTTTCAGTTTTAGTTTAAAAGAGGGGTGAGTGGCTTGTAAAGGTTAACTCTTGAACTTGTAAAAAGGATAAAATAGTTAAAAGGTAATTGATCTTCATCCAATGAAAAGAAGATCGGTAGTGGAAGCTGGTGGCCTCCAGTAAAGAGAAATCGGGAGTGGACATAGGTCATGACGGCCGAACATCGTGACCTACATCCACTCCGCCGATTCCTCTTTCGTCGAGGCCACCGACATCGACTATCAATCTTCCTTTAATAGGCAAAGATTAACCTCCTTCTTACACCCCTTTTCTCCTTTTTATATGTTTAGGAGACAACCTTTAAAAGCACACACTCATCTCTAAATAGAATTCTAAGTTTAAGCTAGAGGAGGGGATTTCTCAAGGGATTTCTATAGCGTTTTCTCACTTTTAAACTCTCTATGCTTGTATTAGTTAACTAGGGATGAGAGTTGTATTTATAGGCTTCAAGTTGATTCAAACTTGGAGCCTAAAAAGGTCTCAACCCAGGTTTCCTGAGTACTAATGGTACCACCATCGTTTCTAGGTGGTACTACCGCCGTTAGATCTGCCACTGGGCAGTACCACTGCTTGATAGGGGTGGTACTACCTTTGGCAGCATTCACTACTGACAGTACCACTACCCAGTTTGGGCAGTACCATTGCCCAAAAATCCTGGGATGTTGTCTCCCAAGCGGTGCCACCGCCAGTTGGACTTTCAACATCCTAGTCGAGCCTTGAATCCAGCCTAAACCAGCCTAACTTTGGGCCCAGTTGGCCCCGAACAGAGTTGATGTGATTACCTCTCAAATCACACTCTAATATGTGCTAACTATGAAATTTAAGGCATATACTAAGCTAAATAAGTCTGGTTTCTTCCGGCAAACTTCCGACGATCTCTCAACAATGTTTCGGTGGACTCCCGGCAAGCTCCTAGACATCACGACGATCTTCTTGACGAGTTTTGATGAGCTTCTTTGGTAAGCTCCATGATTTCTTGGTAAATTCCGTTAGAACTTCTGACAAACGTTCAGACTTCCGACGAACTTTGAAACTCCCAACGATATCGTATTCTTGACTCTGGGATGTCATTTTGCTTTATGCCTTGCTATTGTAGTTAATCCTGCACACATGAAACATACTTCGATCTAGACAATTATTACTAAGCACGAATAATGTTGTCCGGCATATCATTGTTAGGATCCAAAGCACTAGGGGGGGGGGTGAATTATTGCAGCAGTAAAAACTACGTTGGTTCAAAAAACCTTTATACCATAAAAGTCATTTACGTTGAAAACCGATTTCGGAAAGTTAACTTGAAAGCAAGTTCATAAAATTAATGAAGGCAGTAAGCACTTAAAGAGGTTTGCAGTAAAGATAAATTGCACAAATGTAAATGCAAACCAGATTTTAGAGTGGTTCGGTCAACGTGACCTACATCCAATTTCAGCTTCCTCCTCCGACGAGGTCACCGGCATCCACAAGAGGCCTTCCTTCATAGGCAAAGGCCAATCACCTTTTACACCCCTCTTCTCCTTTTACCGGGTTTAGGAGACAACCCTTACAAGCACTCACTTACTCCTCTCTAAACAGAATTCTAAGTTTAAGGCTAGAGGAGGGATCTCTTAAGTGATTTCTACAGCGTTTCTTTGCTTTTAGACTCTCTATGCTTATATTCTTTAACCAGGGATGAGAGGGATATTTATAGGCTTCAAGCTGATTTAAACTTGGAGCCTAAAAACATCTCATCCTGGGTACCCCGAGCATGGGCGGTACGATCGCCTGCGCTAGGCGGTACCACCTCCCAGTGTTAGTTTGACTGACACTGTCCTGGGTGGTACCACTGCCTAGGTCTGGTGGTACCAACGCTTGGGGCACAGTACTAGGTGGTACCACCGCCTGGCACCCTGCCAGGGGCGGTACAACCGCCCAAATTGGCGGTACCACTGCCTGACAGTCTCGAAGACTATGCCACGATGGTGAGCCTTCTTGGGGCACTGTTTGGGCTTCTTATTGGGCCCAACATAGTTCTTACATGGGCCTAGCTGGCTCGTAATTGGGTTGGCCCAATCCAAGCCCAATTACGTACTAACTACGATTCCTAAGATATATTCTAAGCTAAAATAAGTCTGTAAGTTTATTCTTCCGGCGAGCTTCCGACGATCTTCTGACGAACTCTCGACAATGTTTTGGCGGACTCCTAGCAAGCTCTTGGACTTGCGACGATCCACTTGGCAAGTTCCAACGAGCTTCTTGGCAGGCTCCCCGACTTCTCGGCTGGTTCCGCTAGAACCTCCGACGAATGTCCAAACTTCCGACGAACTCTCGAACTCCCAACGATGTCGCATCCTTGACTCCGGGACTTTAGTTTGCTTCATGTCTTGCTATCGTAGTTAATCCTGTACATGTAAAATACACTTTGACCTAGACAATTAATCCTAAACATCTAATCAAGTTGTTCGGCATGTCATTAGTCCCTCGACGTTTCATCCGATTCTTCGGCGCATCGTCCTCTCTTGTGGCCTATTGCCCAATCGGCCAGTTGACTCCGCAACTCCGATATCTTTGGCACAATCTCCGCTCTTCTTGGCCTGATGCCCGAATCTACGGCTCGAAGCCTTCTGTCGATACGTCGATCGATCCACCAGGCTGACATCCAATCTTCTGACATGTTCGTCCGGCCCAATTTGATTCTTCCTGCTTTAATTGTCTCATCCTGATCGAAGCATCCTACATCACTCAAAATGCAGATTAAAATATAAACACATATTGATTGATTTCATCATCAAAATCTGAGATTCAACAATTTCTCCCTTTTTGATGATGACAACCAATCGACGATGGAGTTAACCTTAACTCCCAGAGTTTAAATAAACTCCCCCTATCAATATGTCATATTGATAGAACATTGAATTCAAGCCGAATTCAAGTCATTACAAATATTCATCATGAATATTTACAACACGTCATCATGCATAACATGATCATACTTCTCCCCCTTTGTCATCAACAGAAAAGAGAAGTTCCACTATCATGTGTTTGAAAGATATAAATTCAACTCATTGCATGAAAAATATAATATCAAGTGTTATCATCATGCAATTTGAAGCTAGCAAAATTTAGCGAGTATAACATCATACTTAGAACATTCAAGCTATCAAGTTGTAGATATGCAAGGTAGTAAGATAGCATGTTCTACTTCATACAAGCTAGCAAATTTAAAGATGTTCAAGAAAGCAACACTTGCTTCTTGAAATATGCAAGTTGCAAGCTAGCAATTTTTGCTTCATTTGCAATGTTTGAGCTAGCAATTTTGCTTCCGTTGCAAAGTACAAGTTAGCATATTTTGCATCTTGAGATAGGCAAGATAGTACTTTTGGTATGCAAATTTATAGTATGCAAGCTACTAACTTTTACACATAAAAAAGTTAGCAAAATTTTACATCTTTTGAGATATGCAAGATGGACTATTTTGCCTCTTTTTGAAATGTGTAACTTGGCAAACATTGCTTCTCTTGAGATTTGCAAGATAGCACTTCTTGCTTCCTTTTGAGATTAGCAAGCTAGCAAGTTTGCTTTCTAGCACGTTTTGCTCCCCCTTTGTTATTGTCAAAAAGAAGGGAAGACCTTTTATTTCATACATTCAAATTATGATAAAGGTATGTATCAATCTTGTTTGTGCATCATTATATATTCAAATTAAAATATGTATAATTTCAAAAAGCTTACCTTTTATTTTTCATGCACGATACCAAATAAATTAGTCATCATTATGAGCATATCATACATGATATTCAAGCATTAAAATTTTTAAGCATTTATCAACATGTTGATCATGATATCAAATATTCATCATTTAAAGCATTCATGATACACATCATATGCAATACATCACATCATAATTAAAAAGCACAAGTATTGCATGCATCATTGCAAATCATAAATGTTTCATATCATGATGGTATTAATTTGTCAAATTGCATCCTATCATGCATGATCATAACTTCACATTTGCATGCATCAAAATAATATCAAGAGTATTTCATGCATAATTTTATATCATCTCATTCATTTCATCTCATCAAGAGAAATTAATTGGGTAATGAATACGAGTTATACAAAGACAGAAAATCATGTCATGAAAGATATGATCATATGAAAACCAAAAGACATGATTCATTTTGACACATCTCCTCTTAAATAAATAACATAAAGAATTCTTAGGAAATCATAAAAAATCTTGATTCATATAAAAGATTTCATGTAATAAATCTCGAGAAATCAAGATCGTGATTTTGATAAAACCCATTAAATTCAAACCATCAAAATTAATTTCATAGTTCAAGAGATTCATAAAGATGATATAAATAGATTCGTTAATCTCCTTTTTAAAAATATCGATAAAATCGGAAAAATAAATTTTTCAAAGAGAAACCTTTCCACTTTTTAGTTGTTTTAATTCTTGTGATTTATTTCATACATGCATGTTCTTTTCTTTTATGCCAAATAAAAAAATACATCAACGTTTAGGATCAAAAAATGAATTTTGTCATAAAAACCATCAAGACCAATAAATCACAAAAATCATTATGTATAACTTTAAAATCTTATGCATAAAAATCGTCATGGAATCAAAATATTTAATATTTTCATTACATCATTATGCATTACTTCAAATCAAACATGATTTCATTTAATCAAAATCGAGAAATGATTATGGAAATCAACATGATACACATTATTATTTCTTAGCATGATTTCATAAGGTATTTTTAATCAAAATCATTTTATTTATCATAAACATACAATTTTCATGATTATTTTTAAAATTACTAGAATAATAAGCATGATTCTTAATTTTTACATTTTTATTATTAAATTATTAAACATGTAATTTTTAAGAAAATTAATTCTAAACTAAATAAAAAAGGAAAATGCATCATGAAAAGCATCATGTAATTTCGAAGTAAATTAAAGGCATTTTGATTACCTCAACGTCGAAAGACGTTAAGGCGTAGTTTGCCACCTCGCCTTTGTTGATTTTCTCCTCATTTTCGGAGGAGCTCGATTCATCCCACTTTGTGTTTTTCTTGCGTTCAAAGCAAGTAGGTTCATTCTTTTTATTCTTAAATTTTTGTTTCATTAATTTTTTAAATTTCTTAGTGAGTAGTTCTTGTTCACCATCACTTGAGCTTATACTTGAGTGGTCTTCAAATGTTCTATGTCTCAAATCCTTTCTGTTCTTTGGAAGGTGATTTTGTTCATCATGTTCATCATATGCATTGTGCACCATTTCATATGTCATCAATGAACCGATAAATTCTTCAAGTGGAAAAATATTTAAATCTTTTGTTTCTTGTATTGCCGTTACATTTGATTCCCAAGCTTTAGAAAGTGATCATAAAACTTTACAAACAAGTTCAAAATTTGAGAAACATTTACCAAGAGCTTTTAAACCATTGACGACATCCGTAAAACGGGTGTACATGTCAACAACGGTTTCACTCGGCTTCATTCGAAAAAGCTCGAAATCATGCATTAAAAAATTAATTTTTAAATATTTAACTTTGCCGGTTCCTTCATACGTGATTTCAAGGGTGCACCAAATATCGAAAGCCGTTTCGCAAGTAGAAACCCGATTAAACTCGATTTTGTCTAAGGTACAAAATAGAGCGTTCATAGCTCTAGCATTTAAAGAAAATGTCTTATTCTCTAAATAATTCCAATCTTTCATTGGAAGAGAAGACCTTTTAAAACTAGATTCGATAATCTGCCATAAATTCAAATCCAATGAAAGCAAGAAAACTCTCATTCGAGTTTTCCAATAAGTGTAGTTCGTCCCATTGAAAAAGGGAGGACGAATGAGAGAGTGACCCTCTTGGTTATCAAAAAGAGCCATTTCAATTTGGGTGTTAAACCAAATATGAAAAACGAGGCTCTGATGCTAATTGTTAGGATCAAAAGCACTAAGAGGGGGGGGAGGGGGGTGTGAATTAGTGCAGCGGTAAAAACTACGTCGGTTCAAAAAACCTTCGTACGATAAAAGTCGTTTACGTTGAAAATCAATTTCAGAAAGTTAACTTGAAAGCGAGTTCGTAAAAGTAATGAAGGTAGTAAGCACTTAAAGAGGTTTGCAGTAAAGATAAATTGCACAAATGTAAATGCAAACTAGATTTTAGAGTGGTTCGGTCAACGTGACCTACATCCACTTTCAGCTTCCTCCTCCGATGAGGTCACCGGCGTCCACTAGAGGCCTTCCTTCAATAGACGAAAGTGAATCACCTTTTACACCCATCTTCTCCTTTTACCGGGTTTAGGAGACAACCTTTACAAGCACTCACTTACTCCTCTCTAAACAGAATTCTAAGTTTAAGGCTAGAGGAGGGATATCTCAAGTGATTTCTACAGTGTTTTTTTGCTTTTAGACTCTCTATGTTTGTATTCTTTAACCAGGGATGAGAGGGGTATTTATAGGCTTCAAGTTAATTCAAACTTAGAGCCTAAAAACATCTCATCCTGGGTTCCCCGGGCATGGGCGGTACCACCTCCTCCGCTGGGCGGTACCACCGCCCAGTGTTAGTTTGGCTAACACTGTCCTGGGCGGTACTATCGCCCAAGTCTAGTGGTACCACCGCCTGGGGTGTAGTGCTAGGCGGTACCACTGCCCAGACTGGCAGTACCACCGCTTGGCACCCTCCCAGGGGCGATACAACCGCCCAGACTAGCGGTACCACCGCCTAACACAATATCGAAGACTGTACCACGACGGTGAGTCTTCTTGGGGCACTGTTTGGGCTTCTTATTAGGCCTATTACAGTTCTTACATGGGCCTAGCTAGCCCATAATTGGGTTGGCCCAATCCAAACCCAATTATGTGCTAACTACGATTCCTAAGACATATTTTAAGCGAAACTAAGTCTGTAAGTTTATTCTTCCAACGAGCTTCCGGTGAACCTCCGACGAACTCTAAGTAATATTCTGGCAGACTCCCAACAAGCTATTGGACTTGCGATGATCCACTTGGTGAGTTCCGACGAGCTTCTTGGCAAGCTCTGTGACTTCTCGGCTAGTTCCACCAGAATCTCCGACGAACGTCCAGACTTCCGACAAACTCTCGAACTCCCAATGATGTCGCGTCCTTGACTCCGGGATTTCAGTTTGCTTCATGTCTTGCTATTGTAGTTAATCCTGCACATGTAAAACACACTTCGATCTAGACAATTAATCCTAAGCATCTAATCAAGTTGTCCGGCATGTCATTGGTCCCTCGACGCTTCATCCGATTCTTCGGCGCATCATCCTCTTTTGCGGCCTATTGCCCAATTGGCCAGTTGACTCCGCAACTCCGATATCCTTGGCACAATCTCCTCTCTTCTTGCCCTGATGCCCGAATCCATGGCCCGAAGCCTTTTGTCGATACGTCGACTGATCCACCGACCTGACGTCCAATCTTCTGACATGTTCCTCCGGCCCAACTTGATTCTTCCTACTTTAATTGTCTCATCCTGATCGAAGCATCCTGCGTCACTCAAAACGCAGATTAAAACATAAACACATATTGATGGGTTTCATCATCAAAATCCGAGATTCAACAATTATTGGTCCATCGACGCTTTGTCTGATTCTTCGACGCATCATCCTCTCTTACGACCTATTGCCCAGTCGGCTAGTTGACCTCCGCAACTCCGATATCCTTGGCGCAATATCTGCTCTTCTTGGCCCGATGCTCGAATCCATGGACCGAAGCCTTCTACCGATATATCGACCAATCCTTCGGTGCGACGTCCAATCTTCTGACATATTTTCCTTTGGCCCAACATGATTCTTCCTGCTTTAATTATTTCTCCTTGATCGAAGCATCCTGCGTCACTCAAAATGTAGATCAAATCATAAACACTTATTAATTGGTTTCATCATCAAAATATGAGGTTCAACAATCTCCCCCTTTTTGTTGATGACAACCAATTGATGACAGAGTTTAAACAAACTCCTAGAGTTTAACCAAACTCTCCCATCAATATGCCATATTGATAAAACTCTTGGATTTAAAAATCCAAGCAACATGTTATCATAAACTTATGCATAACATCATTATACTTCTCCCCCTTTGTCATCAACAAAAAGGAGAGGTCCAAATATCAAGTGTTTGAGATATTATAGCTCAAATCATTGCATAATAAATCTCAAGTTTAATCATCATGCAAGCTAGAAAATTTAGCAAGTGCCACATCATATTAGAACATGCAAACTATCAAGTTTTAGATATGCAAGGTAGTAAGATAGCAAGTTTACAACATACAAGCTAGCAAAATTTTTGAAAGCAAATGCAAAATAGCTTTCTTGTTGAAGTGTGTAAGCTAGCGATTCTTGCTTCTTATTGCAAAGTGCAAGTTGCAAGTTTTACTTCTTAAGATAGACAAGATAGTGATGTTCAAGATAGCAAGCTCTTTCTTCTCTTTTGAGAAGTGCCATTTTTGCTTCCTTTGCAAAGTGCAAGTTAGCAAAATTTTACATTATTTTATAACATACAAGCTAGCAATTTGACAAGTGCTACTTCTCTTTGAAGTATGAAGGCTAGTAAGTTTTTAAAAAATAATACGAGATAATAAGCTAGCAAGATATAATGTTTTACATGAAGCAAGCTAACAAGTTTTGCATTATGCAAGATAGTGAGTTTTTTGTAAACTTTTTTACACCTTTTGATATATGCAAGATAGTGTGTTTTTGCATCTACTTAAAACGTGCAAGCTAGCATTTTTGCATTTCTAGCAATTCTTTCTCTATATATCATCATGCAAGCTAGCAATATTTCTTGAGTTTTGTAAGTTTGTACATTTTGGTAGATGTGCAAGTTTAGTATCTTTTGCATCTTCTTGACTTGTGCAAGCTAGCTATCTCCCCCTTTGTCATTGTCAAAAAGAAGGAAAGAATATAATTTTGTACCTCTTTTTTCCTTTACAATAATTTTCAAATCATGACAAAGGATGAATAACAAATATGAAAAATCAAGTTATGAATGTCAAAACAATTTTTCATCATGAATATTTTATCATTGCATGCATCATTATCATAAGTTAAAGTATTGCATGCATAATATCAAATCACCATTCATAATTACATCAATATTTCAATCATTATTTCAATATGCTTGTGCATCATTATAGTTTCAATTTACAACATGCATAATTTTAAAACTTTACATATCATCCTTACTCTATGCATGATACTAAAAATAAATCAATCACCATATCATATATGATACTAATAAGCTAGCAAATTTATATCATTTTAGAGCATCAAAACAATATCATGAGTATTTCATGCATTCATATCATCACAAGAAGAATATCAAGAAGAATTAGGTGATGAGATATACTTCAAGAATACAAGGAATTATATAAAGCCAAAAAATCATATCATGTGAATACCAAAAGACATGATTCATTTTGACAAATCTCCTCTTAAATATTCAAAAAGAAATCTTAGGAGATCAAATAATAAAAGATATTCAAATAAAATTGTAAGTTATGAATTTCGAAAAAGATATTCTCTTTAGTAAATCACAAAAGGAAACATAGGAGAAAAAGATTTCAATCTTATGATTCATATAGAAAATCTCCTCTTTAGTAAAATGCCAAGAAAAATCATAGGAGTACAAAGAAGAGATCTTGATTAAAAAAAATCTCAAGTAATTCTAAGAAATCAAGATAAAACTCATTCAAATTCAAATCGTCAAATCAAAATCATTTTCAAGAGATTAAAAAAAAAAGATAGCTTCATTAGTCTCTCCTTTATGAAAAGTTGATAAAGTAGAGAAATTTTGCAAGAAGAAAGCTTTCTTCTTTTGGTATTTCAATTCATAAGATTGATTTTGTAGAAGCATGCCCTTTTCAAATAAAAACATGTATCTTTTTTTTTTAAACCAAAAAGCCACTTTCATTATAGTAAAAATCGATAATTCATAAATCGTAAGAATCGTCATACATAATTTTGAAAGATAAACTCATTAAGCATGATATTACTTCAAATCAAACATGATTTCATTAATCATAGAGCATCTTCAATCAAAATTGAGAAACAATATGATTAATCTTGTTAAGTGTACAAGCATTAGATTTATATTTAACATTTTATTGCATTATTGCATCATTAAAACATCAAGCATGATTTTATAAGACATTTTTAATCAAAATCATTTTGTTTGTTTATCATAAAATAAATAATTTTCATGATCATTTTCAAAATTACTAGAAAGATAAGCATAATCCTAATTTTTTAGCATTTTCATTATATTATTGAACATATGATTTTTAAGAAAAATAATTAAACTAAATTAAAAATAATTCATGAAAAGCATTATGTAATTTCGAAATAAGGCAAATGGGTTTTGGTTACCTCATTGTCGAAAGTCGTTAAGGCGTAGTTTGCCACCTTACCTTTGTTGGTTGGCTCCTTGTCTTCGGATGCACTCGTTTCATCCTGAGGTGCTTCCCTCTTCTTGCGTTCATAGCAAATAGTTACGTTCTTTTTGTTCTTTAATTTTTATTTTATGAACTTTTTAAATTTCATAGTGATGAGTTCAAGTTTACCATCACTTGAGCTTATGCTCGAGTGGTTTTCAATTGTTCTAAGTCTGAAATCCTTCCTATTCTTTGGAAGGTGGTTCTCAAGTTCGTTTTGTGTATTGTGCGCTATTTCATATGTCATTAATGAACTAAAAAGTTCTTCAAGTGAAAAATTATTAAGATCTTTTGCCTCTTGTATTACAGTTACTTCTGGATCCCAACTCTTATTAAGATAACGTAAAATTTTGTTTATAAGTTCAAAATCCAAAAAACTTCTACCAAGTGCTTTTAAACCATTGATGACATCCATAAAATGGGTGTACATGTCTCCAATGGTTTCACTTGGTTTCATATAAAATAATTCGAAGTCATGCATTAAAAGATTAATCTTCGAAACTTTTACTCTACTAGTGCCTTCGTGTGTGGCTTCAAGAATGTGCCAAATGTCGAAAGCCGTTTCGCAAACATAGAAACCCGATTAAACTTGTTTTTGTCTAAGGTGCAAAATAGAGCGTTCATAGCCCTAGCATTTAAGGAAAATATTTTTCTTCTCCAAATCATTTCATTCTTTTATTAGAGTAGAAGATCTTCAAAAATCATTTTCAATAATATTCCATAAATTTAAATCCAACGAAAGTAGGAAAACTCTCATTCGAGTTTTCCAATATATGTAGTCCGTCCCATTGAACAAGGGAGGACGAATGAGAGAGTGACCCTCTTGAAAGCCGAAAAGAGTCATTTCTCTTAGGTGTTAAACCAAATGAGAAATCACAAAACTCTGATACCAACTATTAGGAACGAGTCGGCACTAAGAGGGGGGGGGGGGGGGGGGGGGGGGAATTAGTGCAGTAGTAAAAACGTCGGTTCTAAAAAATTCTTTGTACGTTGAAAACCGATTACGGAAGATGTTACTGTTAGGATCAAGAGCGCACTAAGAGGGGGGGGGGGGAGAGGGGGTGAATTAGTACAGTGAAAAACTTTCACTATTTCAAAAAACCTTGTTTTGATTAAAGCTGATTCAATGAGAATGATCTCAACTCAGTTCGTTTCGGAAGAAATTTGAGCTTGAAGTCTTAAGCGAAAATGCAAATGAAGACTAAGTGATTTGTAGCAATGTAAATCACATAAATGAAAAAACATAAATTTCGTAAAGTCTTCGTAGAAAACCGATCTCGGAAGATGTTTCACGTCAAAGTGAATGTAGATGTATTTAAAGCATAGTAAGGAGGAGAGGCAGTTTGCTATAAAGGAAAGATGCTTAAAATAAATGCAAACCGAGATTTTAGAGTGGTTCGGTCAACGTGACCTGCATCCACTATCGGCTTCCTCCTCCGACGAGATCATCGGCGTCCACTAGAGGCCTTCCTTCAATAGGCGAAGGCCAACCACCCTTTTACAGCTTTTCTCCTTTTGAAGGGCTTAGGAAATAGCCCTTACAAGTTTTCACTCCTCTCTTGGATGATCTCAACTCTTAGAAAGAAGGAGAAGAACTCTAGCTTTTACAATAATTTAAGGCCTCAAAGACTCAAGATAATGTTAAGATTTCGGTGCCCTTTCATACAGGAAAGGGTGGGGTATTTATAAACCCCAATGAGTTCAAAAATGGAGCATAAAAGTATCTATTCCTGGATTTCCGAGGTCTTGGTAGTACCACCGCCATTACTGGGTGGTACTGCCACCTATCATCGGGCACTGGGCAGTACTACCGCTCAGTCTGGGTGGTACTACCGCCTGACAGTGCTCGAAGACCGAGCTCAAGCAGTACCATCGCCTGACAGGGCCGGTACCACTGTTGGTAACAAAAACTACAAGCGGTACCACCGCCTGATAGGGGCGGTACTATCGCCCAGAAATCTTGGGAGACCGAGTCTCCCAGGCGGTGCCATTGCCAGCCCTAGCGTTGCCACCATCGACCAAGATTTCAAGGACCGAATGAGTTGTTCCATTCGGCCCAATTTGGGTCTATTAAGGGCCCAATTGGCTCCTGATTAAGTTAGTGGGATCACCTTCCAATCCTAACTTAATCTACACTCTAACTATGACAATTAAGACATCATTACTACAATTCGTGTTCCGGTGCATCAATCGCTTCTTCCGGCGAGCTTCCGACGAACTTCCGACAAACATCAAATGAACCCTCGGCGATACTCCGGTGGACTCTCGGCAAGCTCCTGGACTTCACGACGATCTTCTTGGCGAGTTTCGACGAGCTTCTATGGCAAGCTCTTAGACTTCCGACGAACGTCCGGACTTCCGACGAATGTCCGGACTTCCGACGAACTCTCGGACTCCCAACGTGATCTTGATCTTGACTTCGGTATAACACCTGCTGCATGTCTTACTGTTATCGTAGTTAATCATGCATACTTTTCCCAATATATAGATTAGATAAACAAATGACAATTGACTTCATCATCAAAATATGAGATTCAACAATCTCCCCTTTTTTGATGATGACAATCAATTGATGACGGAGTTAACCTTAACTCCCAATATCTATATGCAATACTTGAGAAAAGTCACTCTTGAATTCTAAACCTTTGAATTCAAGAGACATATTGATAAGTTAAGTTCATTTAAACTTATTAATACACCCATCATGATTCCTATCATGATGTAACTTTCTGAAATCAATACACCCATCATAATTCCTATCATGATGTAACTTTCTGAAATCAATACACCCATCATAATTCGTATCATGATGTAACTTTCTGAAAATGATGTCAAGGGATGATATCCATTTTCAAGTCTTATTTTTCAAATATAAAGGATAGCAATCATAGCAATTCATTCTATGACAAGATATCAATTTGTAATATTTCAAATTAAGCTCTAGATATCTTATCATAATACAAACATTTCAAGTGTAAAATTGCATACATTTATCATCAATTTACCACATATTTCTTTCCCTTTATCATCAACAAAAAGGAGAACGATTCAATAATATATGCAAGTGTGGTAAAAATTCATGTCATTTTTCAACTTGTAAAGAAATTCATACAAATTATTTTTCAAGTATTCATGACATGATATCATTCATTAACTTCTTTCCTTTTACTTATCATCAAAACTTTGCATTAAGAAGGAAAGAAGGTAAAAACCATTGAGAACCAACTTTAAATGATGTTAAAACTGAATGAAAGAGTTTCATTAACTCATGCTCATTTTTCACAAGGATCAAGATATACATATGAAATTAAATCCTTGCAAGTGTTCATCTAAAAAAAAATCTTCCTTCATTAAGAAGGAATTCATGTGAAAGAGTCATTACATCAAATCCATTTCTTAATAAAAAAATTACAAGAGATAAAATTATGAGAGATATATTTGTCAATTAATTTCATGTATTAAAAATCATTAAGTGATGGAGCATGGATATAAAATAGCTTTAATATGGCATAGGCTTATAAAAGCTCCATTCAAGAAATACATTAAGTCCGGAAGAGAAATACAACAAAATCATGCATTCGGACATGTTTTGTCATAGCTTTTCAATCACAATCATGAAGATAAACATGATATTGCATGATCATAGAAACTTTTTACAAACTTTCCAATGTGAACATGTTATTGAAGCACACAATCAAGTAAAATTCTCATCATAAAATTATAAGCACAGAATTTAAATGAGTGATCAAAGAATCAAGAAAGTCCGAAAATGAAATTAAACAAATTCATGCACTTGGACAAATCAACATTCCTAATTCTCTTCTAATAAAATTAAATTATTCTTCAATTAAAGGCTTTGTAAAAATATCAGCTAATTGATGTTTAGTATCAATAAACTCTAGGATTACATCATGATTAGTGACATGATCTCATATAAAGTGATGCCTAATATCAATATGTTTCGTTCTAGAGTGTTGAATGAGATTCTTTGTTAAACATATTGCACTTGTGTTATCACATTTTATGGGGATATTTTTAAGATGAATCTTATAATCCTATAAAGTATTTTTCATCCACATAACTTGTGCACAGCATACAATAGTTGCAATGTACTTGTTAGGACCCTTTTTCTGAGCTTTTGAATGATGTTTATTGAATCTGTTTAGTCCAGTTGTTCATTGAGTCGGTTTGGTTCGGTTATAGTCAAGTAGAGGTTTATTTAATATTTATTTATTATTAGAGTTCAAGTCCTGATTGACTCTGGGTGGAACTCTATGAATAGGGATATAACTGCTTCTTTTCAGTAATCTATGAAAAATACTATTCTGTCTTTTAACAAGCCCTAGGAGGCCGATCCCCTCGAAGCGATCAAGGAGGGTCGATCCCCTCGAAGCGATCAAGGAGGACCGATCCCCTCGAAGCGATCAAGGAGGCCGATCCCCTCGAAGTGATCATCCACTTTCTTTTCTTCTTTTTTACGATAAGACTTTAGGGTCTTATCATTTGGTATCAGAGCGACGATAAGACTTTAGGGTCTTATCATTTGGTATTAGAGCGACGATAAGACTTTAGGGTCCCACTCCGCCGCAGCCCTGTTCCTCTTTTCTACCGCCGCTGCAGGGCAACTCCTTCTCCACCGCCGCCGCTACTTCCTGGCCCTCGGTAGTAGAGATCCCTCCTCGCAGCGACCACAGCAAGCATCGTTGCCTCCCACGCAGCGAACACAGCTACATCCCCGCATCCTCGTAGCAACCCTTCATTCCAATAGTGCTACCACTGATTGCATCACAACAACAACATAGAGTAGGACAGTGATTTATGCCCTAGTCTTGACACAAAAAACAGAAGTTGAGATTAAACATCAACGCAGTCGCCTTCCAACCCTGGCGCTCTCACCCCACGCAGCGATAGAAACAGGGCAGCTACTCTTCCTCCAACGCAACGACTACAGCACTGCCCTTGGCATCCACCTCCTCGGCAACTTCACATCGACAGTGTTGATACCCTTGACCGACACTAAAAACAGAAGTTAAGGTTACATATTTGTAGTCTTACGCAATGGCCACTGATAACTCGGTGAAAGCACAAATAGAAGCATTGGAAATCAGAATTGAGAACCGACTGCAAGAAACACTTAATGATTTCAAAAAGAGCCTATTAGAGAGCCTTAGCAAATTTCAACAAAATGGGGGCTGAAGTTCTGCGTTGCATAGATCTGAAAATATAGGAAAAGGGCCCCAAGATTGTGACACAAATTACTCGCACATGAAGATGGAATTTCCGAGATGGAAAGGTGGAGATCCGACCAATTGGATCTCTAAGGCAGAAATTTTTTTCCATTTTCACAGAACCCCAGAAGAATCCAAGGTAGAAGTGGCCTCAATCCAGCTCAAGGGAGATGCACTCCAGTGGTACGATTGGTATGAAACTTTTCACGGAGTTCCTTCGTGGGAGCAGTTCAAAAGAGGGCTTCTTGTTCACTTTGGCCCATCCGAATATGAGAATATTGATTGCCAGCTCGCCAAAATTCGTAAGACTTCTACAGTGTTAGAATATTAGAGTAGGTTTGAAAGATTATCAAATCAAGCTAGAGATTGGTCGTCGGACCGACAACTTCTGGATATATTTATTGAAGGGCTTATTCCAGAGATCCGGAGTGAAGTTAAGGCTCGTCAACCCCGCACTATGATAGCTGCGATCTCATTTGCAAATCTATATGAGAAAAAAATTAGCAAGGAAAGTTCAGCAAAGGGTTTGTACTATGATGAAAAATGGAGTATGGAGCACCGATGTAAACAAGGGCAACTTCTGATGCTTGAACCAATTGGAGAGGAGCTGAAAGCTAAGAATGTGGACTCCGATCATGAAGGTATAAATTCTAATGAAGACGTTGAACCTACTATACATACAATGTATACATTAGCCAACTACTCTAACCCGCAAACTATGGAAGTTGCCGACACTCTAGAGCATCAACCTATTATAGTTTTGATTGATACTAGTAGCACTAATAATTTTATGGACAATGAGATTGTTGACCGATTGGCCCACCACATTGAAGACTATGACAGATTCGAAGTAAAGATCGTTGATGGACGGATTTTCATTTGTGATAGCAAAGGTTCAAAGATAAAATTGATTATACAAGGCCAGAAGTTTCATGCAACGATTATTACACTGAAAGACCGACCTGTTGCTTACACTATCAAAAAGTGGAGACCATACTTACTTGATTAACGGGTTGTGATGCATTGCAGATAGTCTATAGCTAAAGTACTGAAAGAGAAGCTCCCCGAGATTGATGCTGCTTAGCCTTGAGGACAAGGCTGATTTGAAGAGGGAGGAACTATTAGAACCCTTTTTCTAAGCTTTTGAATAATGTTTATTGAGTCTGTTTAGTCTAGTTGTTTATTGAGTCGGTTTGGTTCAATTAGAGTCAAGTAGAGATTTATTTAATATTTATTTATTATTAGAGTTCAAGTCCTGATTGACTCTAGGTGGAACTCTATAAATAGGGATGTAACTGCTTCTTTTCAGTAATCTATGAAAAATACTATTCTGTCTTTTGACAAGCCCTAGGAGGCCGATCCCCTCGAAGCGATCAAGGAGGGCCGATCCCCTCGAAGTGTCATCCCCTTTCTTTTCTTCTTTTTTACGATAAGACTTTAGGGTCTTATCATTCGGTATCAGAGCGACGATAAGACTTTAGGGTCTTATCAGTACTCAGCTTCGATTGTAGATAGTGCAACCGAGTTTTATTTCTTGGATGACCAAGAAACAAGTGCATGTCCCAAAAATTGACATGTTCCTATTGTGTTTTTTCTCTCTAGTCTACATCCAGCAAAATCCGCATCAGCATAAGCAATTAGCATAAAATTCTTAGACTTTGGATACCATAATCCTAGATTTGTGGTACCTTTAAGATATATAAGTATTCTCTTAACTGCTTTAAGATGAGATATCTTAAGATTAGATTAAAACCTAGCACATAGTCTTACACTAAACATAATATTCGGTCTAGTTGCAGTGAGGTAAAGTAAACTTCCTATCATACCCCTATAAATTTTTTGATTAAAGCTTTCTCTACTTTCATCAATTTCTAACTTAGTGGAGGTGCTCATGGGAGTGTTGATAGCTTTTGAGCTATCCATATTAAATCTTTTTAGCAAATCTAAAGCGTATTTTGTTTGGCTAAGAAAGATGTCATTACTTAGTTGTTTGATTTGTAAGCCTAAAAAGAAGGTTAATTCTCCCATCAAACTCATCTTAAATTCAAGACTCATACTTTTAGCAAATGATTCATAAAGAGATTCATTCGTGAAACCAAAAATAATATCATCAACATAAATTTGAATAATAAGAAAATTATTTTCAAAATTTTTGATAAACAATGTAGTATCGACCTTGCCTTTAAAGAAATTATTTTCAATAAAAAATGAACTAAGTCTCTCATACCAAGCCCTTGGGGCTTGTTTTATACCATAGAGAGCTTTAGTCAGTTTAAACACATGATTAGGGAAACTATTATTCTCAAATCCGGGAGGTTGTTCAACATAAACTTCTTCAGAAAAAAAGCTATTAAGAAAAGTACTTTTAATATCCAGTTGAAATAATTTAAAATTATTACTACTAGCATAGTCAAGGAGCATCCTTATGACTTCTAATCGAGCCACAGGAGCGAAAGTTTCTTCATAATCGATACCTTCTTCTTGGTTGAAACCTTTGGCCACTAATCTAGCCTTGTTTCTAACCACAATACCATATTCATCTTACTTGTTTCTAAAGACCCATTTAGTACCAATAACTAAATGGTCATTTGGCCTAGGAATAAGCTTCCACATCTCATTTCTCTTAAATTAATTTAACTTATCTTGCATTACGATAATCCATGAATCATCTTTCATGGCTTCGTCAATACATTTTGGTTCAAGTTGGGAGAGAAAAGCAACGTTGGCACAAAAATTTTTAAGAGAAGAACGTGTTTGAACACCTTTAGACGTGTCTCCTATGATTAGCTCCTTAGGATGATCATCTACATACTTCCAATCCTTGGGTAAGGATGTTTTGGAAGTGGATGCATCCAAGTTGCTAGTTGGAGAAGGGGTTTCATTTAAATTCAAAGTATCAAAATTAACATCATCATCAAAATTATTTTTCTTAATTTCGAAAACCTCATTAAAAACAACATGAATGAATTCTTCTATAATCAAGATTCTTTTATTAAAGATACGAAATGCTTTAGAAATCGAAGAATAGCCAAGAAAAATTCCTTCATCGGATTTAACATCAAATTTTCCTAATGCATCTTTTTCATTCAAGATAAAACACTTACACCCAAAAATTTAAAATATGAAACATTGGGTTTTTTATTGTTCCACAACTTGTAAGGAGTTTTGGTGAGTAAGGGTCTTACTAGAACTCTATTCATAACATAGTATGTTATGTTTACCCCCAATGAGTTCAAAAATAAAGCCTAAAAGTGTTCATTCCCGGATTTCCGGGGTCCTGGCGGTACCACCGCCATTACTGGGTGGTACTGCCACCTATCATCGGGCACTGGGCGGTAGTACCGCTTGACAGCGCTCGAAGATCGAGCTCAGGCGGTACCACCGCTTGACAGGGGCAGTACCACCGTTGGCAGCAATAACTGTCGGCGGTACCACCTCCTGACAGGGGTGATACTACCACCCAGAAATCCTGGGAGATCGAGTCTCCCATGCGATGCCACCACCGGCCCTAGCGATGCCACCACCGGCCAGGATTTTATGGACCGAATGGGCTATTCCATTCGGCCTAATTTGGGTTTGTTAAGGGCCTAGTTGGTCCCTGATTAAGTTAGTGGGATCATCTCCCAATCCTAACTTAATCGACACTTTAACTACAACAATTAAGACATTATTACTGCAATTCATGTTTCGGTGCGTCAATCACTTCTTCCGGCGAGCTTCCGGCGAACATCCGATGAACCCTCAGCGATGCTTCGGCAGACTCCCGGCAAGCTCCAGGACTTCGCGACAATCTTCTTGGTTAGTTTCGACAAGCTTCTATGGCAAGCTCCTGGACTTCTTGGCTGGTTCTCGCAGAACTTCTGACGAATGTTCGGACTTCCGACGAACTCTCGGACTCCCAATATGATCTTGATCTTGACTCTGGCATAACACCTACTGCATATCTTACTACCATCGTAGTTAATCCTACACACTTTTCTCAACATATAGATTAGATAAACAAATGACAATTGACTTTATCATCAAAATCCGAGATTCAACAATTAACTTGAAAGCGTATTCGTAAATGTATTGAAAGCAATAAGCAAGTAAGGAGGTTTGCAATTAGATAAATTGCACAAAAGAAAAGGCAAACTAGATTTTTATAGTGGTTCGGTCATCGTGACCTACATCCACTCTACCGATTCCTCTTCTGTCGAGGCCACCGGCATCCACTATCGATCTTTCTTTAATAGGTGAAGATCAACCTCCTTCTTACACCCTCTTCTCCTTTTCACAGGTTTAGGAGATAACCTTTACAAGCACACACTCTTCTCTAAACAAAATTCTAAGTTTAAGCTAGAGGAGGGGATTTCTCAAGGGATTTCTATAGCATTTTCTCACTTTTAAACTCTTTGTGCTTATATTAGTTAACTAGCGATGAGAGTGATATTTATATGCTTCAAGTTGATTCAAACTACTATTGTTGGATCTGCCATTGGGTGGTATCATTGCCTGATAGGGGCGGTACCACCATTGGTAGCATTCACTATCGGCGGTACCACTACCTAATCTGGGCAGTACCACCATCCAAAAATTCTGAGATGCTGTCTCTCAACCGGTGCCACCGCTAATTGGGCTTTCAGTATCCTGGTTGGGCCTTGAATTTGGCCCAAACCAACCTAACTTCAGGCCCAATTGGCCCCTAACAGAGTTGATGGGATTACCTCCCAAATCACACTCTAATTATGTGCTAACTACGAAATTTAAGGCATACACTAAGCTAAATAAGTCTAGTTTCTTCCGGTGAGCTTCCGGTGAACTTCCGACGATCTCTTGGTAATGTTTCGGTGGACTCCCGGCAAGCTCTTGGACATCATGATGATTTTCTTGGTGAGTTTCGATGAGCTACTTTGGCAAGCTCTAGGACTTCTCGGTCAATTCTGGTAGAATTTTCGATGAACTTCCGAACTTCCGACGAACTCTCGAACTCCCAACGAAATCATGTTCTTGACTCTGAGACTTCATTTTGCTTTATGCCTTGCTATCGTAGTTAATCTTGCACATATAAAACACACTTTGATCTAGACAATTATTACTAAGCATGAATTATGTTGTCCGGCATATCATTGGTCCATCGATGCTTCGTCCGAATCTTCGGCGCATCGTCCTCTCTTGCGGCCTATTGCCCAATCGCCAATTGACCTCCGCAACTCTGATATCTTTGGCGTAATATCCACTCTTTTTGGCCCGATGCTCGAATCCATGGACCAAAGCCTTCTACCGATATGTTGACCAATCTTTCGGTGCGACATCTAATCTTCTGACATGTTTTCCTCTAGCCCAACATGATTCTTCCTACTTTAATTGTCTCTCCCTAATCGAATCATAAACACTTATCAATTGGTTTCATCATCAAAATTCGAGATTCAACAGAATTTGGTAATGCAAGATTTCTAGAAAATGGCAAAATTAGTAGGAGTAAAAAATCTTGAAGGATTAATTTTGATATTGAGGAGATACATGTTCATTCTTGTTTATCATCTCATATTCAGGAGATTGTTGTTCCTCAAATCATTGAAGGAATTAATAAGGGTGAACAACAAAATAATATTTATGAACCCTCGTATAATGTTGATGTCATCGCTAATGACCTTATAAAACAACTATAACCAATAGTTTTGAGAAGATCTCAAAGGGAAAGGAGACATGTTATTTCTGATTATTATGTGGTATATTTACAAGAATCAAATTATGATGTAAGGATGCAAAGAGACCCCTTATTATTTTCACAGGTCATGGAAAGTAACGATTTTGAAAAATAGTATGATGCCATGAAAAAAGAGTTAAAAACAATGGGCCAGAGTTATATTTGGGAATTTGTTGAATTATCCAATAATTATAAAAGAGTTAGTTGTTAATGGGTCTTTAAGATAAAATGTAACTTAACCGTTAATATTGAATGATATAAAGCCAGACTTATGGCCAAATGTTTTTCTCAAAAAGAAAGCATTGACTATAATGAGACATTTTATCTAGTTTCTAAAAAGGACTCGTTGAGGATCATCATAATATTAGTAGCTCATTATGATCTTGAGTTACATCAGATGGATGTAAAAATAGCATTTCTGAATGAGAATCTATATGAGACAATCTATATAGAATAACATGAAGGTTTTACAAAAACTAGAAAGGAAAGTTAGGCTTGTAAAATAAAAAATCTATTTATAGCCTTGAATAAGCTTCCAAACAATGGTATATAAAGTTTCATGACATCATTACTTCCTTCATATTTAAGGAAAATACTATTGATCAATGTATATACCTAAAAGTTAGTGGGAGTAAGTTTATTATATTAGCCTTATATTTGGATGATATTTTACTTATTAGTAGTGATCTTAGTTTATTGCATGAAACCAAGATATTTTTCAATAAGAACTTTAAGATGATTGATATGAATGAGATAGCTTATGTTATTAGCATTGAGATATTCATAAATAGATCTTAAGGATTATAAGGACTGTCTCAAAAATGATATATTGATCAATTTTAGAGAGATTTAATATGCAGCTTTGTTTAGCCAATGATACACCAATTACTAGAGGTGAAAAATTCAATCAAAACTAGTGTCCGAAAAATGACTTAGAAAGGAATCAAATAAAGGATATTTTTTTATGCATGCGTAGTTAAAAATCTATTATAAGCTCAAACCTATAAAAGACCATATATCAATTTTGTAATTACAATGTTGAGTAGATACCAGAGCAACCTAGGAATAAAATATTAGAAAGCTACAAAGAAAGTAATAAGATATCTATCGAAGATGAAAGTTTATATGCTCACATACAGGAGATCAGATCAGCTTGAAGTGTTGGGCCATTCAGATATTGGTTTTGTAAATTGTCTCAACAGTAGAAAGTTCACCTTAGGATTTACATTCATGTTAGACAGAGAGATAATTTTTAAAAAAAGTATAATGTAATCGTTTATTGCATCATCAACAATGAAAATTAAATTTATAGTATACTTTGAGGCCACAAATCAAATTTTATAGTTAGAAAATTTTATCTCAAGACTTGGTATGGTCAACTCAATTGTCAAGCCACTGAAGATATTTTGTGATAACACCACAGTAGTTTTCTTCTCTAAGATTGGTAAGTACTCTAGTGGTTCCAAGTATATCGATATAAAGTATTTGATGGTTAGAGAAATAGCCCAGAAACAATAAGTATTAATTAAGAACCTGAGCACCACCATGATAATTACTGATCAATTTACTAATATTTTATAATCTAAAATATTTAAAAAAATATTTTTAGAATGAGATTTGTGAGTAAGTCATAAAAGACATGGTGATGCATATTTAAATGGATGCTATTATTGATATTTTTTCTTACTTGATTAAAATTATTTATTTCTACTATTGTCACATCCCGAATTTATAAAAAGAAAAATAAATCAGTATTTTATTATCCATAATTTCTATAATAAACTCTCTCCTTTTCTTTTCATTCATCTTTGAATTCAAATCCTTGTCTTTACAATAGTAAATATTCTATTAACTAGAAAAAAATAACAACATCTACTTGATAAGGTCATAGGTCTCTTCCACCCAAGCTTCAGATTTATTACACGGTAGTAAATTACTTTGAAAATAAATATAAAATAAAAATATATCACCAACCACACATGTTGGTAGGAACCCTAGAAAAATCATAAAGTTAATCTTCAATATTTATGAAATATAAACAAGTATCAATAATTTATTAAGAAAATATATCTATTCATCATAAAACTTATGCATCAGAAAAATGATGATAATTTCTTACATAATAAATAAAATTATGCATCAGCCACATGCAACACATATATAATAACAAAGGCGTACATCACCCGATGGTGCATTCTCCCAACAGCGGATGGAGAGGCATATTCCATGGGATGAATTTCTCCCAACACCGGATGGAGATAATCCATATCGTACTCCCAACAGTGGATGAAGTGGTATCCCTCACCCGCCCAAGTAGGGATATATTCCTCCCAACAGTTGATGGAGGAACCATCTATTCATCACATCTGACGGCCCGCTAATCCCCGAAGGGAATCGTCATACCTACCCTTAGCAAGGATATATAAACATCCATGATCATTCATTTACACTCATCCAATGAATCATGCATACATCAAGAAATCAATATGATTAAATATTATGAGAGACCATACAAATCTGCTAGACTATATTCATTGGTGGCTCCGCACTATGATGGGTCCGTAGCTCCTTTCACATGTTGCACTTCCAATGTGAACTACTAGTCTAGTCACATCTACTACATGATACTCATCATATCAATATCATAAACATAAGAAAATAGAAAACCAATAATTATTTTCAAATGACATCTTCAATTGAAAACCAATAAAACCTTTAAATTCATCAAATCATCAAAGAATGAAATATTAATATCTCAATAGTCCTCAGTCAACCAAAACTCTAATTGAAATAGCTCAATTGACTTAAACCAAACTCAATTCGATTATGATATAACAGAACCAACATCAAATCCTTATAGAACCTGTCTGGAATCACCCTAGACTGGTTCAATTTAGATTTGATTAATCTCGATTAGGTCAAATAAGTTTGAACTAGTCAAGTTAGTGTGGAATCACCCTAAATCAGCTTTAACTGATCAAACTTGTTTGATTTAGTCAATTAATGAGCTCGAACCAGTAAAGAGAGAGGAAATTGGACTATCTCGTATAGTGCTAACCCAAACCGAACCAACCCACCTGAGTCTTGGACGAGTCATATACACTGCATATACCTATTCCATATACACTATATATACCTGTTCCAAGTACTAAGTTGAGTTGAGGTACGACATGTTATATAAAAGGAGCGACTATATGTCGAATGCCATCGTGTAGCTGGGCAGGCTTAACTTCATGAACTAGGCTAAGCCTCACTTATAAGTTGGGCTGAGCCTTGTCATTAAACTAGGCTTTGCTTGGCTCGGGAGTTGGTCCTAGACACGAGTTGGGGTCGTATTTAACCACATGGATTGGGTTGTACCTACCGCATGAGCTAGCCGATGCCTAGCCACATAGTTGGGTCGTACCTTACCATATGAGTTGGGTCATACATGGCTACATGGACTAGATCGTACCTAGCCACATGAGCTGGCCCATACCTAGCCACATGGTTGGGTCGTACCTTACCACATGGGCTGGGTCATACATGAACATATGGACTAGATCGTACTTAGCCATATGGGTTGGGTCGTACCTTGCTATATGGGCTGGCTTCTACCCGGCCACATAGTTGGGTCATGCCAAGTCGTACTTGGTCACATGAGCTAGGTCGTACATGACCACATAGGTTGAGTCGATTCGATTTGATCGATCAACTTGACTCAAGTCAGACCCCAATTAGACTCCTCTTATCAAATTAGATTTCAACATTTAAAATTATTAATGAATGACTCAAATTCATTAATTAAAACTTTAAATTCATGATCTTAAATTTAAAACTAATTACATTATAGAAATTCATACATAATTCTTGAAACATAGATATATCTAATTAAATAAATTAGAACTACTATATTAATCCAAAAATAAGAATTTTAATAATTAAATCAATATTAAAATTCACTTAAGCTCAAGAGATCGAGATAAATCAAATAATCATTATAACATCACAAATCAATTATCAGTATTTACTCCTCATGAAATTTTGAAAGTAAAACATCATTATGCATCATAAAATAATAATAATCTCAATATCAAGATTTCAAAATATAAATCAAAGCTAATTGAAAAAGAAAGAATCCTACCTCTCTTCGATTATCCCTTCCTCGATATCATTTCCTCGGGAAGTCATCTCCTCAATCCCCCCATTGTTAGGCTTAGTAGAGAAAGAGGAAGAAGTAGCCCCTTTATATAGGAGAAGATAAGATCTCCCCGAAAGGTAAGTAATGTTGAATCTCGGATGCAACTGCCTGATCCCGGAATTTCAGGAATTGACAGTTTTGAGCTCCAAATTTGAACTGGGTTGGGGCCTATAAATACCCCACCCATTCAGCACTGAAAGGGCACAGAATACACTCTGAAATATTGATCTTGTTCTGTGATTTTTAGAGCTCAAAATTATTGTAAAGGCCAAAAGTCCTTCTCCCTCTTTTCTTCCAAGTTCTGAGCTGTAAATGTTAGGATCGAGAGCATTAAGAGGGGGGGGGGTGAATTAGTGCAGCGGATATTTTTCAGTGATTAAAAAACGAAACCTGCGTTCGTTCGATAAAGACTATTTTGATGCAAAAGACGATTCTAAGATTACTTATGATTAAGTGCAGTTTACGTTTAAACACAGTTAGCGTCTAAATGCAGTTTGCGTCTAAATGCATATTGCGTCTAAACTCAGATTGCGTCTAAGCGCAGTTTGCGTCTTAGCGCAGATTGCGTCTAAGCGCAGATTGCGTCTAAACGCAGATTGCGTCTAAGCGCAGATTGCGTCTAAACATAGTTTGCGTCTAGGAGCAGTTTAAGCAGAAGTATAAAGACAATGTGCTGCTGTTGTACAGCTCAAAAAGTAATCTGCAAAAAATAGATTTACGTCTAAACGCAGATTTACGTCTAGACGCAGATTTACGTCTAAATGCAGATTTACGTTTTAAACGCAGATTTACGTCTGAACTTTGAAACTCGTTTGTATACTCGCAGAAGGCAGTATGCAGTTGAAATCAAGACGTAAACGTGAACTGAGATCTGATGATTGTGCGAGGAAAGCCGATTTACGTCTAAATGTTGAAACTCGTTCGTAAAATTTTAGAGGACAGTTTGCAGTTATCAATAGGATCAAAATGTAAGTGTAAACTGCAAAGAAACTCGTTCGTAAAAGCACGGAAGACAGTTCTGCAGAATCAAACGTAAACGTAAACTGTAATGTACGAAAATACGAATTTACGTCTGAATGCAGATTCGGAAGAACAGCACTTAGAACTTGTTCGTGAAAGCGCAGAGAGCAGTAGTAATGAAGGAGGTTTGCAGTAATGATAAAGTGCTCAAAAATAAACGCAAACCAGAGATTTAGAGTGGTTCGGTCAGCCTTGACCTACTCCACTTTTGGCTTCCTCCACCGACGAGGTCGCCGACGTCAACTAGGGGCCTTCCTTCAATAGGCGAAGGCCAAACTCCCCTTTTACAGTTTCTCTCCTTTTGACAGGCTCAGGAGACAACCTTTACAGACCTTTCTCTCCTCACTTTACAACTGAAAACTTGAAGAACAGAAGGAGGAGACTTAAAGGCTTTACAACACTTTTGAGCTCTTAGAATCACAGAAAAGATCAAGATTTCGGTGTAGGTCTGTATCTTTTCAGTGCTGAATGGGTGGGGAATTTATAGGCCCCAACCCAATTCAAATTTGGAGCTCAAAACAATCAAATCCCGGAATTCTGGGATCAGGCGGTTGCACCTCTTGACTGGAGAGGTTGCACCTCCTGGCAGAGCTCGAAGACCGAGCTCAGGCGGTGCCACCTCTCTGCCAGGGAGGTTGCACCGCCCAGTCTTGCTCGAAGACTGAGCTCAGGCGGTGCCACCTCTCTGTCAGGGAGGTTGCACCGCCCAGTCTAGCTCGAAGACTGAGCTCAGGCGGTGCCACCTCTCTGCTGGGGAGGTTGCACCGCCCAATCTCGCTGGAAGGCCTAGCCCAGGCGGTGCCACCTCCTGGCCTGGGCGGTTGCACCTCCTGGTGCAATCAGGGTCCGAATGGTTCATTCCATTCGGCCCAATTTCAGTCTTTCAGGGGCCCAATTGCCCCAAGATTAAGCCAATGGGATCACCTCCCATTTTCTAACTTAATCAACGTGCTAACTACGATTAAATCTAAGACAACTTCTGCAGCTTTGCTTCGGTGCGTCAATCGCTCCTTCCGGCGAGTTTCCGGCGAACTTCCGTCGATCATCCGATGAACCCTCGGTGATGCTCCTGCGGACTTCCGGCAAACTCCTGGACTTTGCGACGATCCACTTGGCAAGTTCCGACGAGCTTCGCTTGGCAAGCTTCTGGACTTCTCGGATCTGTTCTCGCAGAACCTCCGACGACCGTCCGAACTTCCGTCGAACTCTCGAACTCCCAACGTGATCATGAACTTGACTCCGGTGCAACTCCTGCTGCTTGTCTATCTTTCATCGTAGTTAATCCTGCACACTTATCTCAACACATAGATTAGACAACAAATGACAATTGACTTCATCATCAAAATCCGAGATTCAACAATCTCCCCCTTTTTTATGATGACAATCAATTGATAATGGAGTTATCCTTAACTCCCCCTGTCTATATGCCATCGTTGAGATAAGTCAACCTTGAATTCAAGACTTAAGAATTCAAGTGACGTATTGATAAGTTAGATCAGTTAAACTTATCAATACTCCCATCATGATACTTATCATGATATATCTCTTCAAAGATGATGTCAGGGCTTGACATACATCATCAAGTTTGTATGATTGTGTTTGTAACTATTCATCATGTAGTTTGAACATTATCATATAAAGCTGTGAAACTTATTACATGATGCACACATTTGAAATATTCTAGCAAGTTTTGCATTTTCTTCACATGATAAGATATCAACTCAGGGCATAATGCAAACTTTAGCACATGTTCATATATCTCTTGGTGATGCAAGGATGGCATAATCATAGCAGTGTTTATAGCATCATTCATAGTATTTCTAATCATGGCAGTGTTTATCAATTCATATATATCTCCCCCTTTGTCATCAACAAAAAGCATAGTAACTATGATACCAGAAAATAATAATAGCAAGCTTATAGAGGAATTTTACATAGATTGCTTTAAATACTTCTTCCCCTTTGTGTTATAATCCATTGTAAAGATTTTGCACGATGGAATACATACACATGAATCACTTCATCAAATCTATTTCAGAAACTCAATTTTCATGAAGGTGTACGAGAAAATCTGTTTCATAAATAAGATGCATTCGGACAAGATTTTGTTGCAGATTTTCACATATAATCATGGAAATCAAGTGATTTGATCATACAATATAGTCCGAAAGAAAATTATTTTAACAAATTTATCTGTTCGGACACATCAACATTCCTAATTCTCTTCTAATGAAATCAAATTGTTCTTCACTTAGAGGTTTTGTAAAAATGTCAGCTAGTTGATGTTTAGTATCAATGAACTCTATGGTTACGTCATGATTGGTGACATGATCTCGTATAAAGTGATGTCTAATATCAATATGTTTTGTTCTTGAGTGTTGTATAGGATTCTTGGTTAAGCATATTGCACTTGTGTTATCACATTTAATTGGAATATTTTTGAGATGAACTTTATAATCTTCTAAGGTATTTTTCATCCATACAACTTGTGCACAGCATGCACTTGCTGCAATATATTCAGCTTCGGTTGTTGATAGTGCAACCGAGTTTTGTTTCTTTGATGACCAGGAAACAAGGGCATGTCCTAAAAATTGACATGATCCTGATGTGCTTTTTGGGTACCATAATCCTAGATTTGGGTACCATTAAGATATCTAAATATTCTTTTAACTGCTTTGAGATGAGATATCTTAGGGTTTGATTGAAATCTAGCACAAAGTCCTACACTGAACATGATGTCTGGTCTGGTTGCAGTGAGGTAAAGTAAACTTCCTATCATACCCCTATAAGTTTTTTGATCAAAGCTTTCTCCACTTTCATCAATTTCTAACTTAGTGGAGGTGCTCATAGGAGTGTTACTAGCCTTTGAGTTGTTCATGTTAAACCTTTTTAATAAATTCATGGCATATTTAGTTTGACTAATAAAGATGCCATTGCTTAGTTGTTTGATTTGTAAACCTAAGAAGAATGTTAATTCTCCCATTAAGCTCATTTCGAATTCAAGACTCATAGTTTTAACAAAAGATTCACAAAGAGATTCATTTGTAGAGCCAAAGATGATATCATCAACATAAATCTGAACAATGAGAAAATTATTTTCAAAATTCTTGATAAACAATGTAGTATCAACCTTGCCTTTTATGAAATTATTTTCAATGAGAAAAGAACTAAGTCTCTCATACCAAGCCCTTGGGGCTTGTTTTAAACCATAGAGAGCTTTAGTTAATCTAAACACATGATTAGGGAGGCTATTATTTCAAATCCAGGAGGTTGTTCAACATAAACTTCTTCGGAAATAAAACCATTTAGAAAAGCGCTTTTAACATCCATTTGAAATAACTTAAAATTATTACAACTAGCATAGGCAAGGAGCATCCTTATGGCTTCCAATCGAGCCACAGGTGCGAAGGTTTCTTCGTAATCGATACCTTCTTCTTGGTTGAAACCTTTGGCCACTAATCTAGCCTTGTTTCTAACCACGATACCATTTTCATCTTGCTTGTTTCTAAAGACCCATTTAGTACCAATAACTAAATGGTCATTTGGCCTAGGAACAAGCGTCCACACCTCATTTCTCTCAAATTGATTTAATTCATCTTGCATTGCGATAATCCATGAATCATCTTTCATGGCTTCATCAACACATTTGGGTTCAATTTGGGAGAGAAAGGCGGCGTTGGCACAAAAGTTTTTAAAAGAAGATCGTGTTTGAACCCCCTTTGATGTGTCTCCTAGGATTAGCTCCTTAGGATGAGCATCTACATACTTCCAATCCTTGGGTAAGGATGTTTCGGAAGTGGATGCATCCAAGTTGCTAGTTGGAGACGGGGTTTCGTTTAAATTCAAGGAATCAAAATTAACATCATCATCAAGATCATTTTTCTTAATTTCTGAAATCTCATTGAAAACAACATGGATGGATTCTTCAATAATTAAGGTTCTTTTATTGAAAATGCGAAAAGCTTTAGAAACCGAAGAATAACCAAGAAAGATTCCTTCATCAGATTTAGCATCGAATTTTCCTAAGTTATCCTTTTCATTCAAGATAAAACACTTACACCCAAAGACTTTAAAATATGAGACATTGGGTTTTTTGTTATTCCATAACTCATAAGGAGTTTTGGTGAGTAAGGGTCTTACTAGGACTCTATTTAAAATATAGCATGCAGTGTTTACAGCTTCGGCCCAAAAATATTTGGGTAGGCTATGTTCATTCAACATGGTTCTTGCCATTTCTTGTAAATTTCGATTTTTTCTTTCTACTACCCCATTTTGTTGAGGATTTCTTGGAGTAGAGAAATTATGGTTGTATCCGTTGAGTTCACAGAATTCTTGGAAATCATGGTTTTGAAATTCTCCACCATGATCACTTCTAATTGACGAAATCATAGATCCCTTCTCATTTTGAACAAGTTTACAAAACTTGGTAAAATATCTAAAGCATTCATTTTTCTGTTTTAAGAAGTAGGTCCATGTATATCTGCTATAGTCATCAACAATGACAAAGGCGTATTTGCTACCTCCTAGACTCGATGTAGAGATTGGTCCGAACAAGTCCATATGGATCAATTGTAAGGGCCTAGAGGTGCTTATTTGATTCTTAGCTTTGAAGCTACCCTTAATTTGCTTACCTAATTGGCAAGCATCACATACATTATCTTTGATGAACTTGATATGAGGAATTCCTCTTACAAGTTCTCTAGATGATACTTGAGTGATTAGTTTCATGCTAGCATGACCTAATCTTCTATGCCATAGCCAAGCATCCTCATTCATAACGGCAAAACACATTTCATCACATAAGTCATTGATGTCAATAGTGTATACGTTATTTTGTTTTAATGCAATCATAGATATATTTTTGTGTGGTTTTTCAATGATGCAAGCATTAGATTCAAATCTTATAATATATCCTTTATCACATAATTGACTAATGCTCAAGAGGTTATGTTTTAAACCATCAACTAGTAAAACATCTTCAATAGAGAAGTTGGATTTGTTACCTATGGTTCCTTTGCCAATGATTTTACCCTTGTTGTTGTCTCCGAAGGTGACATATCCTTCGTCTATGCTAGTGAGCTTAGAGAATTGAGATGGATCTCCGGTCATATGCCTTGAGCATCCACTATCAAGGTACCATCTCTTGCTCCTAGCTTGCGATGGTTTAATTTTCTACAAGAAAGGATGATGTTTAGGTACCCATTTGCTTTTGGGTGCCTCATAAATAGATCTGCATTTTCTATCATGTTGCATAGAGTTTATCATGGTTCCTTTAGGGACCCAAATTAGTTTGTTTGGACTTATTTTCTTGAATGGACAACAATGTGTCTTGTGTCCAGATTTGCAACAAAAGTTGCACTTGGTTTGGTGTTGAACATGTAAGATGGAGCCTTTTATGAAGGTGGTTGGATTTTGGTGAGGACTTCTCACAAATCCAATTCCGCTCCTTTTTGGAATGTGACCCTTGTTTGCAAGGATCATGTTTAATGACTTGCTACCAACCTCGAATTTCTTCAAGGTGTCCTTGAGTAGCAGGTTTTCTTTTTGCAAAGTTTCTAAATCATGACATTTGATACATGAATTTAAACTATCATGATGTTCGACTTTTAACTTATCAAACTCACAAGTAAGACTATCATGCATCTTTTTCAGCAATTTATATTTTCTACTTATACTCTTGCATTCGTCAAATAAGTCATTGAAAGCATTTAATAATTCATCGAAAGATAAATCAGCATCTATTGAATTTGTTACCTCATCTTCGATGGCCATTAAGGCGTAATGAGCAACTTGCTCGGTGTTGGACTCCTCTTCCTCAGATGCGCTCGAATCATCCCATGTTGCTTGGAGCGCCTTCTTCTTTGTTGTTCTTTTCTTGACTTGGGGACAATCACTCTTGTAGTGTCCCGGCTTTTTGCATTCATAGCAGATTACTTGGTCCTTTTTGGGTTCAAGTTTATTTTTTGCATCATTCTTAAACTTGTTTCTTTTAAAGAACTTTTTAAACTTTCTTGTTAGAAGTGCCAAGTCATCATCACAGTCCTCATCACTTGAGTTTTCTCTCAAGTGGCATTCTGAAGTTTTGAGTGCCATATCCTTCCTGTTCTTTGGAAGGATGTCTTCTTGCTCTTCATGAGCTTTACAAGTCATTTCGTAGGTCATTAATGACCCGATTAGTTCTTCAAGAGGGAAATTTCGCAGATCTTTTGCCTCTTGAATAGCGGTGACTTTAGGATCCCAACTCTTAGGAAGGGATCTTAGTATCTTATTAACAAGCTCAAAATCCGAAAAGCTCTTTCCGAGTCCTTTTAGACCGTTGACGACATCCGTGAAACGGGTAAACATGTCGCCAATGGTTTCACTCGGTTTCATCCGAAAAAGTTCGAAAGAATGTAACAGCAAATTGATTTTTGACTCTTTTACTCTACTTGTGCCCTCATGGGTCACTTCGAGCGTGTGCCAAATATCAAACGCAGTTTTACAAGTTGAAACACGGTTAAACTCGTTTTTATCAAGTGCACAAAATAAGGCATTCATAGCCTTTGCATTAAGAGCGAAAGCCTTCTTCTCCAAATCATTCCAATCGATCATTGGAAGAGAAGACTTTGAAAAACCATTCTCGACAAGATTCCAAAGATCAATGTCCATAGAAATAAGAAAGATTCTCATTCGGGTCTTCCAATAGGTGTAGTCCGTCCCATTAAACATGGGTGGACGTGTAATGGAATGGCCCTCTTGGTTTCCGGCGTAAGCCATCTCTCTTGGGTTTTAATCCTTTTGAGAGTTAACCGGGCTCTGATACCAATTGTTAGGATCGAGAGCACTAAGAGGGGGGGGTGAATTAGTGCAGCGGATATTTTTCAGCGATTAAAAAACGAAAGCTGCGTTCGTTCGATAAAGACTATTTTGATGCCAAAGCCGATTCTAAGATTACTTATGATTAAGTGCAGTTTACGTTTAAACACAGTTAGCGTCTAAACGCAGTTTGCGTCTAAATGCAGATTGCGTCTAAACTCAGATTGCGTCTAAGCGCAGTTTGCGTCTTAGCGCAGATTGCGTCTAAGCGCAGATTACGTCTAAACGCAGATTGCGTCTAAGCGCAGATTGCGTCTAAACACAGTTTGCGTCTAGGAGCAGTTTAAGCAGAAGTATAAAGACAATGTACTGCTGTTGTACAGCTCAAAAAGTAATCTGCAAAAAACAGATTTACGTCTAAACGCAGATTTACGTCTAGATGCAGATTTACGTCTAAACGCAGATTTACGTTTTAAACGCAGATTTACGTCTGAACTTTGAAACTCGTTTGTATACTCGCAGAAGGCAGTATGCAGTTGAAATCAAGACGTAAACGTGAACTGAGATCTGATGATTGTGCGAGGAAAGCCGATTTACGTCTAAATGTTGAAACTCGTTCGTAAAATTGTAGAGGACAGTTTGCAGTTATCAATAGGATCAAAATGTAAGTGTAAACTGCAAAGAAACTCGTTCGTAAAAGCACGGAAGACAGTTCTACAGAATCAAACGTAAACGTAAACTGTAATGTACGAAAATACGAATTTACGTCTGAATGCAGATTCGGAAGAACAGCACTTAGAACTTGTTCGTGAAAGCGCAGAGAGCAGTAGTAATGAAGGAGGTTTACAGTAATGATAAAGTGCTCAAAAATAAACGCAAACCAGAGATTTAGAGTGGTTCGGTCAGCCTTGACCTACTCCACTTTTGGCTTCCTCCACCGACGAGGTCGCCGACGTCAACTAGGGGCCTTCCTTCAATAGGCGAAGGCCAAACTCCCCTTTTACAGTTTCTCTCCTTTTGACAGGCTCAGGAGACAACCTTTACAGACCTTTCTCTCCTCACTTTACAACTGAAAACTTGAAGAACAGAAGGAGGAGACTTAAAGGCTTTACAACACTTTTGAGCTCTTAGAATCACAGAAAAGATCAAGATTTCGGTGTAGGTCTGTATCTTTTCAGTGCTGAATGGGTGGGGAATTTATAGGCCCCAACCCAATTCAAATTTGGAGCTCAAAACAATCAAATCCCGGAATTCTGGGATCAGGCGGTTGCACCTCTTGACTGGAGAGGTTGCACCGCCTGGCAGAGCTCGAAGACCGAGCTCAGGCGGTGCCACCTCTCTGCCAGGGAGGTTGCACCGCCCAGTCTTGCTCGAAGACTGAGCTCAGGCGGTGCCACCTCTCTGTCAGGGAGGTTGCACCGCCCAGTCTAGCTCGAAGACTGAGCTCAGGCGGTGCCACCTCTCTGCTGGGGAGGTTGCACCGCCCAGTCTCGCTGGAAGGCCTAGCCCAGGCGGTGCCACCTCCTGGCCTGGGTGGTTGCACCTCCTGGTGCAATCAGGGTCCGAATGGTTCATTCCATTCGGCCCAATTTCAGTCTTTCAGGGGCCCAATTGCCCCAAGATTAAGCCAATGGGATCACCTCCCATTTTCCAACTTAATCAACGTGCTAACTACGATTAAATCTAAGACAACTTCTGCAGCTTTGCTTCGGTGCGTCAATCGCTCCTTCCGGCGAGTTTCCGGCGAACTTCCGTCGATCATCCGATGAACCCTCGGTGATGCTCCTGCGGACTTCCGGCAAACTCCTGGACTTTGCGACGATCCACTTGGCAAGTTCCGACGAGCTTCGCTTGGCAAGCTTCTGGACTTCTCGGATCTGTTCTCGCACAACCTCCGACGACCGTCCGAACTTCCGTCGAACTCTCGAACTCCCAACGTGATCATGAACTTGACTCCGGCGCAACTCCTACTGCTTGTCTATCTTTCATCGTAGTTAATCCTGCACACTTATCTCAACACATAGATTAGACAACAAATGACAATTGACTTCATCATCAAAATCCGAGATTCAACAGTAAAGAGAGGAGAGGAGAGAAAATTCTGTAAGGGTTGTCTCCTAAGCTCGTCAAAAGGAGTGAAACTGTAAAAGGGTGGTTGGCCTTCGCCTATTGAAGGAAGGCCTCTAGTTGACGTCGATGACCTCGTCGGTGGAGGAAGCCAAAAGTGGAGTAGGTCAAGATTGACCGAACCACTCTAAATCTCGGTTTGCATTTACTTTGAGCATTTTATCTTTACTGAAAACCTCCTCTAAAGCTTACTGCTTTCTGCGCATATATGATCAGGTTTCAGCTTTGCACTTTCCGAATCAACGTTTAGACGTAAATCTGTTTTTTCGTACGATCATCATATTTCAGTTTGTATTTACGTTTTGATTTCTATCTTAACTGTAAACTGCCTTAATATCCTTGCTTAAGCTGCATCTCGCCTAATCAAGTGATTTACGAATCAGCATTTAGACGTAAATCAGTTTCTTCGTACGAACGTCATATTTCAGTTTGCGCTCGTATTCTGGTTTTCATCATAACTGCAAACTGCCTTCATAGATTAACTTTAACGTCATCTCACTTGATCTTAAGTTAAAGTAATCTTAGAATCGGCTTTCACACCGAAATCATTTTTATCGTTCGAACGTTTTTATCGTCGAAAGATTTCCGCTGCACTAATTCACCCCCCCCCCCCCCCCCCCCTCTTAGTGCTCTTGATTCTAACAATTGGTATCAGAGCGGGGTTAACTCTCAAACAGATTAAAACCCAAGAGAGATGGCATACGCCGAAAACCAAGAGGGCCACTCTATTACACGTCCACCCATGTTCAATGGGATGGACTACACCTATTGGAAGACCCGAATGAGGATCTTTCTTATTTCTATGGATTTTGAACTTTGGAATCTTGTCGAAAATGGATTTTCGAAGTCTTCTCTTCCAATGATCGATTGGAATGAATTGGAGAAGAAGGCTTTCGCTCTTAATGCAAAGGCTATGAATGCCTTATTTTGTGCACTTGATAAAAATGAGTTCAACCGTGTTTCGGTTTGTGAAACCGTATTTGATATTTGGCATACACTCGAAGTGACTCACGAAGGCATAAGTAGAGTGAAAGAGTCAAAAATCAACCTTTTGTTACACTCTTTCGAACTTTTCCGGATGAAACCGAGTGAGACTATTGGCGACATGTTTACCCATTTCACGGATGTCGTCAACGGTCTAAAAGGACTCGGAAAAAGTTTTTCGGATTTTGAGCTCTTAAATAAGATTCTAAGATCCCTTCCTAAGAGTTGGGATCCTAAAGTCACTGCTATTCAAGAGGCGAAAGATCTAAACAACTTCCCTCTTGAAGAACTAATCAGGTCATTAATGACATACGAGATGACTTGCAAAGCTCATGAAGAGCAAGAAGACATCCTTTCAAAGAACAGGAAGGATATGACACTTAAAATTTCAGAAGACCACTTGAGAGAAAACTCAAGTGATGAGGACTATGACGATGACTTGGCACTTCTAACAAGAAAATTTAAAAAATTCATTAAAAGAAACAAGTTTAAGAATGAAACAAAAAATAAATTTGAACCCAAGAAGGACCAAGTTATTTGCTATGAGTGCAAGAAGCCGGGACACTACAAGAGTGATTGTCCCCAAGTCAAGAAGAGAACATCAAAGAAGAAGGCGCTCAAAGCAACATGGGATGACTCGAGCGCGTCCGAAGAAGAGGAGTCCAACACCGAGCAAGTTGCTCATTACGCCTTAATGGCCATCGGAGAGGAGGTAACGAATTTAATAGATGCTGATTTATCATTTGATGAATTATTAAATGCCTTCTATGACTTATTTGATGAATGCAAGAGTATTAGTAGAAAATATAAATTGCTAAAAAAGGAGCATGATAGTCTTACTTGTAATTTTGATAAGTTAAAAACTGAATATCATGATAGTTTAAGTTCATGCACAAAATGCCATGATCTAGAAACTCTCCAAAAGGAAAACTTGCTACTTAAGGACACCTTGAAGAAATTCGAGGTTGGTAGCAAGTCATTGAACATGGTCCTTGCAAACAAGGGTCACGTTCCCAAAAGAAGTGGAATCAGATTTGTGAGAAGTCGTCACCAAAATCCAACCATCTTCATAAAAGGCCCCATCTTACATGTTCGACACCAAAGCAAATGCAACTTTTGTTGCAAACTTGGACACAAAACGCATAATTGTCCATTCAAGAAAATTAGTCCGAACAAATTAATTTGGGTTCCTAAAGGAACCATGATAAATTCTATGCAACATGATAAACAATGTAGATCTATTTTTGAGGCACCCAAAAGCAAATGGGTACCTAAAAATCATCCTTTCCTGTAAAGACATAAAAAAATTATAAGCTGAAGCAAGAAATAATATCCTGCTCCTTGGATTCTCGATATTCATGACCCAAGATCCAAATAGAACTCACAATGCTCTCTAGCCTAAATAATAGATGAAGATTAGAAATTTAAAATCACAAATGCGATTTAGATTCAACCCTATTTGATTTCTCAGAATTGGAAACCCATGATTCTCAATTCACATATCCTTTGGATTTTCGAACCCATCGATTTCATCCGTTCGTAACTTTCGAATCCAACTCTATATCATGAACTGACTAAGTTTGTCATGAACTTGCAAGGCTTACCAACTTGAACAAACTGTCACAAACATGTGTACGACATTGAGAGTATGCATGTCAAAAGATCTATCTTGATCGTGCAAAAGTTCTTATTTTAAAATGAAAACTCTTACGTAATTACGTAAGTAAAGTTGATTGCTCTGATGAAAAGTCTTCTCAAGTCAAAAACTCTCAAATCAGATCACACTGCGGTCAGAACAAGTGCTCACCACCTACAGGCGGTGGCACCGCCCCAGCTAGAGGTAGCACCTCCGGCTGTCACGTGTTGCAAGCAGTTGCACCGCCCCAGCCAGAGGTGCAACCGCCCGCAACTCTGCCCCTTTTTAACCCGAGCTAGGGCCGGCGGTGGAACCGACCCCAACTCACTCCTTTTCCCTCTTTACTCTTCCAAAGCTTCTCCACCTCCATTTCTCCCCTCATAGCATACCAAATACCCCTCATTTCGAAGCAAAAGATTAACAATCTTTCCCCCTCTTGAAGATCTCACTAAGGTATTATCTAAGAAGCCCTTAAATTTTGTTTTTGATTCATTTACTCTTGCTCATTACTATCCTCCTAAACAGAAGTAGTTATGGGGTCTAGAAGATCCTCAAGGGACAAAGGGAAGAGGAGATTAGTGGAAGATTTTGATCTTACCCTTTTCGATTCAAAATATCATGCTGAAAAGTTTTCATCTTTCGAACTTAGGAGTGTCAATAAGGGAAAACATGTTGATTTAAATGAACTAAGAGACTTAGAGACAATCCAATGGTTTGCAAACTTAGATCTACTCCCTATTTTACAAATTAATGAACCCATCTATCCAAGACTTGTTAGATTGTTTTACAACAACATACAAGTAGATGAAGAAGAAAGAATGTCTACCTATCTCTTAGGACAACACATCTCCATTACGGATAAATTCATTTGCGACATGATAGGCATTCCCATAAAAAGTAGAGGACTTTACTTTAGAGGATCATGGGATGATGAAACTGTTGGGACAACATATGTTGAAGCCTTATGAACTATTTTCGCCAATCCCAACTTAACATTTGTTCCTAAAAGTTGTGAACATCTACTGCCACTAAACACTAAGGTACTTCATCATATCCTAACTAGCATCATTCTCCCTAAACAATACCATCATGATGAAGTAAGCCAATTAGAATTAGGAACTATGTATTTGATCATGAAAGAACATGACATATGTCTTGGCTACCTTATCCAGCAAAATATGTTAGAACTATCTAAGAAAGACATGATGCTTCCATATGGTGGTATAATCACTAGAATACTGAAAGCCTACGATATTCTAATACCACCGGAAGAAGAAGTAATAAAAGTAGATAGGTTTAGCATAATAAATTAAAATCTACTTCACCGATTAAGATGTGTTTATAGAAACGGTAACTGGGTTAGAATGCTTAGAAGAACTGATCCCCCTCAACCTGAACCAGAACCGAAAACACCAGTCTTTAGGGGTACTCAATCTCCTCCGATCTGTCCCTTTGAGGAAACACATTCATTTGAGCCAGCTCATACATCATCTGTCGAAGATATTGGGATTCTAATGGACCGATTTGAACAAAGACAAGAACGGCTTGAACATCGACAAGATCAAATCCTATCTGAGCTGCAGCAAATTCATCGACAATTTGACTTTTTATTTAGGCATTTTAATTTTCCACCTCCTAAATGAGCTTGTATGTGTATTGTAAACTCTTTATGTTACTCACTATGATCACAATGCCTTATGCCTTGATCCTTGATCTGGTTACCTGATGTATTTATTTGTGAGCGGAGTTACAAACATCACTCATTATTTAATCTCGTTACTCACTGTCAGATTTTACATCGAAACTAAATGTTTTTTTTGAAAACCTTGTGTCTTGATTTCCATGATAAATATGATTTGTGAAAATGATATACCAATGCAGTTGATGCGTCATGTTATATTAAATATCAACTAGCTGATATTTTTACAAAACCTCTAAGTGAAGAACAATTTGATTTCATAAGAAGAGAATTAGGAATGTTGATGTGTCCAAGTACATAAACTAGTTACAATTATCCTTCGGACTTTATTGAATGATCAAATCACTTGATTGTCATTACATGCCAAAATAACATGTTGGAAATTATGTGCTGAATACAAAAATTTTCATAACAATAAGCATGTTTTGTCTTCATGATTGTATTTGAAAATCTGTAGCATAGTCTTGTCCGAATGCATGAAAGTGTTCATTTCATGTGTGAATTCGCTTAACAATTGGTATCCTAAAAATCGGATTTTCTCATACACTTATATATGAAAAATATTTTTCTGAAATGGATTTGATAAAATGATTCCTGCTTATGAATTCCATCTTGAAATATGAATGATAGTGCTTTTACTTGCAAAGATTTTCTTCACATACATATCTTGATACATGAACCATGATTTAATCTCTCATCGGTTTTAACTTCACTTAGTGTAAACTCACAAATAGCTAGCATCACAAATGGCCTTCCTCCTTTATGGAAAAAGATTATAACAAATAAAAAGGAAGAAGTATTCAAAGTGATCTACATATCATACTTGTATAATTGATTTCCTATCACTTACTGTTGAAAAATAACATGAACCGAGTAAAGGCATGAATAATTATCACACTGATGCTTAAAATTTACTTATATTGTTCTCCTGGTATCACAATTACCATGCTTTTTGTTGATGACAAAGGGGGAGAAATATATGAGTATTAATGCCATGCTTGCATCACCAAGAGACGCCATGATTGCTATAATTTGCATTATTCCTTGTTTGCATCATGTCAAGATATCAAACAAAAAACTTGCATCGTAATTTTACGTATTGATATCTTACCATGTGATGAAATGCAATAATTGTTAAAACATCATTTGAAATGTGTGCATCATGTAATGATATCAAAATCTTACTTCGCAGTTTTACATATTGATATCTTACAATATGATGAATTGCTATTATTACCATCATTCAAACTTGAAATGTAAAATTTGAAAATGAATGTCAAGCCTTGATATCATCTTCAGAGAGATACATCATGATGGGAGTATTGATAAGTTTAAATGATTTTAACTTATCAATATGTCTCTTGAATTCAAAGGTTTTGAATTCAAGAAAGACTTATCTGAAGTATGGCATATAGACAGGGGGAGTTAAGGTTAACTCCATTATCAATTGATTGTCATCATAAAAAAGGGGGAGATTGTTGAATCTCGGATTTTGATGATGAAGTCAATTGTCATTTGTTATCTAATCCATATGTTGAAATAAGTGTGCAGGATTAACTACGATAAAAGTAAGACATGCAGCAGGAGTTGTGCCGGAGTCAAGACAATGATCACGTTGGGAGTTCGAGAGTTCGATGGAAGTTCGGACAGTCGTCGGAGGTTCTGCAGGAACAAATCCGAGAAGTCCATGAGCTTGCCAAAGAAGCTCGTCAGAACTCGCCAAGTGGATCGTCGCAAGTCCAGGAGTTTGCCGGAAGTCCGCAAGAGCATCACCGAGGGTTCATCGGATGATCGACGGAAGTTCACCGGAAGCTCGCCGGAAGAAGCGATTGACGCACCGGAGCAAGTTGCAGTAAATGTCTTAGGGAATGTCGTAGTTAGCACAATAATTAAGTTGGAAATGGGAGGTGATCCCATTAACTTAATCTTGGGGCAATTGGGCCCCTGAAAAACCCAAATTGGGTCGAATGGATCAACCCATTTGGACCCTGATTTCTGCCAAGCGGTTGAACCGCCCAAGGCAGGAGGTTGCACCACCTGGGCTCAGTCTCCGAGCGAGACTGGGAGGTGCAACCGCTCCAGCCAGGCGGTGGCACTGCCTGAGCTCAGTCTCCGAGCGAGACTGGGCGGTGTAACCTCCCCTGACAAGAGGTGGCACCGCTTGGGCTCGGTCTCCGAGCACTGGCTGAGCGGTGCAACAGCCTCAGTTAGGAGGTTTCACCGCCTGAGCTCGGTCTTCGAGCTTTGGCAGGAGGTGCAATCGCCCCTGACAAGAGGTGGCACCGCCTAGAGGCTCAGTCTTCGAGCTCTACCAGGCGGTGCAACCGCTCCAGTCAGGAGGTGCAACCGCCTGATCTTGGAATTCCGGGAATTCACAGTTTTGAGCTCCAAATTTGAACTGGGTTGGGGCCTATAAATACCCCACCCATTCAGCACTGAAAGGGCACAGAATACACTCCGAAATCTTGATCTTGTTTTGTGATTTTTAGAGCTCAAAATTGTTGTAAAGGCCAAAAGTCCTTCTCCCTCTTTTCTTCCAAGTTCTGAGTTGTAAAGAGAGGAGAGGAGAGAAAATTCTGTAAGGGTTGTCTCCTAAGCCCGTCAAAAGGAGTGAAACTATAAAAGGGTGGTTGGCCTTCGCCTATTGAAGGAAGGCCTCTAGTTGACGTCGGTGGAGGAAGTCAAAAGTGGAGTAGGTCAAGATTGACCGAACCACTCTAAATCTCGGTTTGCATTTACTTTGAGCATTTTATCTTTATTGCAAACCTCCTCTAAAGCTTACTGCTTTCTGCGCATATACGATCGGGTTTCAGCTTTGCACTTTCCGAATCAACGTTTAGACGTAAATCTGTTTTTTCGTATGATCATCATATTTCAGTTTGCGTTTACGTTTTGATTTCTATCTTAACTGCAAACTGCCTTAATATCCTTGCTTAAGTTGCATCTCGCCTAATCAAGTGATTTACGAATCATCATTTAGACGTAAATCAGTTTCTTCGTACGAACGTCATATTTTAGTTTGCGCTCGTATTATGGTTTTCATCATAACTGCAAACTGCCTTCATAGATTGACTTTAACGTCATCTCGCTTGATCTTAAGTTAAAGTAATCTTAGAATCGGCTTTCACACCGAAATCGTTTTTATCATTCGAACGTTTTTATCATCGAAAGATTTTCGCTACACTAATTCACCCCCCCCCCCCCCTCCCTCTTAGTGTTCTTGATCCTAACAAGTAATAGTTTAATTTTTATTTTTAATTTATTTTTCGTTTATTTTCACACACAAAGAAAGTAATATAATATTCATATCTTATTGTTCACACGCAAAAATAGAATATAAACTATTTACTTCCTAAATATCAAATCAGTCATTAGGAAATTGAATCTAACTTATCCATGTGATTAAGGAAACTAAATTTAATTATTTTCTTAATTATAGTACATAGAAGTTAGTAATAAAGCAATACATCATTTATAGTAATTAATTTATGTTAAGGGAGAAATTATTGGTAATTATAACTATCCTATTTATATTTATGTTTATGCATATTATAGTTGAATGTAATAACATGATTATCTTAAAGAGATAAATTACAAGAGTTATTATGAATTATATTAAGAAAGACTAATAATGTTTTGATATATAAAAGAGAATATGACATTAAGAACATACAATCGTTATGACTCATATTGATAGTTTGACTTAATGTAGTATTATACTTATTGGACTTATTGGCTTACTTTAAAATTCATAGTTATGTTCAAAAATATTTTTTAAAATTTTTAGAATCCAATTAGGTAAAATTATTTTTAAATAAATTTTATTTTATTTATCTTAATTTTAAATTTCTTTTATATCTTACCCATTAATGGGTCAAGTAGGAGAATGCTATATTATGTAGCCTAATCTAATTGATAAGATATATTATAGATTTGATTGGGTTTTGATGAAAGTTATAGTTAATAGAAAGGAAGTCCATATTATAGTATGATTCCTTAGGAGATATCGTTGAGAGGAACTATTCTAATTATTTATCCTAAATCATTTGCTTTCTATATATAAATAGGATCTCCTAGGAATTAGACACATGACATGTGATAGACACGGGCACAAACACAAGACATGGATACGTGATAGTCATTGAGAGATTACGGTTTCTCTCTTATCCTCCCTTGTCCCTAATCCATCAATCTAAGTGGTCCTGTAAAAGGATAGGAAGAGAGTTGAAGGAGAGTATAGTTCTCCTTGCAGATCGACATTACTATGATTTTCGAATCCAAAGACGGTGGTGCCACTGTAGATCAAACAAGGTTCTTTCCAGATGATATCGAAAGATACATGTTGTAAATCTGATTTATTATTATTTAATTTTAATTCTAATATTTAAAATTTTTTCACGTAACATATAGCATATTATGGTTTTTATGCTTATATACAATGAGCTCCCTCATAAAAGATCATAAGCGACGATAGAGAAGGCGAAGGGAGGAGGTGGTAATGGCAATGATAATGGTGAGGAGGGACGACACCACTCACGATGGGAGCATTGGGCAGAGGCTACAAGTGGCGTTGCTTGCGATGGGTGACGAAAATGGGTGATGCTACTCACGATGCATGACCCGTGGCCAAACCAATTAGGCACAGGTACCATCAGGTAAAAGCACAATACTAAAAGTTTGTAAAATACTCAATATTATTTCTCCCTTACTACATAATCGATATAGTTTATTGGATAATAAATATACTACTAAAAAGAACAAGTAATTCCATGCAAAATTAGAAGAAAGGGAGTAGCAAAGCATGGCATCTTTACGAGCTCGATTGCTAATAGCTTCAGCTCATGTGGATCATGGGTTTGGTTACTTAACCAAAGTTTAGCCTGGTATGCAACTGAACTGAATTATCAATCTGAACTGAATGCCACACCAATCCAACCCATGATTTAGTTAGTTAACCAAAGTTTATCCTGGTAAATAATAAATTCGACTCTGTGAAGGATGCCACGATTCACACCAGATGACAAAGAGAGCATTTTTGTACGTCTCGTTTCATGATAACATCAATCATCCCAACTCTTGATGGAACTTAGTGTTAACAGAGAACAAGACTGTGTTGCTCCAACTCAGATGAGGTCTTATGTGAGAAAACAACAATATTTAACAGAAAAGGACGCCTACCAAAGCCACAACCAATTCATATTGTAAGATTCACAGACAAGTCACCTGAAGAAAGCCCTAATATGCACCCAGCTGTTCATGGAAAATTGGATGCTGTCATCCAGAGAACCCCGAGCAAGCACAAGGAATCTTAGGAGACCTCCACTGACTCGAGTACTCAGACAACCTCAGTTGCCATGAACAATGGTTAGGGTAAGAAACACCAATGATCAACTGCAGAACTTATAGTTGAACAGCAGCAGGCAGTCACATTCGCATCTTCCAATTTGAACAGAGAATGTGTATAAAACATGATAATCTTGCTTCTTATTGCTGCTTCTGCATTCACTTCCTTGCAACCAGCAGCACCACCAGTCGCTACAGCTTCCAAACAAAAATGTTAAATATGGGGGTATTTCCAACCACCAGAAGCTCATTTCAATGACTTTCACACATCATACATGAAGGTAGACACTTCGTTTTAAGCCAACCAAGTGTTCCCGAGACTACAAGAAGTAGTCGGGAGTTTTGCGAGTAGTATCGGGCTCGATTTGTCGTGGTGCTGGATCAAACTGAAGGAAGTTCTGATCCATGTTCTCCCCAATCTCTAATATAGCTGCCATGTTACCACACCGGTAACAGTAGTTTGGCGCGCTAAACACGGTAACAACATTTCTGTCCTGCACTCATGACAACGTGCGCAAAATATGCATAACAAGTTAGGGCCTCTAAAAATGCTGCATAATGAAACAAAATTTGCTGGAGTCCACTTGGCCCTAGAAGGAATTCAAGCAATATATAATGTGCTCTACTCCAGTTAATCTTTGACAAAACTGATTAAGACATTCTGATAAATTGACTTCAGAATAACACAAATATGATCAACAAATTCTGCATGCATAATCTCAAGACCTTTCCTTTACACTGATGCAACAAACTTAATTTGACAGGCAGAATCCAAGATACAACACTGTGAGACAGAAGTGTCATCCATGGAAAATGTGCAGAGGTAACGATTGAATTGGGCTACCCTAGTTTAAATAAAGAGAACATAACCAAAGTTGCCACACATGCTACAGAATTATCATTAATGGGAAATATGCCGAGGGAACAACTAAATCTGGTTAGCCAAGTATAAATACCATGAACACAATGCTAAACAAAGAGAACGGGGAAAACCAGATAGAAAAATTATCCAGTAAATTTAAAGAATAATTTTTTTTTTGGTATTCTCTTCATTTTCTCAAACATCCAACATTTTCTTTTGACTCTCTTGCCTTCGTTCCCCATATAACTATTTAATCACCCACTGGTAATCTATCAATCACAAGTTATTCCTGCTGTCATCCTAGAAGCAGCAATCTTTAAGAAATGCACCTTGCGACAAAATATTTGGTATAAAAACCCTACAAAGTGACCAGATATTTAACCAACATTTCAACCCACCTGGCACCAATTAAAACCTTCCATAACAAGTTGATGGGCTCTTGCAATCAGAGTTAGGCCATTATTATGATTAAACTGTTGCGCAATATCTTGTCCAAATGTGTATCCTGCTCCCCTTGGTGATATTCCCCATCCGCATCGATCATCAGGATCAGACCAGAGAAGATCACACATGGGACCTTCATGTGGAACCTATAGGCCAAATAAGAATTTAAGTTATTTCATATGGTAACTAAGTAAACCAACTTAGATGTTAAAAAGACACCGCAAAACATAACAAATACTTATAAATAGAAAAGTATTATGGAAACGGGTAACTAGTACATTTGTCGACTCAGAGCTGAGAATTTCCAGTTTCATGTGAACATAACCTAAAAGAAAATAGACAAACCTCAACTTCAAAACAAAGGATGGGGTTAAGTTGTTGAAATGTTTCTAATGGACAATTTATGATGGTCACTCTGCAATTCAAAGCTAAATATACAAGCTATTTACAACAAAACTTATCATGTTGATGTGCCAGAGCTTATCTCAATCAGTGTTTTCAAAAGTGCTAGGCGCTCGCCTAGATGCCCACCCGATGTTCCAGAATATTAAAAATTTAAAAATATATATTATGATTGATAAATATGATAAAAAAATAAAAATAACACAGAAAATTGAAATCACATAAAATGCCAAATTACATTGTCCATCTTCTAATAACAAAAATATTAAAACAATTAAGTTTAACATCAAATTCAATGAAATGTGCTACACAGGGTTCTACTGATAGAGACAAGTTGATTGAAATGAGAAAGAATGGACTGAGAAAAAAGTGCACCATAGTTCTAACTCAAATTCAATGAAATGTGCTAACCAATTCTAGCTCTTAATAGAGTAAAAGTGCACCACCTCAATATGGTGCAACAAGCTGATAAAAAATGAAAAAGAATGGATTGAGAAAAAAAAGTAACCGGCAGCTATGGAGGAAGGTGGGGGAAGAAGAAGGTGGCGAACTAAGCTGCGGAGGAAGGCAGCAGCAGTGGATGTAGGGTTTTGTTTTCCTGTTTGTCTAACTGGGTCAAGCCAAGGGGGGAATGGTTGGTTATTTTAGAGTACACTAGTTGGTTCGATTGAACCAACTTGTTTATTCAATTGAACCATGCTTGAACCTCGATCCAATTTAGCTCAGGCACTCGTCCAAGGCGTTCGGCAGCTAGGCACAAGTGAGCGCCCGAGTGGTGATTCATTGAAATGCCTCACCTCGACATTTTGCGAGGTGCTCGGGCCTTATCTCACCTCTCTCGAGTGCCTTTTGAAGACAATGATCTCAATAGTCTCATCCTTCAACTTATTGACACTAATACTGTGTGTCCTAGAATTAAACCAAGCGTACACAAAATCAATGTAATGATGAGGACTGAAACAACTCTTGAATTAGGTACCAGTTGCACCACCACAAATGTATCCATATTCTTAGTTCCAAATCATTCCACTGGACTAGCCATGAGAGAATTTACTTGTTAGAGAATGGTCAGGTTGATTTGAAAGGACTGGGTTTGTACATACTCCCATCTGACTGATCCAGTTCAGCACATGTCTGTTTGAATCAGTTGGAAGAATTTTTTTTACTTGCCGGGGTAAGACTGAATACATTGACTATTCCTAGACTCCACATTGGCACTGGCAGGAGCCTTATGCACTAAGCTAACCTTAAGCAGTGCTCTGCACTGCCCTTCTTACAATCTAGAAAAAAGGCTCACTGGTTATGATTATTACTACTGTTTTCTATTGATAGTTTTAGTTAGTTGACAAAATCTGATCCATTAGTTGCTATACAACATAGAGAAAGTAGAAGAATCAATGATAGAATCTAGACACATACCTCCTGTATACGATTCAGAGCACGAATATTATCTAATGTATCCAATGATGGGGATAGACCACCATGCAAACAGAATATCTACAATCAGAAAACAATGACATCTTTTGAGAATTTGAAAGTGGCTAAATTAGTAAGTGCAGAGTAAAGGAGCAGGAAATAAGACCTGACTCTCGATAAGAGCTGTAAGAGGCAGATAATCAAAAAGGTCAGTAAAATACTTCCACACATTGGCATTCCCATACTTCCTCAAACACTCATCATAAAAGCCATACCTGAAACCACAATCCAAGATGAACATGTAATAAAGTTTAGATATCATGAAATATCGAGGAATTTATCCCACTACTGTAGCTATTAAACATCAAACAAATTTCCCATAACTTACATAGTAAAACATTTCTTTTTTTGCATTATATATTTCTACTTGCTGAGTTGAAATAGAAGGATCTGATAAAGGTGTCATCAAAGGCATAACATTCATAAGCACAAGTAATATACTTCAAACATTTGTACTTGCCAAATCAAGGTTTTCTTTCTCCACTGACAAACTATGTAATAAGCAATGCTCTTTTAACAAGAAAAGTTTGTCTTAATCCACATTTGCTATAAATCTTACAAAAGTCAGTCATGGATAATCAATAAAATTCAAATGACTAATGGCTGTTAGATTAACATCCAAAAACTATTTCCCTGTGCTAAATTAGACGAAGATCTTCAATTTTGTTGACTATTCACAAACTAGGTAACCTCTGTCTTCCTCTCATCTATGAAACTCTGCAGTCTTGTGTCATCTCTTAGCTATTGAACTTCGTACTTTCATGTATGCCATGTAGTAAAGTGACAGACACTAAAGGTCACTAAGGATGCTCTGGAGGTAAAGGTTTAGGTAAGAGAGGAAGAGAGATGTTCAAGCTGATCCTAGATAACTAGCATCAGGTATCATACTTCCATGACAAAGAAGCTGTCTTAACTGAGGAATAAGACAAGAAATAAGGGGGAGTAAAAAGAGAAGGGAGGAGCACTAAGAAACAAAAAGAGAAGAAGTAGAACAAGAGGTATGAGACAAAACAATATCAGTATATAAAAATGGTGTTCCCAGTGCATTAGGCTCCTGCTAATGCAAGTTTGGAGCATTGTTGTCTTATGCAGTCTTACTGCTACAAGCATAGAGAAAATTTCCATTATTTAAATTCTAATCTCGCAGATTGCAGGAGAGCAATCTTATCTTGATACCAATTACCAAAGCTCACCCTCTAGTTATGTACAACATCATGTATCCCAAGAAAATGTCAGTATATCTAGAAGATAAATCATGTAAAACTTTTAGATTTGCTACAACCAGATTGGCACCTATCAGATAACAATTAGCCATGCCTTTCCGACTAAATCTAGGGATCAGTTAAAATTATAGCAAAAAAGAGAAATTCATTATCAGACCCTTAATGCAAATAACTATCAAAATTAAATTAAGAGAAATTCGTGGTTAGCCCCTTACTGCAGATAAAGCTCGACATAGATAGAATCTACATCTCCTATTTAGATAAAAACTAAATAGCATCATGTGGCTAACAACAGCCAGTATCATACTGAGTACTCTACATTACACATTCGTGCAAGACTTTGGGTTATATAAGGACTCTCTTAGGATAAGAATAATAGATTGAACTAAACCTTATGGTTGTTCTAGCAAAATTGAATCACTAGCTCACCAGCCAAAGGTTTATTTGAACTAATATATAAATTAACATGCCGGACAAAGAAAATAATCACAAGAGGACCTACATATTCTGTCTATATTCTAATGCCACCAGTTTCATCTTAAGATTTCACTCTTGAAAAGCATACAATCATAAGTGTACTAGCAAAAGGAGCCACTTACACTTGAGTTATTTGCCGGCTCTCATGATTTCCTCTAAGGATGGTAATTCTGTCTCTATAACGAACTTTCAAGGCCACCAAAAGTGTGACCGTCTCAACAGAGTAATAGCCACGATCTGCATCAAACATAGTAGTTAATAAAAAGATAAGACCTTTTGGACATCTAATGACAAACCCCAAACAAGTGCAGCAAGTCCAGACCAAGTGTTGTAATTTGGACAACAGCAGATAAATGCAAAACAAAAATGCTCATCAGTTATAATTTAGCAACATAAACCAAGAGTTAATGTCTCACTATGTAGTCATAATAACAGTGTGATGATGAAAAGGAAAGGAGTTCAGGTATAGGCATGTCAGCATGCTGACAGAAGCAAAATATATAACCAACGCTAAAATTCTGGTTAGGAAAAAAGCAACCATGTAAATCATCTTATAGAAGACAAACATTTATAACCACAAATTTCAAATAAATGTTTTTATATGACACAAAAATATTGATGTCAACCTTCTTTCTAAATTATAAATGACAAGAAAGCTAATCTATTACATTATCTTACTACTGAAGTCGTGAATGGAACTTTCTACAACAACCAAAAAAAGGAATATAATGCACTCATGCATAGTTCTGAATAACTCAACAAATTTATTAGCAAATTTGATTATTTGGATCCAAATGTCCTTTAAGCTTTTCTACTTTGTCATGCTTCTCACAACCATGAGATTTACTGGGCTGAATGCTTGTGATTATACTGTCTATTTGTCATGGCTCTACCATGTAGACGTCCAATAGAGAATGGACATACCGGTTTTGAAGTGAAAAAAGGTCCAACATATACTCAAAGCAGGAAATTGAATGTCAATGTACAGTTATACACTAAATTATGTGATTTTTCATTACTTCATGTAGCTGTAGGTAAAATAAAAAACCAGAACCAGAAGAACCAATCTTGAGACAGCTACCTAGGGTTTTTATTTATTCAATTAAAGTCTTTTATCAGTAATTATTAATACATATCACAATGTTAAATTTTGTTAACTGTCTCACAGCTTCCATACAGATGTTCTTAGACCTCCTTCTCCCTCTTTGGACTTCCAAGATATTCATGCTCCTTCTCATATTAGAAACTCATATTTTCATTGCACACAGGACTGCAAATGAACTGTGAGGATTTCAAGTTTCGATGATTAATGCTATAATCCAATTGTTGACAAACCAAGGAGATTAAAGTTGGAATAACTTGATCATGAAAAAATTGAGTTTAAGCTCAAAGTCAGCATGCTAATACACATGTCTAACAAGCTGTGATCAAACACCTGCAACTAAGATATGCGCAAGACAAGTTGAACTCATTTTGACAGCCAACTAAAAACCACAAATCTCAAAGCCCAAATCCAATAGTTGCAAAACACTAGCAACTAGCAGGCTCTCCCATTCTCACTCACATTTCTGTTCCTATTTTTCATGTTCACCAAACACATTTAGATCAACCATGCTCATTCGAGTTTTGGCATCCTTCTGTAGAGATTATTTCTGTAACCAAAAAAGATTTGCAGCCTATTGTTAAAACCTTCTCTGAGATATCAAGAGGACGAAATGCACAACAACTCCCTAGTTCACTTTCATTACAGATATTTCATCTCCCTCAAAATAGAATCTGACATGACTAGAAATCCTTCTACAATTTTTTTTTCTTAACATGTTTGCCATATAATCTATTTTATTATTTCTATACAGATGGAATCAGGCCTCATATAGGAAAATTCATCTCGAGTTACAGGTTACTGTGGACATCTACTATAATTCTCCCCCATATTGCAAAAAAGTCTGATTGTCAGTTAAACAAAATAAGTTTAATAAAGCCATATATTTCATTTGTCAACCACTGCCATTAAGCCATATGCTTGAAAGTTTTGTCCATCAATGTCAAGATTAATATATATAACTTGCAAAAGTCAAACTATGAGGTAACATGACCATTGAATAGTTGGTAAGTCCACCTAGTCAAGCTTCAAGTGTGTCAAAGAAAAAATTGCATACTATTAACAATGAATATAAACCATTATGATGTCAGGTAGATCAATTTTTCCAGAAGCATTCTGACACTCTCATATAGTTCTTCCATGTCAGTAACATGATCAGACCTTAGAAAACCAAATCTTGTGATAATCCCTGAGCCAGATAACTTAACGCTTGACATAGTTAGCCGGCAAAATGAACAGAGAAAAGAAAACTTTTCAAACATAAACCAAATTAACTAGATAAGGAGTTGCCAATCCCAAATAGTCAGAAAATTATGGTTTGTTCTTGTTGTTGAGACTTAGACAATGAGCTAAAGTTGACATACTCATTCAGGCATAATATTTCAAGTAACTACATTAAACCAACTTCTTGATATATGACACACTATATTTTTTTGACTTTGTTTAATAACAATGTCGAACCAATTTCATATTATATCGCACAATCTTTCTAATAACTTTGTTTTTGTTTGGACTTGCAGAGAAAGTTAGTGTGAAATATACCTAGAGTTGGTGTTAAAAATCCAATACGTTATAGAATTAGTAAAGAAACGGGCAGCTATTCACCTTTTGACTATGATATTGCAAAATATCATATTTTAAGCATATGGTAGAAAGGTCCGGTGAGTGATAGATAAAATCGTAACACATTTGACAAATGACGTGTCTCCGATATATTAACTGCTGACAAAAAAAAAAAGAAACCATATTTTGTGCGCACATACAAGTCCAAAAAATTGTCACTCAACCAACTAAAGTCTGCTCCCCTTTCATGGGCAGAACACAACCACAACTCGCTTCTATATGCGTTAACCATCTACTTGTAAGCAGAAGGAAACTGCAAGGAAGAGAACAGTTGTGAACTTATGGAAAATTGAGATCACAACCAAAATCAGATCAATTGCAAGTAACACGAATGGAGCAAGGAATGCATTCTTTTGCTAGTTCTTCCCTTAAAAGACTGACCTACATAGTCCCCCATAAAGAGGTAATTGGTATCGGGCGCCTCCCCACCGATCCGGAAGAGCTCGACGAGATCGTAGAACTGCCCATGGATATCACCACAGACCGTGACGGGGCACCTCACCGGCTGCACGTTCCACTCCTCGACGAGGACAGCCCGCGCCTGGTCACAGAGGGCCCTCACCTCCGCCTCCGGCAGGAACTTGCATTCTCTGAGCTGCTCGATCTGGCGGTCCAGGTCCGCGTACGACGGCATCTTCCAGCCCCCCACCTCCGGCCCGTCCGATCTGCGGTTGACGGGAGCCGATCTCGGAGGCCGGAATTCGAAAGGAGAAGCGGCCGCGACGTGCCCCAGCAGAAGAGGATCAGGCGGATCGAAGCTTCAATGGGAAGAATAAAAGGTAAGGGTTAGGGTTTGGAAAGGAGGAAGAGAGGGAGGAGAGAGAGAGAGAGAGAGGAGGAGGAGGAGGAGGAGGAGTCGATCCGGAGAGCCTCACAGGCTTGGTTCCGTTCTTTTATTCTCTCTTATTTATTCTACTTCTATCTTTTTTTCCTTTCATTTTTTCTTTCATGCGGGCTGATGATGTGGTGCAGCTCATACATCTGGAGCAAGACAAGGAACATTTTTATCATCCACACGCCACGTTGCTCGATCATCGAGAACAAAGTCTGGTTAAATAGACTATTTAAATACTTTTAAATTTGATAAATAGAAACATTGCTCGTAAAATAAAATTTAATATAAAAATTAAAATAAATAACTTTCAGAGTTTTTATTTTTTGCTATGTCGATGAGACATTATATGCATCATGTTGCCACAGCGTATCGATAGTGAATTTGATAAGACGCTAGGGTTATATCATAGAAGAAAGAGGAGAAACGGGGATGATCATTTCGAGCGGATCGACCTTCTTGATCACTTTAAGGGGATCGACTTCCTAAAGTTTTCCAAAGACTAGAATTATATTTATTTGCTTACTGAAATATATATTTCTATTTATAGAGTTCCATCTAGAGTTCACTATGAATTAGACTCTTAATAATAAATAAATATTAAATAAATCCTATCCGACTTGGATAAAACAAACTCGATAAAATATTATTCAAAAGCTAAAAAAATAAAGGGATCCTAACAATTCCTCCCCCTTCAAATCAGCTTTTCCTCAAGGCCGAGCAGCATCAAACTTGAGGATTTTCTCTTTCAATACTTCAGTTACAAGGTATCTACGGTGTATCATAACCTATTGATCAAGTAAGTACGATCTTCACTTCTTGATAGTGTAAGCAATAAGTCAAACTTTCGGTGTATTAGTCATTGTAGTCTTTTGGAGAACTCTCTCCATCTGATGGCTAGTGGCAATTGTGATCTTACTTCAACGTTTTCCTTTTAGGATCACCTGCATTCCATTAATAAAAAACTTTATAATTAGTTTAGAAAAATTCCAAGAAACATCACCCAAGGTTGATAGTCATTCAATTCCAAGCACCACTTCGAAGTCTTCCAAGGATAGCAAAAAGAAGTCTACAAGTAACTCTTGGCCCTATATAACCAATTTTATCTTCGAACATTTGCTACCACAAGTTAAAATTCATCTATAAGTGACTTTTACTTCAAATTTGTCATAGCCTTCAATGTGATAGGTCAATCGATCAGCAACCTTACTATCCATAAAATTGTTAGTGCTACTAGTATCAATTAAAACTATAACATGTTGATGTTCCAAAGTTCCTCCAACTTTCATAGTTTGCAGGTTAGAATAGTCGGTTAATGCATGCACTATATGTATGATAGGTCCAACATCTTCACTAGAATCTATACTTTCATAATCGGATTCCACATTGTTAGCTTCCAATTTCTCCCCAATTGGTTCAATCATCAGAAGTTTTCCTTGCTTACATCGGTGCTCCCTACTCCACTTTTCATCATAGTGCTTGCACAAACCCTTCATTGATTTTGAGTTCTTCTCGAGTTAGTCTTTGGGTTTTAGGATTTCAGTTGGGAATAGATGGGGCAGGTGGCTTGTTGATCATTTGTTTGTTATCACTTTTGTTTCTATGATTTTCTCTACTGATTTTTTCCTCGTGTAAACGCTCTCATAGTGCGGGGTTAGCGAGCTATGACTTCACACCGGATATCTGGATTAAGTCCTTTAGTAAATGCTCCCATAAGTTATCATTCGAATCAATCTTTAGCTTGATTTGACAATCGTTTAAATCTGTTAGGAAAAGAGTCGACACTAAGAGGGGCGGGGGGTGAATTAGTGCAGCGGTAAAATTACATCGGTTCAAAAAACCTTCATATGATAAAAATCGATTTTGACATAAACCGTTTCGGAGAGAGGTTAACTTGAAAACGTTTTCGTAAAGATAGCTTCAAAGCGTACAAAAGATGCATAGTAGATGTAAAGTAAGTTAAGAAGTTTGCAATAAAGTAAATTGCTCAAATATAGAAATGCAAACCAGAGAAGAACACACCAATTTTATAGTGGTTCGGTCGTCGTGACCTACACCCACTCCATCAATTCCTCTTCCGTCGAGGCCACCGGCATCCACTATCGATCTTCCTTTATAGGCAAAGATCAACCTCCTTCTTACAGCTCTTTCTCCTTTTACCGAGTTTAGGAGATAACCCTTACACCCCCACTCACTTCTCTCTCAAACTATTCTAACACTTAGAACTTTAAGAGGAGTTTTACATAAGATTATAGTAGAGTTTCTTTCATTTTTACTCTCAATACTTGTGTATATTAACCAAGGATGAGAGAGGTATTTATAAGCCTCAAGTTGATTCAAACTTGGAGCCTAAAAATATCTCATCCTAGGTTTCCTAGGTTCGGGCAGTACCATCACTTGTGCTGGGCGGTACTACCGCTAGTGTCAGTCTGACACTAACACTACACTAGGCAGTACCACCGCCTAGTTTGGCGGTACCACCACCTAGCACTAGGCCACTGGGTGGTACCACCACCTGGCACCTTGCTAAGGGCGGTACCACCACTTGACATAATCTTGAAGACTGTGCCACGACGGTGCCACTTCTTGGGTCATTGTTTGGGCCGTTTATTAGGTCAAACACAGTCCTTACATGGGCCCAACTAGCCAATAATTGGGTTGGCCCAATTCCAATCCCAATTATGTGCTAACTATGAAAGAATTTTACTAAGCTAAACAAGTCTGTAAGTCTAGTTTCTTCCGACGAGCTTCCAGCGATCTTCCGGTGAACTTTCGACGATCTCTCGGCAATGTTCCAGTAGACTCCCAACAAGCTCTTGGACTTCACAACAATCTTCTTGGCGAGTTCCGACAAGCTTCTTCTGGCAAGCTCTTAGACTTCTCGGCTGGTTCTTGCATAATTTCCAACGAACGTCTAGACTTCCGACGAACTCTCGAACTCCCAATGAAATCGTATCCTTGACTCTAGGACTCCATTTTGCTTTATGCTTTGCTATCGTAGTTAATCCTGCATATGTAAAAACATACTTTGATCTAGACAATTAATACTAAGCATGAATCATATTGTCTAGCATGTCGTTGGTCCATCGACGATTCGTCCGATTATTCGGTGCATCGTCCTCTCTTGTGGCCTATTGCCCAATCGGCCAACTGACTCTGCAACTCTCATATCTTTGGTACAATATCCGCTCTTCTTGGCTCGATGCCTGAATCCATGGCCCGAAGCCTTCTGTCAATACGTCGACCGATCCTCCAGCTCGACGTCCAATCTTCTGACATGTTCCACTGGCCTAACATGATTCTTCCTGCTTTAATTGTCTCATCCTGATCGAAAATCCTACGTCACTAAAAATACAGATCAAATCATAAATATTTATCAATTGGTTTTCTCATCAAAATACGAGATTCAACAATCTCCCCCTTTTTTATGATGACAACCAATTGATGATGGAGTTAACCTGAACTCCCCCTATCAATATGCCATATTGATAGAACCTTGAATTCAAACTGAATCCAAGTCATTGCAAATTTCATCTTGAATATTTACAACACGTGATCATGCATAACATAATCATACTTCTCCCCCTTTATCATCAACAAAAAGGAGAAGTGTAACTTTCAAATATTTGAAAATACAAGTTCAACTCATTACATGATAAACATAATCTCCATTTTTATCATCATACAAGCTAGCAAAAATTCAGCAAGTGCTACATCATATTAGAACATGCAAGCTATCTTTAGATATACAAGATAGTAAGATAGCATGTTCTACAACATACAAGCTAGGAAAATTTTTCATCATTTTAGAAAGTGTAAGTTAGTGTCGTGAGAAACAACTTTGAGCCATGGCCTCGGGGCTGACGCGGCTCGGTTCGGGTCCGGACGACGGGGATCTCCCTGGGGCGTTCCTCGAGCCCGCTGAGGTGGTCGAGTGCGGTGTCCGATCGGGACGGTGTAGCCGTCTCCTCCGGGCAGGAACTCCTTGCCTGCCTGTCCGAAGGGGACCTTCGGCTTCACACCTGCACGAAGGTCGGGCCGAGGTGCTCGGCCCGACCCCTCCGACGATCAAGTTAGCAGATGTGGAGGGGGTTTCAGATGAAGAAGTGTTTTTGTGTGTCTGTCCCTCCCCCTCTTTTTGATGAACGAGAGGGTATTTATAGGGAAGCTTACTGCTTCCTGAGCTGCCCGCTTGCAGGGGGCAGGTTGGTAGCGTCTGACTTTGTGTTGGCGTGGCGTAAAGAATTGAGCTTTGGCAGGATGTTAATGCGCCTCGGTCGACGTTCCGATCTGCATTGACCAGGTGCTATTGCGTGAGGCGTCATCTAACGTCAGCCGAGTCTTATCATAATTACTATCCTCATCATATTCCCCCTCGGAAAGAAGCTATGCGTCGGTCGTTGTAATGGGAGTCCGAAGCATGGGTTCAGCTTTCAGGTGGGCTGGCCGCGCAGACGCGGTCTTGGGGAGCATGGAGCCGAGGAGCACGAGGCAAGTGGGCTGTCCATGCAGGCGTGTCTCGGGTCATGGAGTCGAGAAGCCGAGGAGCACGACGCAGGCGGGCTAGCCGCGTAGGTGTGTCTCGGGGAGCATGGAGCCGAGGAGCCGAGGAGCCGAGGAGCACGACGCAGGTAGGCTAGCCGCACAGGCGTGTCTCGGGTCATGGGGCCGAGGAGCCGAGGAGCATGACCCAGGCGGGCTAGATGTTTAACTATATTTTGAGTGATGCAGGTCTACTCGATCAGGATTAGACAATTAACGCAGGAGGAATTGACGTTGCGTCGGAGGAGATCACGTCAGGATATTGGATGGCAGAAGGCTTCGGGCGTCGGGCATCGGGCCAAGGAGAGCGAAATTGCGCCAAGGATATCGGGGTTGCGGAGGTCAACCGCCGATTGGGCAACAAGCCGCAAGTGAGGACGATGCACCGAAGAATCGGACGAAGCGCCAACCAATGACGTGCCGGGCAACAGAATGTCAATTTGCGTTATAATAATTGTCTAGATCGGAGTAGAGTGTTTGCTTGTGTGTGCAGGATTAACTACGATAACCAGAAAACACAAAGCGAGAATACCGGAGTCGAGCTCGATGGACGTTTAAGAGACTTAAGAATCATCGGAGATGCTGCCGGAACCATCCGAGAAGAAATCGGGAACGTGTCGGAAGTTCGCCGAAGAAATCGTCGGAGGCTCGCGGAGATCACCGAGAAGGCTCGGCTACTCGTTAAAAGTCATCACAAAGATTGGGAGCTTGCAGGGAGTCCGTCGGAAGAAGTTCGTCGGAAAGCTCGCCGGAACAAGACTCGACGTTCGCGGTTGAAAATTTGCTTAGGATGTGTTTTGGTTATGTAGTCCACTTGTAATTAGGATTAGGATTAAGAGATAATCCTATATCCTGGTTAGGGGCCAACTGGGCCCAAAGTCAGAGTTGGTTTAGGCTAAAAATTAAGCTAAACCAGCGAACTAGAGAGCCAAGATTGAAGCCCAACTAGTGGCTGAAAACACTGTAGTTGGGCTGAAAACACTGTAGGCGGTGGCACCTCCAGCACCGGAAACCCTAAGAAAATTCAAATTTTGGAGCCCAAAATTTGAATCCTCTTGAGGCCTATAAATACCCCTCTAATCTCAGCTGAGAGAACAACTTTTGAGAAGCATTTTGATTGAGAGAAAAGTCTTAGAAAGTCTTAGCAAGTCTTGTTTTCAATTTGCTAGAGAGTTCTCCTCCTCCTTTCTTATTGAAAATTTGTAAGAGGTTGAGCTACTTGTAAAAGGTTGTAAGAGGGGTGTTTACCCTTCCATTTCAAGAGACTTGCTAGTGGAAGGTGGGAGCCTCATCGAAGAGGGGCCTCGCAAGTGGAGTAGGTCATTTGACCGAACCACTCTAAAAATCGACGTAATCTCTGGTTTGCTTTTTATTATTGTCATTTACATTACTGCAAATCTTCTTACTGCTTTAGTTCCTTATTACTCTTGCTGCACAATTTTAAGAATACGCCTTCAAGTTAAATTTCTCAAGTTTCGTTCTTAACGTACGAAAGATTTTGTTAAAATCGAAGTTTTAATCCGCTGCACTAATTCACCCCCCCCTCTTAGTGCCGCTCCGATCCTAACAAGTGGTATCAGAGCAAGGTTATCTCTCATATTTGGTTTAATACCCAAGAGAGATGGCTTACTCCGGCATGCAAGAGGGCCATTCTATTGCACGACCACCTTTGTTTAATGGGTCGGATTACACATATTGGAAGACTCGCATGAGAATCTTCCTCATTTCTATGGACTTTGAGCTTTGGTCTATTGTCGAGAATGGATTTCGAAAATCTTCTCTTCCGATGAGTGAATGGGATGAATCGGAGAAGAAGGTTTTTTCTTTAAATGCAAAGGCTATGAATGCCTTGTTTTGTGCACTAGACAAAAACGAATTTAATCGTGTTTCAATGTGTGATTCGGCTTTTGATATTTGGAGAACTCTTGAGGTCACTCATGAAGGCACTAGCCGAGTGAAAGAGTCCAAAATCAACATCCTTGTGCACTCTTACGAACTTTTCCGAATGAAACCAAGTGAGTCCATCGGAGACATGTACACCCGGTTTACGGATGTCATCAATGGACTCAAAGCTCTTGGTAAAGATTTTACTAACTTTGAACTAGTAACTAAAATCTTAAGATCCCTTCCTAAAAGTTGGGATCCAAAAGTTACGGCCATTCAAGAGGCCAAAGACCTTAAAGCATTCCCTCTTGAAGAACTCATTGGGTCTCTAATGACCTACGAAATGACATGTCAAGCTCATGACGAGCTCGAGAACCCCCTTCCAAAGAACAGGAAGGATATGGCACTCAAATCACAAGAAGACCACTTGAAAGGAACATCAAGTGATGAGGACAGTGACAATGACATTGCACTTTTGACTCAAAAATTTAAGAAATACTTAAGAAAGAACAAATTTAAAAACAAATTTGAACAAAAGAATGACCAAGTGATCTGCTATGAATGCAAAAAATCGGGACACTACAAGAACGATTGTCCTCAAGCCAAAAAGAGAACATCAAAGAAGAAGACGCTCAAGGCAACGTGGGATGATTCAAGCGCCTCCGAAGAAGAGGAGTCCAACACCGAGCAAGTTGCTCATTACGCGCTAATGGCTTTAGGAGAAGAGGTATGTGATTTATTTAATGAAGATTTATCTCTTGAAGAACTCTCTATCGCTTTTCATGAATTATTTGATGAATGTAGAACTATTAGCAAGAAGTTAAGTATCTTAAAGAAAGAGCATGCTTTGCTACAAGATAAGTTTGATAGTCTTCAAACTCCTCCATGCTCTAAGTGTGAGCATTTAGAAGCTATAAAAAATGAAAATTTGCTTCTTAAGGAAACCTTAAACAAGTTTAAGGTTGGTAGCAAAGGATTAGATATGATCCTTGCACACAAGGGTCACATCGCAAATAGAAATGGAATTGGATTTGTAAAAGGATTACATCAAAATCCTACCACTTTCATAAAAGGACCTACATTACATGTTTCCTCTTATATGAAATGCAACTTCTGTTGCAAATCCGGACATATTGCCTACAAATGTCCATTTAGGAAAATTAGTTCACAAAAATTAATATGGGTTCCTAAAGGAACTATAAAGGATTCAAAAATAAATAACAAGGTTAGTGGGTCAATTTTTGAGGCACCCAAAATCAAATGGGTACCTAAAAATCATCCTCTTTTGTAGACAAACCCACAAGCTAGGAGCAAGAGATGGTATCTCGATAGTGGATGCTCAAGACATATGACTGGAGATCCATCTCATTTCTCTATGCTCACTAGCAAAGAAGAAGGGTACGTCACCTTCGGAGATAAAAAGGACAAAGGCATACTTATATGAAACAACTAAATAGATAAAAGTATTTTTCTTGAAAATTCTTGGTTTGATGAATCTATTTTATCATCTTTTTATGAATATCTTGAAAATGATTTTGATTTGATGATTTTAATTTGAATGAGCTTTATCTTGATTTTTTGAGATTTATAACTTGAGATTTACTCTATAAAAATCAAGATCTTGTATCCTCAATGTTCCTTTTTAGCATCTATTATCCAAATGAATTATGATTGGTATCATTGCTATATTTCTTTTTATCGTGCACTAAAGAGAAAATTTTTCTAAATGAATCGTGATATTTCGGAACCACAATTCTTTTTATGATTCATAATGAATTGAAAATTTTTATATGCTTGAATTAATATCTTATTCTAAGATTGAATGAATTTATCTATATCATGATCTCCTAAGATTTTTTCTTGATTATTTAAGAGGAGATTTTTCAAAACAAAATGTGTCTTCTATTATTATCTTTTCATGATATGATTTTCATGCAATTCCTTGTACTCATGAAATATTTATCTCATCACCCAATAACTCTTCTTGATATTCCTTATGTGATGAAACAAACTAATGCATGAAATTCAAATAAGAAGTTAATGATCATGCATGATAGGATGTAAAGAATTTTGACATTTAGATACTATCATTTGAATAGCTATGATCATGTTGCCAAAATGATTTATCATGAATGCTTGAATATCATGTATGATATGCCGATATTGATGATTGAGTTATTTGTATCATGCATGAAAAATAAAAGATATAGTTTTGAAATTGTGCATGTTCGAATTTGAAAATATGATGATGCATAATGATTAAATTGTGCAATGAAAATATTAAACATTTTGAAACCATGTTTTAGTGTCATGCATAATGATCATGCTTAATAAATTTTAAAATTATACATGATGAATCTTGCGATTTATGGATTATTGATTTTTACTATAATGGAAGTGCCTTATTGATCTTTGTTGTAATAAATCTTACACTTTCGGTTTTAAACATGATACATGTTTTTATTTGGCATAAATGAAATAAAATCATATGAATTGAAACAACTAAAAAGAGAAAAATATTTTTTCCTTGAAAATTTAATTTTCTCTATCTTATTGATCTTGATGATTATTATGATAAATCTATGTATACCATTTTGAATCTCTTGAAAGTAATGTTGAGATTTTGATGATTTGAATTTGAATGAGGTTGTATTTAAATTATGATCTTGATTTCTTGGATTTACTACTTGAGATTCTTTTTTAATCACAATCTCTTCTTTGTACACCTACAATTTTTGTTATTTATAAAAGGAAGAGATTTGATAAAATGAATCATGTCTTTTAGTATTCAAATGGTCTTATCTTTGATGATATGATTTCTTTATATCTATGATATAAATGCCTTGAAATGATTGAAATATTTTACACAAATGTTATGCTCTTCCCTACTTCTTTCTTGTTTTCAATGATAAAACGGGGAGAAGTTTTGATCATGCATGGTAGGATATAATTTGACAAAATTTATACCATCATGAAACATTTATGATTTACAATGATGCATGCAATTCTTGTGCTTTCTAATTTTGATGTTATGTATTGCATATGATGTATTGCATATGATGTAAATCATGATTTAAAATGCTATGAGTTGTTGCTAAAATGATAAATGTTGATGTTTTGTATCATGAATGCTCTAAATGATGATTGTTTGGTACCATGATCAAAATATTGATAAATAGTTAAAAATTTTAGTATCATGTATGATATCCTCATAATGTCGATCGATTTATTCAATATCGTGCATGAATGAAATATAAGGTTTTCGAAAATATGCATGTAATACTTCAACTTATGATAATGATGTATGCAATGATAAAATATTCATGATGAAAAATTGTCTTGACATTCATAACTTGATTATTCATCCTTTGTCATGATTTTGAAATCGTTGTAAAAGGAAAAAGAACAACAAAACTGTATTCTTCTTTTCTTTTTGACAATGACAAAGGGGGAGAAATATTGCTCGCTCAAGATGCAAAATTTGAAAACTTACACATTGCAAAAAAAAAAAAAAAAAAAAAAAAAAAAAAATTTTGCTAGCTTGCAACTTGCATATCGTGAAAACTGCTAGCTAGTAGTGTAAAGAGAAGCAATCAATAGCTATCTCAAGAAGACCAAGCATGTTAAACTTACACATCTTTAATCGTTAGATTGCATGATGATAAAACTTGATATTATGTTTTTCATGCAATAAGTTGAACCCATATAACAAACACTTGATTGTGGTACTTCTCCTTTTTGTTGATGACAAAGGGGGAGAAGTATGTTGATGACATGACATATGATGCATAAGCTTTATGCATATGTTCGTGATGATGTGTTGCAAGTATTCATGATGAATATTGCAATGACTTGAATTCTGTTTGAATTCAAGGTTCTATCAATATGGCATATTGATAGGGGGAGTTTGTTTAAACTCCGGGAGTTAAGGTTAACTCCGTTAGTCATCAATTAGTTGTCATCATCAAAAAGGGGGAGATTGTTGAATCTCAGATTTTGATGATGAAAACTAATTGATTGTGTTTAGATGTTTAACTGTATTTTGAGTGATGCGGGTCTACTCGATCAGGATTAGACAATTAACGCAGGAGGAATTGACGTTGCGTCGGAGGAGATCACGTCAGGATATTGGATGGCAGAAGGCTTCGGGCGTCGGGCATCGGGCCAAGGAGAGCGAAATTGCGCCAAGGATATCGGGGTTGCGGAGGTCAACCGCCGATTGGGCAATAAGCCGCAAGTGAGGACGATGCACCGAAGAATCGGACGAAGCGCCAACCAATGACGTGCCGGGCAACAGAATGTCAATTTGCGTTATAATAATTGTCTAGATCGGAGTAGAGTGTTTGCTTGTGTGTGCAGGATTAACTACGATAACCAGAAAACACAAAGCGAGAATACCGGAGTCGAGCTCGATGGACGTTTAAGAGACCGAAGAATCATCGGAGATGCTGCCGGAACCATCCGAGAAGAAATCGGGAACGTGTCGGAAGTTCGCCGAAGAAATCGTCGGAGGCTCGCGGAGATCACCGAGAAGGCTCGGCTACTCGTTAAAAGTCATCACAAAGATTGGGAGCTTGCAGGGAGTCCGTCGGAAGAAGTTCGTCGGAAAGCTCGTCGGAACAAGACTCGACGTTCGCGGTTGAAAATTTGCTTAGGATGTGTTTTGGTTATGTAGTCCACTTGTAATTAGGATTAGGATTAAGAGATAATCCTATATCCTGGTTAGGGGCCAACTGGGCCCAAAGTCAGAGTTGGTTTAGGCTAAAAATTAAGCTAAACCAGCGAACTAGAGAGCCAAGATTGAAGCCCAACTAGTGGCTGAAAACACTGTAGTTGGGCTGAAAACACTGTAGGCGGTGGCACCGCCTAGCTGGGCGGTGGCACCGCCCAGCACCCGAGCGCTGGGCGGTGGCACCTCCAGCACCGGAAACCCTAAGAAAATTCAAATTTTGGAGCCCAAAATTTGAATCCTCTTGAGGCCTATAAATACCCCTCTAATCTCAGCTGAGAGAACAACTTTTGAGAAGCATTTTGATTGAGAGAAAAGTCTTAGAAAGTCTTAGCAAGTCTTGTTTTCAATTTGCTAGAGAGTTCTCCTCCTCCTTTCTTATTGAAAATTTGTAAGAGGTTGAGCTACTTGTAAAAGGTTGTAAGAGGGGTGTTTACCCTTCCATTTCAAGAGACTTGCTAGTGGAAGGTGGGAGCCTCATCGAAGAGGGGCCTCGCAAGTGGAGTAGGTCATTTGACCGAACCACTCTAAAAATCGGCGTAATCTCTGGTTTGCTTTTTATTATTGTCATTTACATTACTGCAAATCTTCTTACTGCTTTAGTTCCTTATTACTCTTGCTGCACAATTTTAAGAATACGCCTTCAAGTTAAATTTCTCAAGTTTCGTTCTTAACGTACGAAAGATTTTGTTAAAATCGAAGTTTTAATCCGCTGCACTAATTCACCCCCCCCTCTTAGTGCCGCTCCGATCCTAACAGCACGACCCAGGCGGGCTAGCCGCGCAAGTGTGTCTCAGGGAACATGGAGCCGAGGAGCACGACGCAGGCGGGCTGGCCGCGGAGGCGTGTCTCGGGTCATGGGGCCGAGGAGCCGAGGAGCATGACGCAGGTGGGCTGGCCACACAGGCGTGTCTCGGGTCATGGGGCCGAGGAGCACGACGTAGGCAAGCTGGCCGCGCTAGCGTGTATCGGGTCATGGGGCCGAGGAGCCGAGGAGCACGACGCAGGCGGGCTGGCCGCGTAGGTTTGTCTCGGGGAGCATGGGGCCGAGGAGCCGAGGAGCATGATGCAGGCGGGCTGACCTCGCAGGTGTGTCTCGGGGAGTATGGAGCCGAGGAGCACGAAGCAGGCGGGCTGGCCGCGCAGGTGTGTCTCGGGGCATGGAGCCGAGGAGCACGACGCAAGCGGGCTGGCCGCGCAGGTGTGGTCTCGGGCATCATGTGGCCGAGTAGCATGACGCAGGTGGGCAGACCGTGCAGGCGTGGTCTCTCTAGCCTCATGCGGCCGAGTAGCACGACGCAGGCGGGTAGACCGCGCAAGCGTGGTCTCGGGCAATAGGCCGCCCTGAGGGGGGCTCGGCAGTCTACGACCGAGGGATATGGCAAAGGCCGAAGGACACGACTCACGCGGGTAGGCTATCCTAAGGCAGAACTCAGGCAGTCTACGGCCGAGGGACACGGCTCAGGCGGGCAGGCCATGCTGAGGTGGACTCGGCAGACTTCGGCCGAGCCGGGTAGATTCAGAAGGATTTAGGCCGGGGCTAACCGCGAGCCGGGAGGTAGTCAGGTAGATATTGAACCTTCGCTCGAAAGAGACTGAGGCAGGGCCTAAATTTCTTTTCACGAGGACTACATCGGATAGCCGTCGCGGGTGCTTAACCCTTTCTATGGAGCCCGATGCCGAAAGTCATCCCTTCTCCTTACGGCCGCCAAGGCCTCCGCCGCGATGTACTGGTTAAGCCCGCTGGAGCATCTCTGGCACCGTGGTGGGGGGTCGCTCCACGAGGGACCAGAGGAATCTGGAAGGTCGCAGGCCTATTATAAACGCCTGCACCAATAGAGAAGGGTGAGTGTCCAGCAAACCCTGGTTTTGCGTGGCAAAGCGATCCACAAAATGTGAGAGGGGCTCGTCCTCCCTTTGTTTGAGTCCGAGGAGCAGTGCCGCGGAGGGCCTTGGCCGTGCATAGACTATGAAGTGGAGCTCGAAGTCATTGGTGAGCTGGTCGAAGGAAGCAATCGTTCCGGTCTTCAAGCCGCCATACCACGCGTGGGCCGGCCCTCTCAGAGTGGTAGGAAACGCTCTGCACATCAGGGCATCAGAGGTTCCGTATAGCACCATTTGGGCACGAAAAGCGGCTACGTGGTCCGCCGGGTCGGTGGAGCCATCGTAAGCGTCCTAAGAGGGGAGTTGGAAGTCTAGGGGGACTGTCAGATCCCGTATCTCGGGCGTGAAGGGAGATCCTTGGTGTGCGTCTTCCCCGAGCTCTCCCTTGGACATGCGACCCTCTTTTTGCACCTCGTCGAGTCGCTGGCTGACGAAGCGCAACTAGGCCCGTAGGGAGTCCGAAGAGAGTGCCTCGGGTTCCGGGCGACCGCTTGGGTTTGCCATCACTGGATCCCCGAGTGGGGCCGGTCGGACCCGAGGCGAAGTGGGGGGCTCCGGAAGTGTCATGTGGGCCCGAATGGGCGCCTTGCATTGTCGCAGTGGTTCGATCGCAGGTAGGTGCGCCAGATGAGAAATGAGCGGGATAATGGTTTGCACCATTTCTATCAGGGCTCAGACTTGAAGAGCGAGGTCCTGAAAGGCCTCGGACGACACGGGCGTTGAGTCGGCTGTGGCGCCATCGGGCGACGGCAAGCCCGGGTCGTTGAATATTCACCAATATCGTTCGGAGGTCGTGGCGGGGTGTTCGTCATGATGGTCTCCGTGCGAGGGGGGTTCCCCCGAGGCTTCAATCGGGTGTGACCTCTCAGCCGTGGGCTCATCTGAGCCACTCGGGTGGTCACCCGACATTCCGGGCCCTCCTTCTAGCGCCAATCTGTCGTGAGAAATAACTTTGAGCCGTGGCCTCGGGGCCGACGCGGCTCGGTTCGGGTCCGGACGACGGGGATCTCCCTGGGGCGTTCCTCGAGCCCGTTGAGGTGGTCGGGTGCGGTGTCCGATCGGGATGGTGTAACCGTCTCCTCCGGGCAGGAACTCCTCACTTGCGCGTCCGGAGGGGACCTTCGGCTTCTCACCTGCACGAAGGTCGAGCCGAGGTGCTAGGCTCGACCCCTCCAACGATCAAGTTAGCAGATGTGGAGGGGGTTTCATATGAAGAAGTGTTTTTGTGTGTCTATCCCTCCCCCTCTATCTGATGAACGAGGGAGTATTTATAGGGAAGCTTACTGCTTCCTGAGCTGCCCACTTGCGGGGGGCAGGCTGGTAGCGTCTGACTTTGTGTTGGCGTGGCGTGAAGAATTGAGCTTTGGTAGGATGTTAATGTGCCTCGGTCGGCGTTCCGATCTGCATTGACCAGGTGCTGTTGCGTGAGGCGTCATCTGACGTCAGCCGAGTCTTATCATAATTAGTATCCTCATCAATTAGCAATTTTATATCACTTTACAACTTGCATAATCATCAAATCATCATTAATTTTAAAGATGTGCATGATTGTAAATTTTGTAAGTTAGCATGTTTTGCTTCTTGAGATAGGCAAGATAGTACTTTTGCTTCTCTTGACATTGCAAGCTAGCAATTCTTAGTGATGTTTAAGATAACAATTTCTACATCATGCAAGCTTAGAAAATTTTTTTACATCATTAAAAAAAAATATAAGCTAGCAATATTGAGATATTCAAGAAAACAACTTTTGCTTCTTGAAATATACAAGTTAGCAATCTTTACTTCTCTTTTGAGATGAGCAAGCTAGCATGTCTTTGCATCTTCTTAACTTGTACAAGCTAGCTATCTCTTCCTTTGTCCTTGTCAAAAAGAAGGGAAGAATATAATTTTATAATTCTTTTCCCTTTATAGTAATTTTTAAATCATGATAAAGGTAAAGTATTAATCTTATTTGTGTATCATTATATTTTCAAATTAAAACATGCATAATTTCAAAACCTTATATTTGTATCCTTACTTCATGCATGACACAAATAAATCTATCACTATAAACATATCATACATGGTATTCAAGCATTCATGATACACCATTTTGACAACAAATCATAGCATTTCAAATCATGATGGTATATAAATATCAAATTATATTACATTCTATCATGCATGATCATAACTTCTCATTTGTTTGCATTAACATAAATTCATGAGTATTTCATGCATAATTTCATATCATCATAAAAAATATAAAGAGATTTTTGGTGATGAGATATACAAATAATGAAGACAAATTGTGAATATCAAGAGACATATTATTATTCTTTTTGGATAACTCAAATGGCGAAAAGAAAGAATCATAGTAGACAATCTTGATTTATAAAAATAATTTTTGAGTTATAAATCATGAGAAATTAAGATCATGATTTCATAAAATCCATTAAATTTAAATCATTTTCATAATCCATGAGATTCACAAAAGCATAATATACATGGATTCATTAATGAAAAATCAAAATCAATTTCATGGTTTAAAAATTCATAACATAGGAATTGAGAAATTTTTAAGAAATGTATTCCCCTTTTATTTCATACATGCCTTTGCTAAATAAAAACATTCATCATCGTGTTAAAACCAAAAAATTAAATTTCATCACGACAAGGATCAACAAGCCATAAATCATAAAAATCATCATGTATAATTTTGAAATATAAACTCATTAAGCATGATATCAAATCTCTTAACATTTTCATTAAGACATTAAGTATGGCTTCATTGAACATAATGTTGAATGATTCTTAAAGATATCTAATCTTCTTTAGTTTCAATTTGTATGATTGACTTTATATTAACAAGGCCAAATATTTGTTCTTATATCAAAACCATGCATCATGTTTAAAATCGAAAAACAAGGACAAGATTCATCATAAAAATCATCAAGCCTTCCATACAAAAGCTATTATGTATAACTTCAAAATCTCATGCATAGAATAAAGTCATCAAGCATTGTACCAAAACTTTTATTAAAAACAACAAGCATGATTTCATTGAGCGTTTTCAATCAAAGTCGGAAATCAATATGGAAATCAATATAATACAGATTATTATTTCTTTAGACAAAAGATTTGATTTATCTTTTTATGTGATTGATTTTATATGTATGCTTAAATTTTTCATATGAAAGCCATCCAACAAAACTCGAAAACAATACAAAATCATCACAATACACATAATTGTTTATACCATACAAGAAATTAATCACTAGATTTAATTTTAACATTTTGTTCGTTTATCATAAAATATGTAATTTTCATGATCATTTTTAAAATTACTAGAATGATAAGCATGGTCCTAATTTTTTAGTTTTTTTATTATATTATTAAACATACAACTTATAAAAAATAATTAAACTAAATTAAAAATAACTCATTGAAAGCATCATGTAATTTCAAAATAAATTAAGGGAGTTTCGTTTACCTCGTCGTCAAAAGCCGTTAAGGCGTAGTTTGCCACCTCGTTTTTATTGATTATCTCCTCATATTCGAAGGAGCTTAATTCATCCCAAAGTGCTTCCCTCTTCTTACATTTATAGCAAGTAGTTGCGTTCTTTTTGTTCTTTAATTTTTATTTCATGAACTTTTTAAATTTTATAGTGGGGAATTCAAGTTCACCATCATTTGAGCTTATGCTCGAGTGGTCTTCGATTGTTCTAAGTCTGAAATCATTTTTATTCTTTAGAAGGTAGTTCTTAAGCTCTTCATGAGCATTGCAAGCCATTTCATATGTCAATAATGAACTAAAAAGTTCTTCAAGTGAAAAAATATTGAGATCTTTTGCTTTTTGTATTGCTGTTATTTTAGAATCCCAATTTTTAGAAAGTGAGCGTAAAACTTTATTCACAAGTTCAAGATTCGAAAAACATTTGCCAAGAGCTTTTAAACCATTGACGATATCTATAAAACGGGTGTATATATCAATAATGGTTTCGCTAGGCTTCATTCGAAAAAGTTTAAAATCGTGCAATAAAAGATTGACTTTAGACTCTTTAACTCTATTCGTGCCTTCATGTGTGATTTCGAGAATATGCCAAATATCGAAAGCCGTTTCGCATAAAGAAACCCGATTGAATTCATTTTTATCTAAGGCACAAAATAGAGCATTCATAGCTCTAGCATTTAAAGAAAACGTCTTCTTCTCCAAATCATTCTAATGGTTTATTGGAAGAGAAGACATTCAAAAATCATTTTCCACAATACTCCATAAATTTAAATCCAAAGAAAGTAGGAAAACTCTCATTCGAGTTTTCCAATATGTGTAGTCCGTCCCATTGAACAAGGGAGGATGAATGAGAGAGTGACCCTCTTGAAAGCCGAAAAGAGTCATTTCTCTTGGGTGTTAAATCAAATGAGAAATACGAGGCTCTGATACCAACTATTAGGAAAAGAATTGGCACTAAGAGGGGTGAATTAGTGTAGTGGTAAAATTATATCGGTTCAAAAAACCTTCGTACGATAAAAACCGATTTCGACGAAAACCATTTCGGAGAGAGGTTAACTTGAAAGCGTTTTCATAAAGATAGCTTGCAAGCGTACAGAAGATGCATAGTATATGTAAAGCAAGTTAACAGCTTTGTAGTAAAGTAAATTACTCAAATATAGAAATGCAAACCAGAGAAGAACACGTCGATTTTATAGTGGTTCGATCGTCATGACTTACATCCACTCCACTGATTCCTCTTCCATCGAGGCCACCAGCATCCACTATCGATCTTCCTTTATAGGCGAAGATTAACCTCCTTCTTACAATTTTTTCTTCTTTTACCGAGTTTAGGAGATAACCCTTGCACCCCCACTCACTCCCCTCTCAAACTATTCTAACACTTAGAACTTTGAGAGGAGTTTCACGCAAGATTAGAGTAGAGCTTCTTTTCTTTTTACTCTCAATACTTGTGTGTATTAACCAAGGATGAGAGGGGTATTTATAGGCCTCAAATTTATTCAAACTTGGAGCCTAAATACATCTCATCCTAGGTTTCCTGGGTTCGAGCGGTACCACTGCTTGTGCTGGGCGGTACTACCGCCAGTGTCAGTCTGACACCGACACTACACTAGACGGTACCATGACCTAGCACTAGGACACTAGGCGGTACCATCGCCTAGACTAGCGGTACCACCGCTTTGTCACGGACAAACTTTGAAATAGGGTGTTTGATGTAATGCTTATATATGTCCGTGTCTTTTGGCATGTTCATGCCTTGTACAGAATGTAGAGGGGCGGCCGAAGGCTTAATAGTCCCACTTTAGTTGGGTTGGTGGCCTCTTTAGGCTTGTAAATAAAGGTTGTGTCATGTGGACACGTGCGAGAGCTTCTCGGTCTGTAATGGACCATTTTACCCTTTGTTGTGCCACTGTTCAGAGCTTGTAAAGTCTGTTTGTAATTTGCATTGTCTATGAAGTGTTTTTCGGACATGTTTGCTTGTGGATCCCGTTTGAGGCGTTCTCTCTAACCCGTTCTCTCTTTTGGTGGTCCTAAGGGACAATGGGAGGATTCGGGGAGGCTGACCTTTGCGGACGGACATGCAAGGGTGCCGCACGCCTTAGGCAAAACCAGCTAAGGTCGTGACATTTGGTATTAGAGCGGGACAAGCACTCATAGAAACACTTGACATGCAAACGTGGGGGACCTAGCGGGGCTGCGTTGAGGGCAGTCAGCACACGCGCGACCGTTTGAGGGAAAACGGGCATGGAGATGTAGGGAAAGGAGTCGCTCAGAGGAGCGGGCATCCGAGATTGGCATTCAGAGGAATGGCCAACCCTTCGCGCAAGAGGCACCACGAGAACAGGCAAGCTTGGAAGAATTTGGAGCGCACAAAGGTTGGGATGGCTGAGTTTGAGCTACGGCTCAATGTTGACAACTATACTTGATGGTGCTCTAGGCAAGCGAGGCGCTTGGCAAGTATGAGACCATGCAAGGTGGAATGAGTTGCTCAACGACCAAAAGAGTTATGCAAGGCTCACAGAGGTGAGGGGAATTGCTAACTCGAAGAATTTGGTACTCATGCATGGGCTTGTATGCGGACGACGGAATGTTCGTGGCCATCCCAAGGCGGCCGAGACTCGGCGCCATGGAGCATTGAAACTTTCTCTTCGGCATGTGAAGGATACGTCCGTGGGAGGCTGAAATGTGCAACGAGTTCAGCATGTTGCTAGGCCTTGAGGGGTGCAGTGGGGGCTGTATTGACGGGGAGTCGCAATCTAGCAAGTGCGTTTGCAGGAGGCAGAACAATGCACAGTTTGTTCAGCAGATCGGAGTAGTCCAAGGGGATGGTGGTCTCTGAAACGAAGAGAGATGTTTCTCCAATGGGACAGTTATCCAGGAGGGATAAGTTCCGGCTCTCCAGAGGGAGAATCCTGTGAGACGGACCTCACAAGTTGAGGAGGAGTACCTCAACAAACAACAACTCCACGAAGCTCGATGGACTGAGCAAGCGGCAAGGAGTTGTCGCATGATCTCGCTCGAGAGAATGCATTGGTGGATGCATTGCGAGATCAAGTGGGGGAGCGACCTTAAGCAACTTAAATGAAGGCACACTTGGAGTCGATGTGGAGATCGGACTCAAGGGAGGGCTGACCCGTGGAATGGTGGGCGCGAGGGCCACCATCGACTTAATGCGAAAACGAGGAGCGGAGCAACTTGGGTGTAACTTGGCGAAGTACCCAAGCCGCATGAAGGGAGCCAGCAGAGAAGTTGGAACATGGAGCAGAGGCACAGTGCTTTCCTTAGACAGGGGTCAAGGACATGAACACTTGCAGAGGCAAGAGCAGGATCATGTTGTTCCATGGGTCCTTCATTCTGACGGAGCAGACTCATCTTGCATGGTGCCAAAGACGAAGGGAGCTTTGGGGCACATGCACCTTATCTCGGAGAAGCATTTGAGGGAGGAACTAAGGCGACTCAATTTGCGGAGGCGAAGTTGGGTTCAGAAGGCCTTAGCACGGGGCAAGAGGACGCAGAGGCGGGTACTCTTGAAGAATATGCCACAGTGTTGCCATTCGAGTTGTTATGAAGGAAGCGGTGCGCAGCGGAGATTGTGCTGGTAGGGACAGAGGCCCAGGATCCAGACAATGGTGCACCAATTGCAGCGAAGTCGGTGGACTTCGGGAGCTACTAGACGACGGACTGTCCTAGAGCGGTGCTTCATCTAGGTGTGGCCCAAGAGTGGGTGGATGAAGGTCGATTGCCAAAGGAGTGAACAAAATCGAAGGTGGATGAGACCCTGCGATGTATTGGCAAAGGCCACACATGGAGGGTTCACAATTCGAGTTTATTCTACAAGGATCAGAATGCAATGGAGATGTCACCAGGAGGCGACATGGTGCAGCGGATCGTGGTGGAACAGTTCATGGCAATGCGATACACACGACAGTGCGTCCCGTGAGGGATGAGATCATATGGAGGTATGATCGGGAGCTACTGGGAGCTCCGCTTTGGTGAACAACACGACGACAAGAAGGGCTATGGATTCAAGGAGTGAAGGCCATGGTACCGCAGAGGCGGGTCTTCCGGGCGTGCACCGAATTTTGCATCGGATGAAAACCTTGGTCATCAGCATATGGGGGCTGGGTTCCACCAAGGGAAAAGTTCGTATGCAAGTACCAGGGAGTCCCATGGGAGGGACTTGATCATGCAGAGGTATGATCGAAGCAGCTGGAGAGTTGGACTGCTCCAGAGCTCATATTCGCTTAAGGGAGCCCGACAAGTCAGAGGACAAGGTCGAGTAAGCGAACGTTGCTACCAAGGAAGCTAAGGAGAACAGAATTGGTGCAAACCCTACAACGCGATGGCAGAGGCCATGCATGGGAGTTGCAGTCTGTCTTTCCATCGAACAAACAGACTGCTTGGAGAACACAGAGGTGTTGAAGCAGGGGGTCGAAAGGGGCGAGGAAGCGACGATGAGTCCAGAGGGACTTAGCTACCCAAAGTCAAGCAATCAGTTAGAATGGAGGTGGACTCAGAGGAGTGCCACGGAGACATCTCTACTGATCGTGAAGAAAAGGGATTCAGATGCGAGGCGACGGATAGTAGGGCCATGGGCATGGCAGCGCCATGGTACCGCAGAGGCGGGACTTCCGTCAAAGTCATTGATCCCTTGCTCTCACGGAGGGAGAGCGCTTGGTCGTGAAAGGGGCCAAGGAGGTGGAGCATGCAGAGGCAATCTCCAAGTACCGAGACAAGGCTGAAGGGCAGAGGCCAAGAAACTTCGTAAGACCGGTGTCTACAAGTTTCTCATCAAGATAGCCGTAAGTGAAGGACTTCGGGTCATGCAAGAGTGCACGACCAAGGAACGAAGCAAGCAGTACGCGGTGCTGTACCTTTGCTACTCAGTGGAGTAGGCGGCAGGGTTGATGGAGAAGACGGTACAATCCCAGAGGCGACCTCATCTATCAGAGAATTACTCCAAGTTGGGGTGAAAACTTCCTGCATTCCAGAAGTTCAATGGCATTGAGAAGGTGAATCACAGTAGCTAACTCAACGCAAGGAGTGCAAACACTTCAAGTGCTTCAGAAGTGTGAGCAAAGAGCAGGCGAATACCAGTAACCAGCTCGATGCATGAAGTACAACCTCGAGGAGGCGGGCGAAGTCAAGTAACCTTTGCCTTCTCAACTCTTAAGAGAATGGGCGAAACCAAGTACCCCAATTCTCTTATCTATCCAGCAGAGGAGCTCTGCACAAGTTCAAAGACCCTTCGAAGATAATGGAAGACAATAGTTGTCAAATCCTCACCAACGGTGATCAGTGCTACTGAGAGTAGATTGTCCGCTTCATTTCCCAACGAAATGCCAATCGAAAGCGGAAGTGATGCGAACCTACTTGGATGTGACAACTAACTGAAAGAAGAGTCAATGAGCAGATTTTGTGGAGGAAGGACCCAAAACTTCAGAAGTTTGCGAGACGATGCTCGTTAAAGCTCCAACAAGCATCCACCCAGTTCAAGCAGCATGTGGAATTTCTGAGAGACTGGCGCAGTAAGGATGGTCTTTTCCTTCATCCGGGAGATCCGCAGGAATCAACGAGGATCAACACAACTCCGCCAACCCCACACCAGAGTCAGAGTCATTGGCGAGTTGAAGCAGCATAGCGGATCAAAGGTTCGACTACTCAAAAACAGCAGCGGAGAGCAGCTGGGAGCCAGGAGGCGCATTGCAGCTGGAGCAGAAGATTGAAGACTCAGCAAAGGCGAAGAGTTGCAGTGTTCACAAAGGCTTCGACGAGGACGTCGAAGGTATAAGTGGGGGAGAATGTCACGGACAAACTTTGAAACAGGGTGTTTGATGTAATGCTTATATATGTCCGTGTCTTTTGGCATGTTCATGTCTTGTACAGAATGTAGAGGGGCGGCCGAAGGCTTAATAGTCCCACTTTAGTTGGGTTGGTGGCCTCTTTAGGCTTGTAAATAAAGGTTGTGTCATGTGGACACGTGCGAGAGCTTCTCGGTCTGTAATGGACCATTTTACCCTTTGTTGTGCCACTATTCAGAGCTTGTAAAGTCTGTTTGTAATTTGTATTGTCTATGAAGTGTTTTTCGGACATGTTTGCTTGTGGATCCCGTTTGAGGCGTTCTCTCTAACCCGTTCTCTCTTTTGGTGGTCCTAAGGGACAATGGGAGGATTCGGGGAGGCTGACCTTTGCGGACGGACACGCAAGGATGCCGCACGCCTTAGGCAAAACCAGCTAAGGTCGTGACAGCTTAGCACCTTGCTAGGGGTGGTACCACCGCTCAGACAAGCGGTACCACAACTTACACAATCTCGAAGACTATGTCACGACGGTACCACTTCTTGGGTCACTATTTGGGCATTTCATTGGGCCCAACACAGTCCTTACATGGGCCCAATTGGCCCATAATTGCGATGGCCCAATTTCAATCTCAATTACATGCTAACTACGAAATCTAAGACATTTACTAAGCTAAACAAGTTCATAAGTCTAGTTTCTTCCGGTGAGCTTCCGACGATCTTCCGGCGAACTTCCGACGATCTCTCGGTAATGTTCCAGCGGACTCCCGACAAACTCCTAGACTTTACAACAATCTTCTTAGTGATTTCCGATGAGCTTCTTCCGGCAAGCTCCTGGACTTCTTGGCTGGTTCCTGCAGAACTTCCGACGAACGTCTGGACTTCCGACAAACTCTCGAACTCCTAATGAAATCACGTCCTTGACTCCGGGACTCCAGTTTGCTTTATACTTTGCTATCATAGTTAATCCTACACATGTAAAAATACACTTTGATCTATATAATTAATACTACGCATGAATCATGTTATCCGGTATGTCATTGGTCCATCGACACTTCGTCCGATTCTTTAGCGCATCGTCCTCTCTTGCGGCCTATTGCCCAATCAGCTAGTTGACTCTGCAACTCCAATATCCTTGGCGCAATATCCACTCTTCTTGGCCCGATGCTCGAATCTATGGCCCGAAGCTTTCTATCGATACATCGACCGATCCTCTGGCTCGACGTCCAATCTTCTGACATGTTCCACCGGCCCAACATGATTCTTTCTGCTTTAATTGTCTCATCCTGATCAAAGCATCCTACGTCACTAAAAATGCAGATCAAATCATAAATACTTATCAATTGGTTTCATCATCAAAATACGAGATTCAACAAAATCTGCTATGATATTCTAGCACTGTAGAAATCTGACGAATTTTAGCGAACTACCTATTAACATTCTTATATTCAGATGGTCCAAAGTGAACAAGAAGCCCTCTTTTGAATTGCTCCCACGAGTGGACCCCATGATAGGTTTGTTGAATCTCGAATTTTAATAATGAAATTAATTGATAAATTATTTGATTTAATCCATGTGTTGAGTTAAGTGTGCAGGATTAACTACGATAGCAATAAGGCGTAAAGCAGATGATGGGCCAGAGTCAAAAACTCGGACAATATACCGGGAGCTCGCCGAGAGTTCATCGTGTGATCACCGGAAGCATGTTGGAAGACTCACCGAAAGCTCATCGGGAGATCACCGGAAGCACGTCGGAAGACTAGCCTAGAGTTGGTCGGGAGTTCATTGGAAGCTCACTGAGAAATTCGCCGGAGGATCACCGAGTGAAAAATCGACGTACCAGACCATGCTTGCCTTAATCGTAGTTAGAACAATAATTAGAGTTGATTTGGTAGGTAATCCCATCAACTCTGTTAAGGGCCAACTGGGCTCAGAGCTAGGATGGTTTGGGCTGAATACAAGGCCCAACTAGGTTGCTGGACTCTGACCAACGGTGGCACCGCCTGGAAGACCCAATCTCCTAGGTGGTCTGGGCGGTGGTACTGTTGGCAGTTAATGCTGCCAGTGGTGGTACCGCCCCTGTCAGGCGGTGGTATCGCCAGAGCTCAATCTTCGAGCTCTATCAAGCGGTGGTACCGCCCAGTATCAGGTAACAAGCGATGGTACCACCCAGTAATGGCGGTGGTACCGCTAGTACCTTGAAAATCCGGGATGAGACACTTTTTGGCTCCATTTTTGAAAGCCATTGGGGCCTACAAATACCCTACCCTTTTCATCATGAAAAGGCATCGAAGTGTGATTATAATCTTGAGTTATTAGGGTGTAAAAGTGTTGTAAACAAGTGCTAGAGTCCTTCTCCTCCCTTTCTAAGTTTTGAGATCATTCAAGAGAGGTATGAGACTTGTAAGGGTTCTCTCCTAAACCTGACAAAAGGAGAAGGAGTTGTAAAAGGTGATTGGTCTTTATCTATTGAAGGAAGGCCTTTAGTGGACGTCGGTGACCTTAATGGAGAAGGAATCCGAAAGTGGATGTAGGTCACATTGACCGAACCACTCTAAATTCTTGTTTGCATTTCGTTTTGAGCAATTTGCTTTAACTACAAATCATTTCATAGCAAACTTCTTCTCCTCTTCATCTTGCTTTCACTACACTTACGCTCTCTTATGTTTCAAGTTGCTATCTTTTCGAATCGATTTCCATCGAACATATGAAATATTTTATGAAATCGAAGAATTTTTCGCTGCACTAATTCACTCTCCCCCCCTCTTAGTGCCGCTCTTGATCCTAACAAGGTTTCATACCAATTATATTATTGGATTACATCTCCCTCTAGTTGGATTGAAGTAATTTCCACCTTGGATTCTTTTGGAGTTACGTAAAAAAAAAAAAATTTGCCCTAGAGATCCAATTGGTCGTATCTCCATCTTCCCATCTTGGAAATTTTATTTTCATGCGTGGATAGCTTGTGTCATATTCTCAGTTCTTTTTCTTTGTGTCTCCAAATCGATTCAATGTAAGACTTGAACTTTTATCTTATTGGACTGAAATTGGCACTAAGAGGAGGAGGAGGGGGGGGGGGGGGTGGGTTTTTTTAAATTAGTGCTTTCAATAAAATTTTCAGTTTGAAAAACTTTCATTCGATCAAATCATATCAAAAATATGTTTAACTTGAAAATGTTCATAAGCATAGTAAGTAAGTAAATAGGTAAATCAGTTAGCAATATAAATGAAAAGCATGAAGGAAATACGAGCCGATTTTATAGTGGTTCGGTCGTCATGACCTACGTCCACCTCCAATTCTTTTTCACTCAAGGCCACCAACTTTCACTACCAATTTTCTTTCCAATGGGTGAAGATCAACTACTCTTACAACTCTTTCTTCTTTTCACAAGTTTTGGAGGCAACCTCTACAAGCCTCTCTCTTTTAGACCTTCCTCCTCCCTTAGAAACCTTCTAACTCTAGGAGGAAGAGACTCACTAACTTTAGAGAGATTACAACACCTTTTTTTTTTAAGTATACTTTCTCCATTTTTCTACTCAATTTTGTACTCTTCCAAGCAGAAATAACTAGGGTATTTATAGACCCCAAATGACTTCAAAAATGAAGTCAGAAAAGTATTGAATCTCGGATTTTGATGATGAAACCAATTGATATTGTTTCTGATTTAATCCGTATTTTGAGTGATGCAAGATGCTTCGATCTGGGAGAGACAATTAAAGCAAGAAGAATCATATTGGATCAGAGAAAAACATGTCAGGAGATTGGATGTCGAGCCGAAGGATCGGTCGACGTATCGACAGAAGGCTTCGGGCCATGAGTTCGGGCATCGGGCCAAGAAGAGCGGATATTGCACCAAGGAAATCGGAGTTGCGGAGGTCAACTGGCCGATTGGGCAATAGGCCATAAGAGAGGGCGATGCGTCGAACAATCGGACGAGGCGTCGATGAACCAATGACATGTTGGACAACATTAGATTAGCTTAGTATTAATTATCTAGATCGAAGTAGATTTTATTTGTACAGGATTAACTACCATAGTGATCAATGCATAAAGCAAAATGAAGTCCCAAAGTTAAGGATGCGATTTCGTTAGGAGTTCGAGAGTTCGTTGAAAATTTGGACGTTCGTCGGAAGTTCTATCGGAATTGACCGAGAAGACCAGGAGCTTATCGAAGAAGCTCATTGGAACTCATCAAGAAGATCATCGTGAAGTCCAGGAGCTTGTCGGGAGTCTGCTGGAACATTGACGAGAGATTGTCGGAAGTTCATCGGAAGATTGCTGGAAGCTCGTCGGAAGAAACCTAGACTTACGGACTTGTTTAGCTTAGTAATTGTCTTAGATTTCGTAGTTAGCACGTAATTGAGATTAGAATTGGGCCAATCCAATTAGGGGCTAGTTGAGCCCATGTATGGACTGTGTTGGGCCCAATGAAAGGCCCAAACATTGACCCAATAGGTGGTACCGTCGTGGCACAATCTCCGAGATTGTGTCAGGCGGTGGTACCGCTAGTTTGGGCGGTGGTCCCGCCCAGTGGTAGTGTTAGGCGATAGTATCGCCAGTCTGGGTGGTGGTACCACCCAGACATAGTCTTCCAGGCGGTGATACTGCCCAGTGTTAGTGTTGCAGGCGGTGGTACCACCAAGACCAGAGAAACCCGGGATGAGACATTTTTAGGCTCCAAGTTTAAATAAACTTGAAGCCTATAAATACCCCTCTCATCCCTGGTTAAACTACACAAGAATTTAGAGTAAAAAAGAAAGAAATGCTACTATAATCTTGTATGAACTCCTCTCCTTCTTCTAAGTGTTAGAATAGTTTGAGAGAGAAGTAAGTGGGGGTGTAAGGGTTATCTCCTAAACTCGGTAAAAGGAGAAAGAGCTGTAAAAGGTGGTTAGTCTTCGCCTATTGAAGGAAGACCGATAGTGGATGCTGGTAGCCTCGATGGAGGAGGAATCGGGAGTGGACATAGGTCACGACGACCGAACCACTATAAACTCGGTTTGCATTTACTTTGAGCAATTTGCTTTTATAGCAAACTGCCTCTCCTCCTTACTGTGCTTTTATTACACCTACGTTTGTATACGCTTTCAAGTTAACATCTTCTGAGATCGGTTTTAATCGTACGAAAGAGATTTTTCGAAACCGAAGTTTTTACCGCTACACTAATTCACCCCCCCCTCTTAGTGCCGACTCATTCCTAACAAAAAGGTCTCATCCCAGGTTTCCCAAGTCTTGATGGTACCACCGCCTGCAACACTAATAGTAGGTGGTACCACCGCCCAGTCTAGTGGTACCACTACTTGACACTAGGTGGTACCACCACCTAGTCTGGCGGTACCACCGCTTGATAGCTTGAAAAAGTTTGCTCTTGACTTTACTAGGTCATAGGCAGTTCCACCTATCCTTGGGTCACTGAATGGACTTTCCACTAGGACCAAAATAGTCCTAACTCAGGCCTAATGGGCCTCTAATTGAGTTGGCATGGTTATACTCGAAACTAACTCAATTATGACCTAACTACGACTAATTAAAATAATTGATTACAAGACTAGAATTCTATGTTGTCCGACATGTCATTGGTTCATCTAGCACTTCGTCTGATCCTTCGGCTCATCGTCCTCTCTTTTGGCGTATTGCCTGTTGAATCTCGTATTTTGATGATGAAACTACTTGATATATGTTTATGATTTAATCTGCATTTTGAGTGATGCAGGATGCTTCGATCAGGATGAGACAATTAAAGCAGGAAAATCATGTTGTGCCGGAGGAACATGTCAGAAGATTGGACGTCGGGCCGGTGGATCGGTCGACGTATCGACAGAAGGCTTCGGGCCGTGGACTCGGGCATCGGGCCAAGAAGAGCGGGTATTGTGCCAAGGATATCGGAGTTGCGGAGTCAACTGGCCGATTGGGCAATAGGCTGTAGGAAAGGACGATGCGCCGAAGAATCGGACGAAGCGTCGAGGGACCAATGACATGCCGGACAACGTGATTAATGCTTAGGATTAATTGTCTCGATCGAAGTTTTTGTTTTACATGTGCAGGATTAACTACGATGAAAGTAAGACATGCAGTAGGAGTTGCGCCGGAGTCATGACAATGATCACGTTGGGAGTTCGAGAGCTCGACGGAAGTTCGGACAGTCGTCGGAGGTTCTGCGGGAACAAATCCGAGAAGTCCAGAAGCTTACCAAAGGAGCTCGTCGGAACTTGCCAAGTGGATCGTCGCAGTCCAGGAGTTTGCCGGAAGTCCGCAGGAGCATCACCGAGGGTTCATCGGATGATCGACGGAAGTTCGTCGGAAACTCACCGGAAGAAGCGAGTGACGCATCGAAGCAAGCTGCAGAATATGTCTTAGGAAATAATCGTAGTTAGCACTTTGATTAAGTTAGAAATGGGAGGTGATCCCATTAGCTTAATCCTGGGGCAATTGGGCCCCTGAAGAACTCAAATTGGGTCGAATGGTTCAACCCATTCGGACCCAGGTTGTTGTGGGAGGTGCAACCGCCCAGGCAGGGAGGTAGCACCGCCCAAGCTATGTCTCCCAGCGAGACTGGGTGGTGCAACCGCCCAAGCCAAGAGGTGCAACCGCCCAGGGCTCAGTCTCCGAGCGAGACTGGGCGGTGCAACCTCCTCTGTCAGGAGGTAGCACCGCCAGAGCTCAAGTTTCGAGCTTTGCCAGGCGGTGCAACCTCTCCAGTCAGGCGGTGCAACCGCCTGAGCTCGGTCTTCGAGCTCTGGCAGAGAGGTGAAACCGCCCCTGACAGAGGTAGCACCGCCCAGAGGCTCAGTCTTCGAGCTCTGCCAGGCGGTGCAACCGCCCCAGTCAGGAGGTGCAACCGCCTGATCCCGGAATTCCGGGATTTGATCGTTTTGAGCTCCATATTTGAACTGGGTTGGGGCCTATAATACCCCACCCATTCAGCACTAAAAAGATACAGACCTACACCGAATTCTTGATCTTTTCTGTGATTCTAAGAGCTCAAATTTGTGTAAAGTCCAAAAGTTCTCCTCTTTCTATTCTTCAAGTCTTGAGTTGTAAAGAGAGGAGAGAAAGGTTCTGTAAGGGTTGTCTCCTGAGCCCGTCAAAAGGAGTGAAACTGTAAAAGGGCAGTCGGCCTTCGCCTATTGAAGGAAGGCCTCTAGTTGACGTCGGTGACCTCGTCGGTGGAGGAAGCCAAAAGTGGAGTAGGTCAAGACTGACCGAACCACTCTAAATCTCTGGTTTGCTTTTATTTTGAGCACTTTATCATTACTGCAAACCTCCTACATAGCTACTGCTTTCTGCGCTTTTACAAACAAGTTTCTAAGTTCTGATCTTTCCGAATCTGCATTCAGACGTAAATCGGTGTTTTCGTACGATCTTTACATTGCAGTTTACGTTTACGTTTTGATTCTATTTATAACTGCAAACTGTCTTCTGCGCTTTTACGAACGAGTTTCTTTACAGTTTACGTTTACGTTTTGATTCCATTTATAACCGCAAACTGCGCTTAGACGCAATCTGTGCCTAGACGCAAACAACGCTTAGACGCAAACTGCGCTTAGACGCAATATGAGCTTAGACGCAAACTGCGCTTAGATGCAAACTGCGCTTAGACGCAATATGCATTTAGACGTAAACTGCATTTAGACGCAAACTGCGTAAACTGCACTTAGACGCAAACTGTGTTTAGACGAACGCAGCTTAGAATCGGCTTTTGCATCAAAATAGTTTTTATCGAACGAACGCAGCTTTCGATTTTAATCGCTGAAAGATTTCCGCTGCACTAATTCACCCCCCCCCCCCTCTTAGTGCTCTCGATCCTAACATTGCCCAATTGGCATGTTGACCTCTCGCAACTTTCGATCTTCTTGGCGCAATGTTCGATCCTTCAACTCGATGCCTGAACTCATGGCATGAAGTCCTACCGGCATGTCGATCGATCCTCTGACCGACATCTAATCTTCTGACATGTTCACTCCAACTCAATGTTCGATTCTTTCTATTTTAATCGATGTCTTTTCTTGATCGAAGTTAGTCCTGCGTCACTCAAATGCAGATTAGATCATAAACTCATTAATTGATTTCATCATCAAAATTCGAGATTCAATAATCTCCCAATTTTTTATGATAACAACCAATCGATGATAGAGTTTAAACTAAACTCCCCCTATCAACATGCCATAATTTTAATCATGAATTATATAAAATACATTATATCATTACTTACCTCATAAGTTTAAGTATTGCATCCAAACAATGATACATAATAAAATTTCATTATACCATGCATGATCATCATCATGCCTTTTCCCCCTTTATCATCAATAAAAATGAGAAGTGCAACTAGCAAGTTTTTGAAATATGCAAGCTAGTAGGATAGCAAGTTTTGAATATGCAAGCTTGCAAGTTTTAGATATGTGCAAGTTTAGCAATTTTTTGCTTCTTAAGATGGGCAAGATAGCACTTTTGCTTATCTTGAGATTGCAAGTTAGCAATTCTGACTTTTCTTGTAAGATAAGTTTGCAAGTTTTGCTTCTTGAGATAGGCAAGATAGTAATTTTTGCTTTCCTTTGCAATATGCAAGCTAACAATTTTTCTTTTCTTTTCGATGTATAAGCTAGCAAGACTTTCTCCCCCTTTGTTATTGTCAAAGAGAATGGAAGAATACAATAATATAATTTTTCTCCCTTTTTTAGATCAATGATTTAGTCATATCATGAGATATATAAATCGTAAATATAAGGCAATTGTATATAATAAAATTCAAGTCATAAACATCAAGAAGTTAAGTGACATATTATGGTTAATTTGAATACATCTCTTCTTTAGTTAAAGAAAAAATCTTGATTTATAGAAAACTCAATTCATAAAAATTGAGACATCAAGATCATGAATCAAAAAATGTATAAGAAAAATTTATGCATTTGGGAGATTTAACATGCCTAAGTTTAACATTCAAGCTAGCAACTATGGTTCTCTTGAGATGCTAGCAATTTTCTTTCTCACCTTTATCATTGCAAATAAGAAAGAAGAAGAGGGGAGGTATAAAAATTTACATCAATGATCATCACATGAAAGATATCAAAGATCATAAAAGATCAATACAAAAGATCATCAATATTTTGTATTATAAAGAAAACCTTCAAAACATAAGAGATCAATTTGATGATTAATACAAAGGAGTCATACTCAAGTTGAGAAATTAAGATTATAATTTGTATAAATCTCCTCTTAAATAAAACCATCATAGATAATTTCAAGAATATTAAAAAATCAAGATAAGGATCATGATTAAAAGAAATCTCCTTTTTAGTGAATAGCAAAAGGAAGAATCATAATAAACGACCTTGATTCAAATGGAAAACATAAATAATTGAAAACTGAGAAATAAAGATAAAATTCATGATTCATTTGGATAAGTATTCTCTTTAATAAAATGCAAGAGTCATATGGGACTAAAGAGTAGGGGATCTTGATTTATATAAAGAAAATCTTAAGTTATAATTTCGAGAATTCAAGATCATGATATAGATAAAACTCATTCAAATTCAAATCGTCAAATCATCAAATCATCAAAATCACTTTCAAGAGATTCAAAATGACATAAATAGATTGATTAATCTCTTATTCAAAACTTGATAAGATTTTAGGGATAGAGACATTTCCAAGAATAATGCATTCCTTTTTTTTTATGTGTTTCAATTTATGTGATTTATTTCATACAAGTATGCCTTTGTCTTTTATACCAAACAAAAACATGCATCATTGTTTAAAATTAAAAAACAAGATTTATCACAAGAGTCATCAAGGTCAATAAACTGTAAATCACAAAAATCATCATTATTTCAAATCATCATGTGTCATTAAATTATCAAACATGATTTCATTAAACATAAATTATTTCAATCAAAATTATTTTATTTGTTGTAGTAATGAATTTTTCTTCTTAAGTGAATCTAATTCTTCATACTTAGTGTTAGGAGTTAACATGCAATTATCATGTTCAATTTTTTTAATTTTTTAAAATTACTAGAAATAGAAGCATGATCCCCTTCTTTTTTTTACATTTTATACACTAATTTAAAAATAACTCATGAAATGCATTAAGTAATTTCATAATAAAGTAAAGGGGTTTTGTTTGAGTCACTTACCTCATTGTTGAAAGCCACCACTGCATAGTTTGTCACCTCGCTTTTGTTGGTTTGCTCATCATCTTTAGATGTACTCGATTCATCCCATGTCACCTTGAATGCTTTCTTATTCTTTGGTAGCTTCTTCGATTTATAGTAAGTTATGTCATTTTTAAGTTCATTTTTAGAATTAGTCTTTTTCATGAACTTTTTAAATTTTTTTGTCAAAAGTTCTATGTCATCATCACTTGAGCTTTCGCTTGAGTGGTCTTCTATTGTTCAAAGTACCAAATCTTTCCTGCTCTTTGGAAGGTAGTTCTCATGTTCATTGTGTTTAATACAAGTCATTTCATAGGTCATTAAAGACTTGATAAGTTCCTTAAGTGAAAAATTGTTTAGGTCCTTTGTTTCTTCTATTGTCATTACTTTTGGATCAGAACTTTTTAGAAGGGATCTTAGAATCTTGTCTACAAGTTCAAGATTAGAAAAATATTTACCAAGAGCTTTCAAACTATTGATGGTATACATAATACGAGTGTACATGTCAATAATAGTTTCGCTTAGTTCCATTCGAAATAATTCAAAACTATGCATCAAAAGATTGACTTTAGACTCATTAACTCTACTTATGCCTTCATGTGTGATTTTGACTGTATGCCAAATATCATACATAGTTTCGCATATAAAAACTCGATTAAATTCATTTTTATCTAGAGCACAAAACAAAGCGTTCATTGCTTTAGCATTCAAAGAAAAAGTTTTCTTCTCCAAATCATTCCATTCGGTCATTGGATTAGAAACTTTTAAAAATCACTTTCGATAATATCCCATAAATTCAAATCTTTTGAAAGAAAGAAAACTCTCATTCGAGTTTTTTAATAAATGTAGTCCGTCCTTTTGAACATAGGAGGATAAATGATAGATTCACCATCTAGATTGCTAAAAAAAGCGATTTCTCTTAGGTGTTAAACAAAATGAGAAAAACGTTAACTCTGATACCAATTGTTAAGACCGAAATCAACACTAAGAGGGAGGGAGGGTTGAATTAATGCTTTCAATAAAATTGTCGGTTTGAACTTTTGATCGATAAAGCCATATCAAATAGATGTTTAACTTGAAAACGTTCATAAGCATAGTGAGTAAGTAAACAAGTAAATCAGTTAGCAATATAAATGAAAACATAAAGGAAATACAAATCGATTTTATAGTAGTTCAGTCGTCGTGACCTACGTCCACTCCCGATTTCTCTTCACTCGAGGCCACCGACTTTCACTACCGATCTTCTTTCCAATAGGTGAAGCTCAACTACCCTTACAACTCTTTCTCCTTTTCACAAGTTTAGGAGACAACCTTTACAAGCCTCTATCTTTATATCTCACTCCTCCCTTGGAAACCTTTTAACTCTAGGAGGAAGATACTTACTAACTTTAGAGAGATCACAACACCTTTTTTTTGAAGTTTACTTTCCCCCTTTTTCTACTCTATTTATTGTTAGGATCGGAGCGGCACTAAGAGGGGGGGGGGGGGGTGAATTAGTGCAGCGGATTAAAACTTCGATTTCAACAAAATCTTTCGTACGATAAGAACGGAACTTGAAAAGTTTAACTTGAAAGCGTATTCTTAAAGTTGCGCAGCAAGGGTAATAAGGAACTAAAGCAGTAAGAAGATTTGCAGTAATGTAAATGACAATAATAAAATGCAAACCAGAGATTATGCCGATTTTTAGAGTGGTTCGGTCAAATGACCTACTCCACTTGCGATGCCCCTCTTCGATGAGGCTCCCACCTTCCACTAGCAAATCTCTTGAAATGGAAGGGTAAACACCCCTCTTACAACCTTTTACAAGCAGCTCAACCTCTTACAAATTTTCAATAAGAAAGGAGGAGGAGAACTCTCTAGCAAATTGAAAACAAGACTTTCTAAGACTTTTCTCTCAATCAAAATGCTTCTCAAAAGTTGTCACCTCAGCTGAGATTTGAGGGGTATTTATAGGCCTCAAGAGGATTCAAATTTTGGGCTCCAAAATTTGAATTCTCTTAGGGTTCCCGGTGCTGGTGGTGCCACCGCCTAGCCAGGCGGTGCCACCGCCTAGCCAGGCGGTGCCACCGCCCAACACTCGGGTGCTGGGCGGTTTCACCGCCCAGCCAGGCGGTGCCACCGCCTGGCTCTCCAATTCATTTGTTTGGCTTAATTTTAGCCCAAACCAAATCTGAATTTGGGCCCAGTTGGCCCCTAACCAGGATATAGGATTATCTCTTAATCCTAATCCTAATTACAGGTGAACTACATAACACAAAAAAAACATCCTAAGCAAGTTTTTTAACCGCGAACGTCGAGTCTTGTTCCGGCGAGCTTTCCGACGAACTTCTTCCGACGGACTCCCTGTAAGCTCCCAATCTTTGTGATGACTTTAACGAGTAGCCGAGCCTTCTCGGTGATCTCCGCGAGCCTCCGACGATTTCTTCGGCGAACTTCTGACACGTTCCCGATTTCTTCTCGGTTGGTTCCGGCAGCATCTCCGACGATTCTTCGGACTCTTAAACGTCCATCAATCTTGACTCCGGTATTCTTGCTTTGTGTTTTCTGGTTATCGTAGTTAATCCTGCACACTTAACTCAATAATATGGATTAGATCAATTAACCCATCAATTGATTTCATCATCAAAATCCGAGATTCAACAATCTCCCCCTTTTTGATGATGACAATCAATTGATGACGGAGTTAAACATAACTCCCCCTATCTATATGCCATATTATGAGAAGATGAAAATACTTGAATTTCATCCATTGAATTCAAGCATAAACCAATAAGTTCTAACCGTAGAGCTTATCATTATTCTCATTAAGCAATAGTAAATGCGAAACTTCGATAAAAATCATAGGTCAAATGATATGGGACAATTTTTACTACGATAGGAGATAAAGATTTTCAACATGAATTTCATGATATCGATGTAAGGCATGCTTTCAATATGATCAATCAATCTTGTGATATTCTCAAGGATTTTGCAAGGCATATAAGACATTCATATCACACAAGCTTTTGCAATTCATATAAGTCATGCTATTAAAATGATACAAGTCATCACTTTTCTCCCCCTTTGTCATCAACAAAAAGAGAATGAGACTTGAAGCACATAATTTATCATACAAAGATTTTATCATTGATCATACATCACTCATCTATATTATCATTGATCATACAAAGATTTTATCATTCAAAATTAAGTATGCTAAAATATTTACGCAGAGTTCATCTTAAAGGAAAATTCAGCATTCATCCATATTATCAAATCTCTTTTTTTTATAAATAACAAAAATTATAGATGTACAAAGAAGAGATTGGGATAAGAAAAAAAATTTTAAGTAGTAACTCCAATAAGTCAAGATCATAATTCGAATACAAATCCATTCAAATTCAATTCGTCAACTTGAAACTCATAATCAAGCCATCAAAATCAATTTCGAGATTCAAAATATCATAAAATCATTAATCTTGATTAGATGGAAGCGGTGTTTGACTCAAGATAGGATAAGATAATTTAACAAGTCACCGAGGAACGGAGAAAGAATGAAAAACTTTATGAAAAATCCATTCAAACAAGTTTATTCTTAGGGACAATTTAACATACCTAATTCCCTTCTAATGAATTCAAATTGGTCTTCATTCAAAGCTTTTGTAAATATATCTGCTAATTGATGCTTTGTGTCAATGAATTCTAGAACAACATCATTGTTAAGGACATGATCGCGTATGAAATGATGCCTAACGTCGATGTGCTTAGTTCTAGAGTGCTGAATTGGATTTTTAGTAAGACATATGGCACTAGTATTATCACATTTTATGGGAATGTTTTTAAAGTGAATTCCATAGTCTTCTAATGTATTTTTCATCCAAATGACTTGTGCACAACATGCACTTGCAGCAATGTATTCGGCTTCCGCCGTAGATAGTGCAACTAAATTTTGTTTCTTAGAAGTCCAAAAAACAAGTGCATGTCCTAAAAATTGGCATGTTCCGGATGTACTTTTTCTATCTATCCTGCATCCGCCAAAATCGGCATCTGCATAAGCTATTATATCGAATTTTTCAGATTTTGGATACCACAATCCTAAATTTGGAGTTCCTTTAAGATACCTAAATATTCTTTTAACACTCTTTAGATGAGATAATTTAGGATTAGATTGAAACCTAGCGTAAAGTCCTACACTAAACATAATATCTGGTCTAGTCGCGGTGAGGTAGAGTAGACTACCTATCATTCCCCTATATGTTTTTTGATCGAAATTTTCACTATTTTCATCCATATCTAACTTAGTCGTAGTACTCATAGGGGTGTTTATTGCTTTTGAATTATTCATGTTAAATCATTTTAACAATTCTAATGTATATTTGGATTGGTTAAGAAATATACCATCACTAAGTTGTTTGATTTGTAATCCTAAAAAGAAAGTTAATTCACCCATTAAACTCATTTCAAATTCATGACTCATACATTTGGCAAATGATTCACATAGTGATTCATCCGAAGAGCCAAAAATAATATCGTCAACATAAATTTGCATAATAAGAAAATTATTTTCAAAATGTTTAATAAACAATGTAGTATCAACCTTGCCTTTGGTAAAATTATTTAAAATAAGAAAGGAACTAAGCCTTTCATACCAAGCTCTAGGAGCTTGTTTCAAGCCATAGAGAGCTTTAGTCAATTTGAATACATGATTAGGAAGAAGAGAATTTTTAAATCCGGGAGGTTGTTCGACATATACTTCTTCGGAAATAAAACCATTCAAGAAAGCACTTTTGACATCCATTTGAAATAGTTTAAAATTATTACTACTAGCATAGGCAATGAGCATCCTTATGGCTTCTAATCGAGCCACGGGAGCGAAGGTTTCTTTGTAATAGATACCTTCTTCTTGGTTGAAACCTTTGGCCACTAATCTATCCTTGTTTCTAACCACGATACCATTTTCGTCTTGCTTGTTTCTAAAGACCCACTTAGTACCTATGACTAAGTGGTCACTTAGTCTAGGAACAAGCTTCCATACCTCATTCCTCTCAAATTGGTTCAATTCTTCTTGCATTGCAATGACCCAAAAATCATCTTTTAAGGCTTCGTCAATGCATTTAGGTTTAATTTGAGAAAGGAAAGCGGCGCTAGCACAAAAATTCTTGAAAGAAGAACGAGTTTGAACCCCTTTTGTTGTATCTCCTATAATTAGCTCCTTTGGATGAGCATCTACATACTTCCATTCTTTGGGTAAAGAAATTTCGAAAGAAGATGCATTCAAATGGCTATTTTGAGGAGGGGGTTCGTTTAAATTCAAATTATCAAAACCAAGATCATCATCAAAATCATTTTTCTTAAAATCTGAAATTTCATTAAAAACTACATGAATAGACTCTTCTATTACTAAGGTCCTTTTGTTAAAGACACGAAAGGCCTTAGAAACGGAGGAGTAACCAAGAAAAATGCCTTTATTGGATTTAGCATCAAATTTACCTAGGGCATCCTTTTCATTTAAAATGAAGCATTTACAACCAAAAACTTTAAAATATGAAATATTTGGTTTTTTGTTATTCCATAATTCATAGGGAGTTTTTGATAGAGATGGTCTTATTAGGACCCTATTCATGATGTAACAAGCCGTATTTACGGCTTCGGCCCAAAAATATTTGGGTAAACTATGTTCATTTAACATAGTTCTTGCCATTTCTTGTAGGTTTCTATTTTTCCTTTCAACTACTCCATTTTGTTGAGGATTTCTTGGAGTTGAGAAGTTATGATTGTACCCATTAACTTCGTAAAAATTTTGAAAGTCACGATTTTGGAATTCACCACCGTGATCACTCCGAATTGATGAAATCATGAAGCCTTTTTCGTTTTGAGTGAGTTTACAAAACTTAGAGAAACACTTGAAGCAATCACTTTTATGAGCTAAGAAATATGTCCAAGTGTATCTAGAGTAGTCATCCACAATCACAAAAGTATATTTGCTTCCACCTAGACTTGTTGTATCAATTGGTCCAAATACGTCCAAATGGATCAATTGTAATGGTCTAGTGGTGCTAATTTGATTTTTTGGTTTGAAGCTTGTTTTTATTTGTTTGCCTAGTTGACATGCATCGCATACCTTATCCTTAATAAACTTCATATTCGGAATCCCTCGTACTAATTCTTGAGATGAGATTTTAGATATTGTTTTCATGCTTGCATGACCTAATCTCCTATGCCAAAGCCAAGCATCATCATTTACGACGGAGAAACACATTTCATTACCTAGTTCATCAAGATTGATGGTATAGACATTATTTTGTTTTAAAGCAATCATAGTCATGTTATAATTTGGTTTTTCAATAATGCACATATTTGATTCAAATCTAACGATATAACCTTTTTCGCATAGTTGACTAAAACTTAAGAGATTGTGTTTCAATCCATCAACTAGTAAAACATCATCAATGGAAAAACTAAATTTGTAACCAATAGTTCCCTTGCCAATGATTTTGCCTTTGTTGTTGTCTCCGAAGGTGACGTACCCTTCTTCTTTGCTAGTGAGCATAGAGAAATGAGATGGATCTCCAATCATATGTCTTGAGCATCCACTATCGAGATACCATCTCTTGCTCCTAGCTTGTGGGTTTGTCTACAAAAGAGGATGATTTTTAGGTACCCATTTGATTTTGGGTGCCTCAAAAATTGACCCACCAACCTTGTTATTTATTTTTGAATCCTTTATAGTTCCTTTAGGAACCCATATTAATTTTTGTGAACTAATTTTCCTAAATGGACATTTGTAGGCAATATGTCCGGATTTGCAACAGAAGTTGCATTTCATATAAGAGGAAACATGTAATGTAGGTCCTTTTATGAAAGTGGTAGGATTTTGATGTAATCCTTTTACAAATCCAATTCCATTTCTATTTGCGATGTGACCCTTGTGTGCAAGGATCATATCTAATCCTTTGCAACCAACCTTAAACTTGTTTAAGGTTTCCTTAAGAAGCAAATTTTCATTTTTTATTGCTTCTAAATGCTCACACTTAGAGCATGGAGGAGTTTGAAGACTATCAAACTTATCTTGTAGCAAAGCATGCTCTTTCTTTAAGACACTTAACTTCTTGCTAACAGTTCTACATTCATCAAATAATTCATGAAAAGCGATAGAGAGTTCTTCAAAAGATAAATCTTCATTAAATAAATCACATACCTCTTCTTCTAAAGCCATTAGCGCGTAATGAGCAACTTGCTCGGTGTTGGACTCCTCTTCTTCGGACGCGCTTGAATCATCCCATGTTGCCTTGAGCGCCTTCTTCTTTGATGTCCTCTTTTTGGCTTGAGGAAAATCGTTCTTGTAGTGTCCCGGTTTTTTGCATTCATAGCAAATCACTTGGTCCTTCTTTTGTTCAAATTTATTTTTTATATTATTTTTAAGTTTATTCTTTCTTAAATATTTTTAAAATTTTTGAGTCAAAAGTGCAATATCATTGTCACTGTCCTCATCACTTGATGTTCCTTTCAAGTGGTCTTCTTGTGATTTGAGTGCCATATCCTTTCTGTTCTTTGGAAGGGGGTTCTCGAGCTCGTCATGAGCTTGACATGTCATTTCGTAGGTCATTAGAGACCCAATGAGTTCTTCAAGAGGGAATGCTTTAAGGTCTTTGGCCTCTTGAATGGCCGTAACTTTTGGATCCCAACTTTTAGGGAGGGATCTTAAGATTTTAGTTACTAGTTCAAAGTTAGTAAAATCTTTACCAAGAGCTTTGAGTCCATTGATGACATCCGTAAACCGGGTGTACATGTCTCCGATGGACTCACTTGGTTTCATTCGGAAAAGTTCGTAAGAGTGCACAAGGATGTTGATTTTGGACTCTTTCACTCGGCTAGTGCCTTCATGAGTGACCTCAAGAGTTCTTCAAATATCAAAAGCCGAATCACACATTGAAACACGATTAAATTCGTTTTTGTCTAATGCACAAAACAAGGCATTCATAGCCTTTGCATTTAAAGCAAAAACCTTCTTCTCCGATTCATTCCATTCGCTCATCGGAAGAGAAGATTTTTGAAATCCATTCTCAACAATAGACCAAAGCTCAAAGTCCAAAGAAATGAGGAAGATCCTCATGCGAGTCTTCCAATATGTGTAATCCGACCCATTAAACAAAGGTGGTCGTGCAATAGAGTGGCCCTCTTGCATGCCGGAGTAAGCCATCTCTCTTGGGTATTAAACCAAATATGAGAGATAACCTCGCTCTGATACCACTTGTTAGGATCGGAGCGGCACTAAGAGGGGGAGGGGGGGTGAATTAGTGCAGCGGATTAAAACTTCGATTTCAACAAAATCTTTCGTACGATAAGAACGGAACTTGAAAAGTTTAACTTGAAAGCGTATTCTTAAAGTTGCGCAGCAAGGGTAATAAGGAACTAAAGCAGTAAGAAGATTTGTAGTAATGTAAATGACAATAATAAAATGCAAACCAGAGATTACGCCGATTTTTAGAGTGGTTCGGTCAAATGACCTACTCCACTTGCGATGCCCCTCTTCGATGAGGCTCCCACCTTCCATTAGCAAATCTCTTGAAATGGAAGGGTAAACACCCCTCTAACAACCTTTTACAAGCAGCTCAACCTCTTACAAATTTTCAATAAGAAAGGAGGAGGAGAACTCTCTATCAAATTGAAAACAAGACTTGCTAAGACTTTCTAAGACTTTTCTCTCAATCAAAATGCTTCTCAAAAGTTGTAACATCAGCTGAGATTTGAGGGGTATTTATAGGCCTCAAGAGGATTCAAATTTTGGGCTCCAAAATTTGAATTCTCTTAGGGTTCCCGGTGCTGGTGGTGCCACCGCCCAGCCAGGCGGTGCCACCGCCCAGCGCTCGGGTGCTGGACGGTGCAACCGCCCAGCCAAGGAGGTGTCACCGCCTGGCTCTCCAATTCATTTGTTTGGCTTAATTTTAGCCCAAACCAAATCTGACTTTGGGCCCAGTTGGCCCCTAACCAGGATATAGGATTATCTCTTAATCCTAATCCTAATTACAGGTGAACTACATAACACAAAAAAACATCCTAAGCAAGTTTTTTAACCGCGAACGTCGAGTCTTGTTCCGGCGAGCTTTCCGACGAACTTCTTCCGACGGACTCCCTACAAGCTCCCAATCTTTGTGATGACTTTAACGAGTAGCCGAGCCTTCTCGGTGATCTCCGCGAGCCTCCGATGATTTCTTCGGCGAACTTCTGACACGTTCCCGATTTCTTCTCGGTTGGTTCCGGCAGCATCTCCGACGATTCTTCGGACTCTTAAACGTCCATCAATCTTGACTCCGGTATTCTTGTTTTGTGTTTTCTAGTTATCGTAGTTAATCCTGCACACTTAACTCAATAATATGGATTAGATCAATTAACCCATCAATTGATTTCATCATCAAAATCCGAGATTCAACATTTATAGACCCCAAATGACTTCAAGAATAGAGCAAAAAAAGGTCTCATCCCGGGTTTCCCAAGTCCTAGTGGTACCACCGCTTGTGCTGGGTAGTACCACCGCCTACAGGATTGACACTAGGTGGTACCACTACCTAGTCTAGTGGTATCACTACCTGACATTGGGTGGTACCACCACCCAGTCTGGTGGTAATACCGCTTGATAGCCTAGAAAAGTGTGCTCTTGACTTTTTTAGGTCATGGGCAGTTCCACCTATCCTTAGGTCACTGAATGGGCTTTCTACTAAGCGCAAAACAATCCCAACTCAGGCCCAATAATCCCCTAATTGAGTTAGCATGATTACACTCGAAACTAACTCAATTACGACCTAACTATAACCATTTAAAACAACCGATTACAAGACTAGAATTCTTTGTTGTTTGACATGTCATTGGTTCATCGAACGCTTCGTCTGATCCTTCGGCGCATCGTCCTCTCCTTCGACATATTACCCAATCGACATTGTTGATCTCCCACTATTGAATCTTAGATTTTGATGATAAAACCAATTGATAATGTTTATGATTTAGTCTATGTTTTGAGTGACACAAGAAGCTTCAATTAGGGAGAGACAATTAAAGCAGGAAGAATTATATTGGGCTAGAGTGAAACATGTCATAAGATTGGACATCGAGCCGAAGGATCGGTCGACGTATCGACAGAAGGCTTCGGGCCATGGGTTCGGGTATCGAGCCAAGAAGAGCAAAAATTACACCAAGGAAATCAGAGTTGCGGAGGTCAACTGGCCGATTGGGCAATAGGCCACAAGAGAGGGCGATGCACAGAAAAATCGGATGAAGCATCGATGAACCAATGACATGCCGAACAATATTTGATTAGCTTTATAATTATTACCTAGATCAAAGTTGGTTTTAGGTATAATTGGGTTGGAATTAGGCCAACTCAATTAGGGGCAAGTTGGGCCCAAGTTTAGGCTGTGTTGGGTCAAGTGAAAGGCCCAAACAGTGACCCAACAAGTGGAACCGTCGTGACACAGTATCCGAGACTATGTCAGGCGGTGGTACCGCTCGTTTGGGTGGTGGTACCTACTTGTCATAGGTGCCCAGCAAGCCAATCACGTGAGTGATGGCACGTGTGACTTGATACAGAATCTTTTTTGCTTATTATATTTTGGCATATATCATTTTATAACTATTGCATATATGTACATATATATTGTGATGTCCTTGGATTTGTGCAATAGGAATTGGATCGTGATGAGATCACGAAAATGAGATCGATTCACCTTTAAACACATATCCTAAATAATCCCGGTCATAGGTTACTCAAGAGGGACATTATGATAACCGGACAGACTGGTGTGCTGTATACCCATCCATATGATGGATGCAACTAGTCTCATAGCTGCACTTGTAGGGACACTAGAGATACAGTATAGGTGCTCATTGGAGAATGAGTTCACTGATTGATTTGCTTACGGAATGCTGGATGGTTGATGATGCCTTATTGTCAAACAGCGATTCCGTAGTCCTAGTGGTATATCTGGTCCTTAGACTTGAGACAACAAGGATGTCATGTATGAGTGCTCCACTCTTCGATACCAGACTTATAGGTTTGGCTATCCTAGATCTAGTACAGTTGGTCATTGAGAGTGGTAGTGGACCTTACGAGGGTTATTGAGTGTCAATAGAGGATCATCCACTCTCGGCGTCATGAGAAGAATATCTCATGTGTTCTTGCTCAGACAAATCCCTGGCCAGGGTCATTCGGGTTGAGAGAAAAAGAATTCTCCGGGAGAATCCGATTAGAGCGAGACTCGAGTAGAAACCGTATGGGTCTGACAGCACCATGCTCGATATACGGTCTCTAGGATATTAGATGGATGAGGGACTATAGGTACATGATAACTGAGGACAGATAGATCCAATGGATTGAATTCCCCTGTATCGTCTGGGGACTATGGCGTAGTGGCCTAGTACATCCGTAGTCGATGAGTCGAGTGAATTATTACATAGATAATAATTCACTTAGTTAGAAGGAGTTCTGACAGGTATGACTTACGGCCAGCTCGATATTGGGCCTAGAGGGTCACACACATATGGTAGGCATTGCGATGAGTAGAGGTTCAGATATGAGATATCCAACGGAACCCTTGTCTTATTGGATATCCAATAAGCCCTTGAATTATTGGATCCCATGGACGAGATCCAATAAGAGCTCATGAGAGATTATTGGATAGAGATCCACTAATCTAAAAGGCTTGGGTTATTGGATGCAGATCCAATACCCACTAGGGGAGGATCCATTAGGGTTTGATAGGGGACCTCTATAAATAGGAGAGATTCAGAGCCTCATAGGCTAAGGCCTTTACTTGCCTCTCCTATTCTCCTTCCCCTCTCTACCTCAGAGCAGGCCTAGAGTTTTGAGGAGCGTCGTCGCAACCCTACTATGTGGATTATCGCTAGAGAGGAGGACGCTTGACCTCCTTCACCCTCTCTTAAGGATCTACAAGGAAACAGGGATATACGATCTCCCTAGGTAACACAATCTATTCTATACGTAATTTTTCAATTTCGTGAATTTTGCGCACAAATCTTCGCATGACGACGAACATTTCTTTGGGAATCGGGGATTTTATTTTCTTGTACTTCCGCTACGCATGTGATGTCGCCCCCCAAGATTTCCCAATAGTGGTATCAGAGCCAGGTTGTTCGTGTGATAGATTGGTTTTGAACTACGTGTGTTGTGTTTTGAAGAAACTTTTGACGTTAAAATCGTTAATGTAAAAGCGAGAAAGGGCAGCAACAGTTGTTGCCCTCGATCTGCGTGCGTGCAACGAAGCCGTAGGCAGGCAACACAGGGGCTGCGTCAATAGCAGCCGGCAAGTGTCCTGCTTGCAACAGGCTTGCGGCTGGCGGGGCTGGCAGCACGTGGGCAGAGGCGCCTACGACCGCTTCTCCAGGGGGGTGAGGCGCCACAGGGTAGCGGCGCTGGCCGCCGCTGCTCCCGCGGGCAAAACCCCCCCGCAGGGGTGATCGCCCGGTGGGACAGCACCGCTTGCGGGCATTGCCCCGCGGGCAGAACCACCTGCGAAGGCGGCGGCGCCCGGAGGGGTGCCCACCTGTTGGGACAACATCGCCTGCGGGCACCGCCCCGTGGGCAGAACCGCCCGCGGAGGCGGCGACGCCCGCCTGCAGGGGCAGCACCGCCAGCGGGCGTGCCGTCTGCAGGCGAGGGCAGCGCCCCGCCCTCCGCTGCACAGCCTGCCACCGGCAGCGTGGCGGCGGCGGCGGCAGTAGTAGCGAAGAGGGAGATGTTGAATCTCAAATTTTGATGATAAAACCAATTGATAATTGTGTCTATGTTTTAATATATGTTTTGAGTGACGCAGGATGCTTCGATCAGGATGAGACAATTAAAGCAGGAAAAATCATGTTGTGTCGGAGGAACATGTCAGAAGATTGGACGTCGTGCCGGTGGATTGGTCGACGTATCGACAGAAGGCTTCGGGTTGTGGACTCGGGTATCGGGGCAAGAAGAGCGGGTATTGCGCCAAGGATATCAGAGTTGCAGAGTCAATTAGTAGATTGGGCAATAGGCCGCAAGAGAGGACGATGCACCGAAGAATCGGACAAAGCGTCGAGGGACCAATGACATGCCGGACAACTTGGTTAATTGCTTAGGAATAATTATCTCGATTGAAGTTTTGTTTTACATGTGCAGGATTAACTACGATGGATGTAAGACATGCAGCAGGAGTTGTGCTGGAGTCAAGACTATGATCACGTTGGGAGTTCGAGAGTTCGACGGAAGTCCGGATGGTCATCGGAGGTTCTACGGGAACAAATCCGAGAAGTCCAGGAGCTTGCCAAAAGAAGCTCGTCGGAACATGCCAAGTGGATCGTCGCAAGTCCAAGAGTTTGCCGGAAGTCCGTCGGAGCATCGCCGGAGGTTCGCCGGATGTTCGCCGAAAGCTCGTCGGAAGAAGCGATTGATGCACCGGAGCAAGCTGTAGTAAATGTCTTAAGAATTATTGTAGTTAGCATGTAGATTAAGTTAGGAATGGGAGGTGATCCCATTAACTTAATCTGAGGGCAATTGGGCCCTTGACAGACCCAAATTGGGCCGAATAGATCAACCCATTCGGACCAGAATTCCTACTAGGCGGTGGCATCACCCAGGAGAGGGTCTCCTAGGAAAGCTGGGCAGTGCAACCGCTCCTGACAGGCGGTGGCAACGCCATGGCTCAATCTCCGAGCGAGATTGGGCGGTGCAACCACCCCAGTCAGGCGATGCAACCGCCAGACCCTGAAATTCTGGGAGATGACAGTTTTGAGCTCGGAATTCAAACTGGTTTGGAGCCTATAAATACCCCTCCCATCCTTGGGTAAAACACACAAGCACAGAGAGATTAAAAGAGAGAAAACGCTACTGCAATCTCTAGAATTTCCCTCCTCTAGCTTAAGTGTTAGAATTTTGTTTAAGAGAGGAGAGTGAGTTCTTGTAAGGGTTGTCTCCTAAACCCGGTAAAAGGAGAAAAGGGGTGTAAGAAGGAGATTGATCTTCGCCTAGTAAAGGAAGATCGTTAGTGGATGCTGGTGGCCTCGATGGAAGAGGAATCAGAGGAGTGGATGTAGGTCACGATTGACCGGACCACTATAAACTCTCGTCTTCTCTGGTTTGCATTTACTTTGAGCATCTTATCTTTACTGCAAACCTCCTTAGTAGCTTACTGCCTTCTGCTCATTTACAATTGTGTTTCTTAGTAAAGTATTTTTCGAATCGGCATTAAGACGGAAATCAGTTTTATCGTACGAACATCATATTTCAGTTTGCGCTTACATTCTGATTTCTATCTTAACTGCAAACTGCCTTCCTTACTTTACTTCAAATATGTTTTCGTAAGCTTTCAAAGTTATTATCTACACGAAATGACTTTTATGTCGGAATCGGATTTCAACGTACGAACGCAGTTTTAATCGTCGAAATTTTTCCGCTGCACTAATTCACCCCCCGCCCCCTCTTAGTTCTCTTGATCCTAACAATTGGTATTAGAGCCCGGTTTTTCTCATTTCGGATTTACACCCGAGATAAATGGCTCTTCATGGCTTTCAAGAGGGTTTTTCGGTTGTTCGTCCACCGTTGTTTAACGGATTGTACTACACCTATTGGAAAACTCGAATGAGAGTTTTCTTGATTTCTATGAATTTGGATTTATGGAATATTGTTGAAAACGGTTGTCAACTTCCCTCTAAACCGATGAACGAATGGTCGGATTAGGAGAAGTATTTTTCTCTAAACGCAGAGGCTCTGAATGCCTTATTTTGTGCTTTGGACAAAAATGAGTTCAATCGGATTTCTACATGCGAAATGACATTTGATATTTGGCGAACACTTGAAATCATACATGAGGGAATTAGTAGAGTCAAAGACTCGAAAGTTAACATTTTATTGCATGATTTTGAGCTTTTTCAAATGCAACCAAGTGAGACTATAGGCGACATGTACACCCGTTTCATGGACGTCGTCAATAATCTAAGAGCTCTTGGCAAATGTTTTTCGGATTTTGAACTCATAAACAAGATTTTGCGTTCTCTTTCTAAGAAGTGGGATTCAAAAGTAACTGCAATACAAGAAGCTAAAAACCTAAACAACTTACCACTTAAAGAACTAATTGGTTCGTTGATGACATATGAAATGGTGCACAATGCACATGATGAATATGATGAACAAAATAACCTTCCAAAGAACAGGAAGGATTTGGAATCCCGGACAAATGAATACCACTTGAGCGATGACTCAAGTGATGAGGACAATGATAAACTTGAACTTCGAACACTAAATCTTAATAAGTTTATTAAACAAAAATCTAAAATAAACAATAAACTTGAACGGAGGAAGAGGCCAAAGAAGAGGAAGGCAACCAAGGATGAATCAAAAACTTCCAAAGGTGAAACAACGAATTGGGCTTTGACGGGCTTCGACTACAAGGTAAGTAACTCTATTGAATTATTTTGAAATTACTTGGAGTCCTTCATGAGTGCTTAATTTAGATAGTAGGAATAGGAAATAAATAAATTATTTTTTAAAAAATTATATCATGTTTTTCTTTTTAGCATCTTTAAAAAATTAAAAATTTGATCATGAAAAGTATATTGTTAAGGTTTCATGCATGTTATGTTTGGAAATGTTGAATGATGTATTTAACATTAGGGATGATAATATGATATGTGATAATGCTTAGGATTAATCCATGCATGTGTATCTTGATGATTTTATGTCATGCATGAGTTTTTGAAGTAAATGTTGATTTGAAACTCTCATTTTAGATTAATATGTTTTTGGTCTAATCGTTTCTATGACGAATTAAGATGACATTCTCATGATATATTAAGATGACATAGTGCATGTACAACTATGTAAGAATTTCTTGATAGTCTTTTGATGATAGATGTGATATCATGATGTGTTTGGTCTTGACGGCTTCATGACGAAACTTATGTTTCGATTTTAAATGATGATACATGTTTTCACAAAAGACTTGAATACCATCATATGAAATCAATTGTATGAAATGGAAATAATTTTCTATCCTATTGAGATTAATGAATTTAGTTTACCAATCTTGTGAATCTCATGAAAATAAACATGATGAATATTTTGAAAATAAATGAGTGTATCATGCATTTGGTCTTAATAATTTCTCTTTAACATACTTTTTGAAATCATACTTGATGATGAATATCAAGATATTAAAAGGATGTTATCATGGAATCATGCTTGATGATTTATTTTTTACCTTTCCATCTTAAATGTTGACACTTGTTTTATTAAAGGTAAATGCATGCTTATAAGAAGCAAATCACATGAATAGAAATTTATAAAAATGAAATGTGATCCTCTATCTTATCGTCTTTTCAATAAATCTATGCTTGTCATGTATGAATTTATTGAATGTGACTTTGAGGATGATTTCGGATTTTACAAATGCTTGATTCATACTTATGACATGAGACACATTTTAAATATGAATCATATTCAATGCTTCAATCATGTTACATCTCCCTAATTCATTTTGTTCTCCTACATGTATTTACCAAAGAGGAGAATCTTCTAAATGAATGAAATGATACAAATGAATCACTTATTAATATATCTTTTTGAAATATCTTTTTAATGTGATGTTGATATTTTGAGATGCCTATTGAAATTCATGACATGAGATAATTGAATCCTTGACTTACTCTTTATATGGCTTAAAAATGGATGTTTAAAATCTTGCTTGATGAGTTGTATTATAAGATTTTGCCTTTACATCTTGAACTTTCATGCTTATCTTGATTTGGCATATAAAGACTAAGGCATGCTTAGATGAAAAAGAATCACTTCAAAAATGTTTTTCCCATCTGATCAAGATTAATGATTTCATGATATTTTGTGAATCTCGAAATTGATTTTGATGACTTGATTATGAGTTTCAAGTTAACGATTTGATTTGAATGAGTTTTATCTAAATCATAATCTTGATCTTGCAAAATTGGAATCACAAATAATATCTTTTGGTATTCATGACTCGAATTTGATTGAAACATTGCATGCTTAAATTAATCATTCTCCTATGTTTCAAAAATTCTTTAAATGCCTTATGTGATGACTGAAAATTAATTTACTTTATGATGAATCACGAATCATGACTTGATCTATGATATTGATATATTTTAATCATGATCCCTTGGTTGTATAATTCTTTTGCTCTATTAAAAGGATTTGTCGAATGAATCATGTCCTTCTTGAATTTTTTTTATATCATGACATGATTTTGTAATATGGCCTGTATAATGATTAAAATTTTTTGGCCATTGATTTCTCCCTTCTTTTCTGTAATGACATAGGGGGAGAAAGATTGCTAGCTCAAGGCAAATGCTGGCTAGCTTGTACTCTTCCCTTCTTTTCGACAAAAACAAAAGGGAGAAAGCTTTTGCTAGTTAGAACATGCAAAGAAAAGCAAAGTACAATCTTGCACAAGAACCAAGTGTTGAATTGCCATGATTGAACTTAAGAATCTTGCTATGCTTTTGTGCTTATATGTTGTGATGAAAATCTAGCTTCATGTTACAAAAACTTGCATATCTTTTAAAATAGCTAGAGCTACTTCTCCTTTTGTTGATGACAAAGGGGGAGAAATATATGAATTGATACTACGAGTGCCATATTTGAATGAGAAATATAAGAATTGATACTATGAGTGCCATATTTGAATGAGAAATATATGAATTAATGCTATAAGTGACATATTTGAATTTGAATTATGTTAAGATATCAAAAGAAGCTTGTATCGAAATATATGGTAAATTGATAATCAAAATGCTATGATTTCCATATGTCATGTTTGCATCATGTTAAGATATCAAGAACTTGCATCGTAATTTTACTTGATGATATCTTGCCATATGATGAAATGCTACGATTTGTTGCTAAAATGATGCATGCAATACTCATGCTTTTTATGTGATGTATTGCATATGATATGAATCATGATTAAAATTGCCTTAATTTGAATTCAAGGTTTATCTCAATTATGGAATTTTGAAATAAGAATGATTACTCACCTTTGTCATGATTTAGAAATTGACATAAAGGGTCTTCCCTTCTTTAGAAAGGGTCTTCCCTTCTTTTTGACAATGACTAAGGGGGAGATAGCTAGCGTGCACAATTCAAGAAGAAAGCAAAAATTACACTTATCAAAAGAGAAGAAATTGCTATCTTGAACATCACCGAGAATTGCTAGCTTGAAACATCAAGAAAATGCAAAAATGTGCTATCGTGCCTATCTCAAGAAAAGCAAATATGCCAACTTGCATATCTTTGAATTTGCTAGCTTGTAAAACTTGCATATTTCAAGAAACAAGAGTTGCTTTCTTGAATATCTCTAAATTACTAGCTTGCAAGTTCTAAAATATTGTAAAATTGCTAGATTGCATGATGATAAAAATTTAATATTATGTTTTTCATGCAATGAGTTGAACTCATATTACAAACACAAGAATAGTTGTACTTCTCCTTTTTGTTGATGACAAAGGGGGAGAAGTATGTTGATGACATGACATGTTAATGCATAAGTCTATGCATAAGTTCATGATGATGTGTTGCAAGTATTCATGATGAATATTGCAATGACTTGAATTCAATTTGAATTCAAGGTTCTATGTTTTAATCTGCGTTTTGAGTGACGCATTTTGATGATAAAACCAATTGATAATTGTGTTTATGTTTAAATCTGCGTTTTGAGTGATGCAGGATGCTTCGATCAGGATGAGACAATTAAAGCAGGAAAAATCATGTTGTGCTGGAGGAATATGTCAGAAGATTGGACGTCAGGCCGGTGGATCGGTCGACGTATCGACAGAAGGCTTCAGGTCGTTGACTCGGGCATCAGGCCAAGAAGAGCGGGTATTGCGCCAAGGATATCAGTGTTGCGGAGTCAACTGACCAATTGGGCAATAGGCCGTAAGAGAGGAAGATGCGCCGAAGAATCAAACGAAGCGCCGAGGGACCAATGACATGCCGGACAACTTGGTTAATTGCTTAGGAATAATTGTCTCGATCGAAGTTTTGTTTTACATGTGCAGGATTAACTACGATGGATGTAAGACATGCAGCAGGAGTTGTGCCGGAGTCAAGACTATGATCACGTTGGGAGTTCGAGAGTTCGACGGAAGTCCGGACGGTCGTTGGAGGTTCTGCGGGAACAAATCTGAGAAGTCCATGAGCTTGCCAAAAGAAGCTCGTTGGAACTCGCCAAGTGGATTGTCGCAAGTCCAGGAGTTTGCTGGAAGTCCGTCGGAGCATCGCCGGAGGTTCGTCGGATGTTCGCCGGAAGTTCGCCGGAAGCTCGCCGGAAGAAGCGATTGACGCACCGGAGCAAGCTGTAGTAAATGATTTAAGAATTGTCATAGTTAGCATGTAGATTAAGTTAGGAATAAGAGGTGATCCCATTAACTTAATCTGGGGGCAATTGGGCCCTTGACAGACCCAAATTGGGCCAAATGGATCAACCCATTCGGACCATAATTCGTACTAGGCGGTGGCACCGCCAGGGTCAGCGGTGGCACTGCCCAGGAGAGGGTCTCCCAGGAAAGCTGGGCGATGCAACCGCCCTAGGCAGGCGGTGGCACCTCCTGGGCTCAGTCTTCGAGCGAGACTAGCGGTGCAACCGCCCTTGATAGGCGGTGGCACCGCTAGGGCTCAATCTCCGAGCGAGACTGGGCAGTGCAACCGCCCCTGTCAGGCGATGGCACCGCCCAGAGGCTCAGTCTCCGAGCTCTGCCAAGCGGTGTAACCGCCCCTGACAAGCGGTGGCACCGCCCAGAGGCTTAGTCTCCGAGCTCTGCCAAGCGGTGCAACCGCCAGACCCCGGAATTCTAGGAGATGATAGTTTTGAGCTCGGAATTCAAACTGGTTTGGAGCCTATAAATACCCCTCCCATCCCTGGGTAAAACATATAAGCACAGAGAGATTAAAAGAGAGAAAACGCTGCTGCAATCTCTAGAATTTCCCTTCTCTAGCTTAAGTGTTAGAATTCTGTTTAAGAGAGGAGAGTGAGTGCTTGTAAGGGTTGTCTCCTAAACCCGGTAAAAGGAGAAGAGGGGTGTAAGAAGGAGATTGATCTTCGCCTAGTAAAGGAAAATCGTTAGTGGATGCCGGTGGCCTCGACGGAAGAGGAATCAGAGGAGTGGATGTAGGTCACGATTGACTGGACCACTATAAACTCTCGTCTTCTCTGGTTTGCATTTATTTTGAGCATCTTATCTTTACTGCAAACCTCCTCAGTAGCTTACTGCCTTCTGCTCATTTACAAATGTGTTTCTTAGTAAAGTATTTTCTGAATCGGCGTTAATACGGAAATCGGTTTTATCGTACGAACATCATATTTCAGTTTGCGCTTATATTCTGATTTCTATCTTAACTGCAAACTGCCTTCCTTACTTTACTTCAAATATGATTTCGTAAGCTTTCAAAGTTATTATCTACACGAAATGACTTTTACATTGGAATCAGATTTCAACGTATGAACGCAGTTTTAATCATCGAAAGTTTTTCGCTACACTAATTCCCCACACACCCCCCCTCCCGTCTTAGTGCTCTTGATCCTAACACGAGAGGGACTTAGGGTTTTTGGGCAAAAAGATAGTTTTGCCCTTGTGAATTTGGACGATCACAGGGCATGGAGATACACCGTTGCACACATAGATCTTGTTGTGAGTGATTAGGCCTACTGGCTGTTAGGACCCTTTTTCTGAGTTTTTGAATAATGTTTATTGAGTCTGTTTAGTCCAATTATTTATTGAGTCGGTTTGGTTCAGTTAGAATCAAGCAGAGGTTTATTTAATATTTATTTATTATTAGAGTTCAAGTCCTAATGGACTATGGGTGAAACTCTATAAATATGGATGTAACTGCTTCTTTTCAGTAATCAATGAAAAATACTATTCTGTCTTTTGATAAACCCTAGGAGGCCGATCCCCTCGAAGCGATCAAAGAGGGCTGTTCTCCTCGAAGTGATCAAGGAGGGCTGATCCCCTCGAAGCGATCAAGGAGGGTCGATCCCCTCGAAGCGATCAAGGAGGTCGATCCCCTCGAAGCGATCATTATCATCCCCATTTCTCCCCTTTCTTCCACGATAAAACCATAGGGTCTTACCAATTGGTATCAGAGCCTACGATAAGACCTTTAAGGGTCTTACCATTTGGTATCAGAGCCTACGATAAGACTTTAGGGTCTTATCATTTAGTATCAGAGCATTCTCATTTCTTCCATTTCTTCTACGATAAGACCTTAGGGTCTTATCCTTTGGTATCAGAGCAGCGATCCTCGGCGTTCTCGCTATAGTTCGTCATCTCAATAAAAAAAAAAAAAAATTTGTTAGGGTAAAGCAGGCAGCCACGCACGCTGTTCCTTCTCAACCAAGAAGGAACATTTGCTTCCCGGCACCGACCACCCCTTCTTTCCTTCTCCTCCACCGCCGGCGCTGCTTCCTGGTCGGCAACCACCGCCGCCGCTGCTCCCCGGCCAGCGCCCACCGCTGCCGCTGTGTCCCGGCCAGCAACCTTCTCACCTTGCCTCCTTGTTGCCCGCATCTCGCTCGAGCGAGAAGGGCCGCGGCCGCCGTTTCCCAGCCAACGGACCACCCATCGCCGCTTCTACCGTCGGCGACGCTGCCCTAGCCGAACCGCCATCGCTGCCTTCCCTTGGTTGCAGCTTCAGCCATGCGATCTGTCGGCGTCGTTGTTTCTGTGGTGCGATAGAAACAGAGCAGCTGCCGGTCCCTCTACTGCCGCAGGCACCGATTGCCTCTACCGCCTCCACTGTTTCTCGGACACTTCAATGCCACCCCTCTCCTTCATTGCCGAGCCACCACCGCTCGTGATCCTTCCGGCCAACTCCTTCGGTGGTGCGACAAAAACAGAGTACGCAGCAACAAAAACAGTGGCACCCTCTACTATCGTAGCCGCCGATTGTAACCACCGTCGTCGCTCCCGACCAACGACCAACCCCTCGTTCTGCAGCAGCCGCCCTCCAATAGCGAACGCAGCAACCGCAGCAAGTACGCTGCCTTGCCTCAACCCCAGCAGCGCACGCAACACCGATTCGTCTTCTCAACCTCGGTCGCATCAACGCCACCTCCCCCTTGCTTAGCATATTCTGCCACAACCACAAGTTGCCATCACTGCAGCCTCAACCCCGTTGCTCGGCGATCGCCCGTTGGGTCGCAGTAGGTACAGCCACATCAACGCAGTCGCCTTCCAACCCCGGCGCTCTCACCTCATGCAGCGATAGAAACAGTGCAGCTACTCTTCCTCCAACGCAACGACCGTAGCACTGCCCTTGGTGTCCACCTCCTCGGCAACTTCGCATCGACAGTGTTGATGCCCTTGACCGACACCAAAAACAGGAGTTGAGATTACAGATTTGCAGTTTTACGCAATGGCCATTGATAACTCGGTGAAAGCACAAATGGAAACATTGGAAATTAGAATTGAGAACCGACTACAAGAAACACTTAATGATTTCAAAAAAAGTTTACTGGAGAGCCTCAGCAAATTTCAACAAAATGGGGGCTCAAGTTCTACGTTGCACAGATATGAAAATATAGGAAAAGGGCCCCAAGATTATGACATAAATTACTCACACATGAAGATGGAATTTCCGAGATGGAAAGATGGAGATCCGACCAATTGGATCTCTAAGGCAGAAAATGTTTTCCATTTTCACAGAACCCCAGAAGAATCCAAGGTAGAAGTGGCCTCAATCCAGCTCGAGGGAGATGCACTCCAGTGGTACGATTGGTATGAAACTTTCCACGGAGTTCCTTCGTGGGAGCAGTTCAAAAGAGGGCTTCTTGTTCGCTTTGGCCCATCCGAATATGAGAATGTTGATTGCCAGCTCGCCAAAATTCATCAGACTTCTACAGTGTTAGAATATCATAGTAGGTTTGAAAGATTGTCAAATCAAGCTAGAGGTTAGTCGGACCGACAACTTCTGGATACATTTATTGAAGGGCTTATTCTAGAGATCCGGTATGAAGTTAAGGCTCGTCAACCCCGTACTATGATAGCTGCGATCTCATTTGCAAATCTACATAAGAAAAAAATTAGCAAGGAAAGATCAGCAAGGGGTTTGTATTATGATAAAAAATGGAGTATGGAGCACCGATGTAAACAAGGGCAACTTATGATGATTGAACCAATTGGAAAGGAACTGAAAGCTAAGAATGTGGACTCCGATCATGAAGGTATAAATTCTAATGAAAATGTTGGACCTACCATACATACAATGCATGCATTAGCCGACTACTCTGACCCGCAAACTATGGAAGTTGGCGAAACTCTAGTTAGCACATAATTGGGTTGGAATTAGGCTAACTCAATTAAGGGCCAGTTGGGCCTAAGGTTAGGTTGTGTTGGGCCAAGTGAAAGGCTCAAACAGTGATACAACAGGTGGAACCGTCATGGCATAGTCTCCGAGACTATGTCAAGCGGTGGTACCGTTAGTTTGAGCGATGGTACCGCCCAAACAAAAAATAAATTGCACCATGAAAAATTATTCTTTCTTGTTTACAATAAAAAAGAGAGAGAAAAAAAAATTGCTAGCATCTCAGGAGATTGATAAATCAACTTATGTCATTTTGAATCTCTTGAAAATGATTTTGATGATTTGAATTTGAATGAGTTTTATTCAAAGCTTAATTTCTTGGAATTACTTGAGATTTTTTAATCAAGATCTCTTCTTTGTACTCCTATGATTTTTTCTTGGTATTTTATTTAAAGAGGAGATTTACTATATGAATCATATCTTTTGGTATTCACATGATATTGTCTTTCATAATATGATTTTTATAATTCCATGTATTCATGAAATATATCTCATCACCAAATTTTTCTTGTTATCCTTCATGTGATGATATAAAATGCACGATTTTGAATTATTTCATATAAAACCAAGCGAAACCATTGGAGACATGTACACCCGTTTTACGGATGTCTTCAATGGTTTAAAAGCACTTGGTCGAAGTTTTTCAGATTTTGAACTCGTTAACAAGATTTTGTTGAGTCCAACCGATATATGGGCTTGGACAATTGGGTCTTTTAAGCCCAAATAATTAATTAAAAGGTAAAAGAAAAGGGCAGCGAATGAGAGAGATCATAGCGCATGCAGCAAGCGGTGGCGACGGAGAGAGAGAGAAAAGAACAGAGAGAAAAAGAATAGGACTTTGAGTTTTCTGCTTGACGATCAGTGGCTAAATGTTATCAATTTTGGCCTAAATTTTATGCAGAGAATATTTGCAGCAAGCTTTACAATCCTAACGGTATTGATCTACAGTTTACCCTCTCTAAGGTACTTTCCTTTTATACCCACTTTGTAAGATCTAGAATTCTTCTTGATCCATCCTATATGATGATGATATGCTATTTTTGAGCCAAGATCTATGTTTTTAATGTTATTGTGATCCTTTTGCTATTATAGAGAAGACTTATTATAAACCTATTATCATTACTATTGATAGTAAAAGTTTGAGGTGGACTACGGTCCTATGGTTTTTCCCGCATTGGGTTTTTCACGTTAAAAATTTGGTCTCACTATGTGATTGATTTATTGCTCTACTCTTTATATTGTTCTGGTTGATATTTATATTTTGATATCAAGTTAGCATTTTGATGAGGAACCAATTTTGATACACAAAGAGAGAAAAGAATTATCCCGCTTTAACAGGTTTTTCCCAACAAGTGGTATCAGAACAACAAGTTATTTCATGCTAGTTTTTTCTTGTGTGATTGAAATGGAATAGTCAGATGGTATGATTAAATTGAATTTATCAAATTATTCCACTTGGAAGCTTGTAATGGAAGATTTGCTCTATTGCAAAGATTTGTATAAGCCTATCAAGGTTAAAGATAAACCTTCTACTATGGAGGATGAAGAATGAGAAGTTCAACATAGAAAAGCTATTACCTATATTAGAAGATGGATGAATATAAACTTGCATGAGCATATTTCTAATGAAACTAAAGCTGATGTGGTTTGCAAAGGTTAGAAAACCTCTTTGCGAAAAAGATAGTGGGAAATAGAATTTCTCTCCTTAGAAGACTTGTAAATTTGAAGTATAAAGATGGTGGTAATAGTTTTTAGCACATAAGCCTATTTTAGAGTCTTGTAAACAAGTTGGTTGCTATGAAAATGAATATAGATGATAAGATGCAAGGATTATTACTTCTCAGCTCTTTGCCAAAAAGTTGGGAAATGTATGTGGTGATAATTTATAACTCCACGCCAAAGAGGACTCTAACTATAGATATGGTTAAAGATAGTTTGCTAAATGAAGATGCCAGAAAGAAAGAACAGGGTGAATCTTCTTCTGGAGCATTTATTATTGAAAAATAAGAAAGACGTGGAAGAAGTCATAGCAGAAATCCACATAGTTATAGAGGAAGATCCAAATCTAGAAGAGATATCAAATGTTTCCACTGTAGTAGGCCAGGTGAAGAAAGAGTGTAGGTTTTAGAAGCGAGAACAGAATGAAAGGAAGAAAAATGAGAAAGAGACCAATACAATTGCTACTGAAGGTGATATCATTATTGTTTATGATGACGGTTATGTCAGTCTTTCAGCTCAGGACAGTAACTGGGTAATTGACTCTGGTGCTTCATTTCATGTTACTTCTTATAGTGATTTCTTCATATCTTACATTGCTGGTGATTTTGGTAATGTCAGAATGGGAAACAGTGGTATATCTAAGATTGTGGGTATTGGAGATGTTTGCTTGGAGACTAGTATTGGGAGCAAATTGATACTCAAAGATGTCAGACATGTTCTAGATATTCGTATTAACTTGATATTTGCAAGCAAACTTGATGATGAGGGATTTACACATTATTTTGGTCAAAGAAAATGAAAACTCACTAAAGGTTCTCTAATTGTGGCAAGAGGAAAGAAGCTTAACTCTTTTTATGTCATGGAAGCTATGCTACACAAAGGAGAGATTAATGCAATTCAGAAAGGTGAAAGTATAGATCTTTGGCACAAGAAACTTGGTCATATTAGCGAGAAGGGACTTCAAACTCTTGCTAGAAAGTAATTCTTACTAGAGTTGCAAGGTACATCTCTTAAATCTTGTGATCATTGCTTAGTTGGAAAAACATATAGAGTTACATTTCATACATATCTATCATCTAGAAGATCAGATGTTATTGATTTAGTTCATACTGATGTATATATTATGCAAACTAGAACTCTTGGAGGTGCTCTTTATTTTGTTACTTTTATTGATGATCATTCTAAAAAAGTTTTGGCTTTTGCTTTAAAATCTAAAGATCAGGTACTCAATGTTTTTAAAGAGTTTCATGTCAATGTTGAAAGAAAAATTGGTAGAAAGCTAAAGTGTGTTCGATCAGATAATGGTGGTGAGTACAGGGGTCCTTTTGAGAATTATTGCAGGTTACATGGTATTAGGCTGAGAAAATAGTTCCTAAAACTCCTCAGCAGAACGGTGTGATAGAATGGATGAATAGAACCATTGAAGATAGGATTAGGTGTATACTTTCCTATGCCAAGTTACCTAAGTCATTTTGAGGGGAGGCTATGAGAACTACAGTTGACCTGATAAATCTTTCTCCATCAGTTCCTCTGAAAGGTTAGTTCCAGAGAGAGTATGGAAAGGAAAAGATATAGCTTATAATCACTTGAGAGTCTTTGGGTGTAAAGCATTTGTTCATATTCCTAAAGATGAAAGGTCCAAGCTTGATAATAAAGCAAAAGCATGTATCTTATTGGGATATGGTCATGAAGATGTTGGGTATAGATTATGGGATCCAGTGAATAAGAAGATTATTAGAAGCAAAGATGTTATATTTATTGAAGACCAATTGTTTGATGATAGTGATAATGTTGATAAGCTAAAATCCTTTGTTTATATTCCTTGGAGTTTGGGTCCAGTTCCTTCACTTGTAGTTCATGATGATTATGGGAGAGATGAACAAAAAAATTATGGTGAGAATGTTAGTGATGAGACTCTTATAGTTGATGATGTTGAACTAACTGAACAAGCACCTCCACCAACAGTTGAGATTCCATTGAGAAGATCTACTAGAGAGCGACAACCATCTACCAAATATCCTCTATATGAGTATGTTCTGCTTACTAACGAGGGAGAGCCAGAAACTTACCAAGAAGCTATTCTACATGAGCATAAGAATGAGTGGGTTAAAGCCATGCAAGAAGAGATGAGATCTTTGTTTGAGAACTACACCTATGACTTAGTAAAGTTGCCTAAGGAGAAGAAAGCTCTCAAGAATAAATGGGTTTACAAATTAAAGACCGAAAATAATAGCTCACAACAAAGATACAAGGCATGACTAGTTATGAAAGGATTCAGTCAAAAGAAATGTATTGACTTTAAAGAAATACTTTCTCCTACGGTGAAAATATTATCTATCCGAGTTGTTCTTGGTTTGGCTGCTCGCATGAATTTAGAAGTTGAGCAACTTGATGTGAAAATAGTATTTCTTCATGGTGACTTAGAAGAAGAAATTTACATGGAGTAACCAAAAGGTTTCGAAGTCAAGGGAAAAGAAAATATGGTGTGCAAGCTTAAGAAAAGTTTATATGGACTCAAACATGTTAGGATCGGAGCGGTACTAAGAGGGGGGGTGAATTAGTGCAGCGGATTAAAACTTCGATTTTAACAAAATCTTTCGTACGATAAGAACGGAACTTGAAAAGTTTAACTTGAAAGCGTATTTTTAAAGTTGCGCAGCAAGGGTAATAAGGAACTAAAGCAGTAAGAAGATTTGCAGTAATGTAAATGACAATAATAAAATGCAAACCATAGATTACGCCGATTTTTAGAGTGGTTCGGTCAAATGACCTACTCCACTTGCGATGCCCCTCTTCGATGAGGCTCCCACCTTCCACTAGCAAATCTCTTGAAATGGAAGGGTAAACACCCCTCTTACAACCTTTTACAAGCAGTTCAACCTCTTACAAATTTTCAATAAGAAAGAAGGAGGAGAACTCTCTAGCAAATTGAAAACAAGACTTGCTAAGACTTTCTAAGACTTTTCTCTCAATCAAAATGCTTCTCAAAAGTTGTAACCTCAGCTGAGATTTGAGGGGTATTTATAGGCCTCAAGAGGATTCAAATTTGGGCTCCAAAATTTGAATTCTCTTAGGGTTCCCGGTGCTGGAGGTGCCACCGCCCAGCGCTCGGGTGCTGGACGGTGCAACCGCCCAGCCAAGGAGGTGTCACCGCCCAGCCAGGCGGTGCCACCGCCTGGCTCTCCGATTTCACTGGTTTGGCTTAATTTAAGCCCAAACCATATCTGACTTTGGGCCCAGTTGGCCCCTAACCAGGATATAGGATTATCTCTTAATCCTAATCCTAATTACATGTGAACTACATAACAAAAAGACATCCTAAGCAAGCTTTCAACCGCGAACGTCGAGTCTTGTTTCGGCGAGCTTTCCGACGAGATTCTTCCGACGGACTCCCATCAAGCTCCCGATCTTGTGATGACTTTAACGAGTAGCCGAGCCTTCTCGGTGATCTCCGTGAACCTCCGACGATCTCTTCGGCAAACTTCTGAAAATTCTGATAGGTTCCCGATTTCTTCTCGGTTGGTTCCGGCAGCATCTCCGACGATTCTTCGGACTCTTAAACGTCCATCAATCTTGACTCCGGTATTCTTGCTTTATGTTTTCTGGTTATCGTAGTTAATCCTGCACACTTAACTCAATAATATGGATTAGATCAATTAACCCATCAATTGATTTCATCATCAAAATCCGAGATTCAACAATCTCCCCCTTTTTGATGATGATAATCAATTGATGACGGAGTTAAACATAACTCCCCCTATCTATATGCCAGATTATGAGAAGATGAAAACACTTGAATTTCATCCATTGAATTCAAGCATAAACCGATAAGTTCTAACCGTAGAGCTTATCGTTATTCTCATTAAGCAATAGTAAATGCGAACTTCGATGAAAATCATGACAAGAGACAATTTTTACTACGATAGAAGATAAAGATTTTCAACATGAATTTCATGATACCGATTGAAGGCATACTTTCAATATGATCAATCAATCTTGTGATATTCTCAAGGATTTTGCAAGGCATATAAGACATTCATATCACACAAGCTTTTGCAATTCATATAAGTCATGCTATTAAAATGATACAAGTCATCACTTTTCTCCCCCTTTGTCATCAACAAAAAGGGAATGAGACTTGAAGCACATAATTTATCATACAAAGATTTTATCATTGATCATATATCACTCATCTATATTATCATTGATCATACAAAGATTTTATCATTCAAAATTAAGTATGCTAAAATATTTACGCAGAGTTCATCTTAAAGGAAAATTCAGCATTCATCCATATTATCAAATCTCTTCTTTTTATAAATAACAAAAATTGTAGATGTACAAAGAAGAGATTGGGATAAGAAAAAATTTTTTAAGTAGTAACTCCAATAAGTCAAGATCATAATTCGAATACAAATCCATTCAAATTCAATTCGTCAACTTGAAACTCATAATCAAGCCATCAAAATCAATTTCGAGATTCAAAATATCATAAAATCATTAATCTTGATCAGATGGAAGCGGTGTTTGACTCAAGATAGGATAAGATAATTTAACAAGTCACCGAGGAACGGAGAGAGAATGAAAAACTTTACGGAAAATCCATTCAAACAAGTTTATTCTTAGGGACAATTTAACATACCTAATTCCCTTCTAATGAATTCAAATTGGTCTTCATTCAAAGCTTTTGTAAATATATCTGCTAATTGATGCTTTGTGTTAATGAATTCTAGAACAACATCATTGTTAAGGACATGATTGCATATGAAATGATGCCTAACGTCAATGTGCTTAGTTCTAGAGTGCTGAATTGGATTTTTAGTAAGACATATGGCACTAGTATTATCACATTTTATGGGAATGTTTTTAAAGTGAATTCCATAGTCTTCTAATGTATTTTTCATCCAAATGACTTGTGCACAACATGCACTTGCAGCAATGTATTCGGCTTCCGCCGTAGATAGTGCAACTGAATTTTGTTTCTTGGAAGTCCAAGAAACAAGTGCATGTCCTAAAAATTGGCATGTTCCGGATGTACTTTTTCTATCGATCCTGCATCCGCCAAAATCGGCGTCTGCATAAGCTATTAGATCAAATTTTTCAGATTTTGGATACCACAATCCTAAATTTGGAGTTCCTTTAAGATACCTGAATATTCTTTTAACACTCTTCAGATGAGATAATTTAGGATTAGATTGAAACCTAGCGCAAAGTCCTACACTAAACATAATATCTGGTCTAGTCGCGGTGAGGTAGAGTAGACTACCTATCATTCCCCTATATATTTTTTGATCGAAATTTTCACTATTTTCATCTATATCTAACTTAGTCGCAGTACTCATAGGGGTGTTTATTGCTTTTGAATTATCCATGTTAAATCGTTTTAACAATTCTAATGTATATTTAGATTGGTTAAGAAATATACCATCACTAAGTTGTTTGATTTGTAATCCCAAAAAAAAGTTAATTCACCCATTAAACTCATTTCAAATTCATGACTCATACATTTGGCAAATGATTCACATAGTGATTCATCCGAAGAGCCAAAAATAATATCGTCAACATAAATTTGCACAATAAGAAAATTATTTTCAAAATGTTTAATAAACAATGTAGTATCAACCTTGCCTTTGGTAAAATTATTTAAAATAAGAAAGGAACTAAGCCTTTCATACCAAGCTCTAGGAGCTTGTTTCAAGCCATAGAGAGCTTTAGTCAATTTGAATACATGATTAGGAAGAAGAGAATTTTCAAATCCGGGAGGTTGTTCGACATATACTTCTTCGGAAATAAAACCATTCAAGAAAGCACTTTTGACATCCATTTGAAATAGTTTAAAATTATTACTACTAGCATAGGCAAGGAGCATCCTTATGGCTTCTAATCGAGCCACGGGAGCGAAGGTTTCTTCGTAATCGATACCTTCTTCTTGATTGAAACCTTTGGCCACTAATCTAGCCTTGTTTCTAACCACGATACCATTTTCGTCTTGCTTGTTTCTAAAGACCCACTTAGTACCTATGACTAAGTGGTCACTTGGTCTAGGAACAAGCTTCCATACCTTATTCCTCTCAAATTGGTTCAATTCTCCTTGCATTGCAATGACCCAAAAATCATCTTTTAAGGCTTCGTCAATGCATTTAGGTTCAATTTGAGAAAGGAAAGCGGCGTTAGCACAAAAATTCTTGAAAGAAGAACGAGTTTGAACCCCTTTTGTTGTATCTCCTATAATTAGCTCCTTTGGATGAGCATCTACATACTTCCATTCTTAGGGTAAAGAAATTTCGGAAGAAGATGCATTCAAATGGCTATTTTGAGGAGGGGGTTCGTTTAAATTCAGATTATCAAAACCAAGATCATCATCAAAATCATTTTTCTTTAAATTAGAAATTTCATTAAAAACTACATGAATAGACTCTTCTATTACTAAGGTCCTTTTGTTAAAGACACGAAAGGCCTTATAAACAGAGGAGTAACCAAGAAAAATGCCTTCATCGGATTTAGCATCAAATTTACCTAGGGCATCCTTTTCATTTAAAATGAAGCATTTACAACCAAAAACTTTAAAACAAGAAATATTTGGTTTTTTGTTATTCCATAATTCATAGGGAGTTTTTGATAGAGATGGTCTTATTAGGACCCTATTCATGATGTAACAAGCCGTATGTACGGCTTCGGCCCAAAAATATTTGGGTAAACTATGTTCATTTAACATAGTTCTTGCCATTTCTTGTAGGTTTCTATTTTTCCTTTCAACTACTCCATTTTGTTGAGGATTTCTTGGAGTTGAGAAGTTGTGATTGTACCCATTAACTTCGCAAAATTTTTGAAAGTCACGGTTTTGGAATTCACCACCGTGATCACTCCGAATTGATGAAATCATGAAGCCTTTTTCGTTTTGAGTGAGTTTACAAAATTTAGAGAAACACTTGAAGCAATCACTTTTGTGAGCTAAGAAATAGGTCCAAGTGCATCTAGAGTAGTCATCCACAATCACAAAAGCATATTTGCTTCCACCTAGACTTGTTGTATCAATTGGTCCAAATAAGTCCAAATGGATCAATTGTAATGGTCTAGTGGTGCTAATTTGATTTTTTGGTTTGAAGCTTGTTTTTATTTGTTTGCTTAGTTGACATGCATCGCATACCTTATCCTTAATAAACTTCATATTCGGAATCCCTCGTACTAATTCTTGAGATGAGATTTTAGATATTGTTTGTTAGGATCGAGAGCACTAAGAGGGGGGGGTGAATTAGTGCAGCTGATATTTTTCAGCGATTAAAAAACGAAAGCTGCGTTCGTTCGATAAAGACTATTTTGATGCAAAAGCCGATTCTAAGATTACTTATAATTAAGTGCAGTTTACGTTTAAACACAGTTAGCGTCTAAACGCAGTTTGCGTCTAAATGCAGATTGCGTCTAAACTCAGATTGCGTCTAAGCGCAGTTTGCGTCTTAGCGCAGATTGCGTCTAAGCGCAGATTGCGTCTAAACGCAGATTGCGTCTAAGCGCAGATTGCGTCTAAACACAGTTTGCGTCTAGGAGCAGTTTAAGCAGAAGTATAAAGACAATGTGCTGCTGTTGTACAGCTCAAAAAGTAATCTGCAAAAAACAGATTTACGTCTAAACGCAGATTTACGTCTAGATGCAGATTTACGTCTAAACGCAGATTTACGTTTTAAATGCAGATTTACGTCTGAACTTTGAAACTCGTTTGTATACTCGCAGAAGGCAGTATGCAGTTGAAATCAAGACGTAAACGTGAACTGAGATATGATGATTGTGCGAGGAAAGCCGATTTACGTCTAAATGTTAAAACTCGTTCGTAAAATTGTAGAGGACAGTTTGCAGTTATCAATAGGATCAAAATGTAAGTGTAAACTGCAAAGAAACTCGTTCGTAAAAGCACGGAAGACAGTTCTACAGTATCAAACGTAAATGTAAACTGTAATGTACGAAAATACGAATTTACGTCTGAATGCAGATTCGGAAGAACAGCACTTAGAACTTGTTCGTGAAAGCGCAGAGAGCAGTAGTAATGAAGGAGGTTTGCAGTAATGATAAAGTGCTAAAAAATAAACGTAAACCAGAGATTTAGAGTGGTTCGGTCAGCCTTGACCTACTCCACTTTTGGCTTCCTCCACCGACGAGGTCGCCGACGTCAACTAGGGGCCTTCCTTCAATAGGCGAAGGCCAAACTGCCCTTTTACAGTTTCTCTCCTTTTGACAGGCTCAGGAGACAACCTTTACAGACCTTTCTCTCCTCACTTTACAACTGAAAACTTGAAGAACAGAAGGAGGAGACTTAAAGGCTTTACAACACTTTTGAGCTCTTAGAATCACAGAAAAGATCAAGATTTCGGTTTAGGTCTGTATCTTTTCAGTGCTGAATGGGTGGGGAATTTATAGGCCCCAACCCAATTCAAATTTGGAGCTCAAAACAATCAAATCCCGGAATTCTGGGATCAGGCGGTTGCACCTCTTGACTGGAGAGGTTGCACCGCCTGGCAGAGCTCGAAGACCGAGCTCAGGCGGTGCCACCTCTCTGCCAGGGAGGTTGCACCGCCCAGTCTTGCTCGAAGACTGAGCTCAGGCGGTGCCACCTCTCTGTCAGGGAGGTTGCACCGCCCAGTCTAGCTCGAAGACTGAGCTCAGGCGGTGCCACCTCTCTGCTGGGGAGGTTGCACCGCCCAGTCTCGCTGGAAGGCCTAGCCCAGGCGGTGCCACCTCCTGGCCTGGGCGGTTGCACCTCCTGGTGCAATCAGGGTCCGAATGGTTCATTCCATTCGGCCCAATTTCAGTCTTTCAGGGGCCCAATTGCCCAAAGATTAAGCCAATGGGATCACCTCCCATTTTCCAACTTAATCAACGTGCTAACTACGATTAAATCTAAGACAACTTCTGCAGCTTTGCTTCGATGCGTCAATCGCTCCTTCCGGCAAGTTTCCGGCGAACTTCCGTCGATCATCCGATGAACCCTCGGTGATGCTCCTGCGGACTTCCGGCAAACTCCTGGACTTTGCGACGATCCACTTGGCAAGTTCCGACGAGCTTCGCTTGGCAAGCTTCTGGACTTCTCGGATCTGTTCTCGCAGAACCTCCGACGACCGTCCGAACTTCCGTCGAACTCTCGAACTCCCAACGTGATCATGAACTTGACTCCGGCGCAACTCCTGCTGCTTGTCTATCTTTCATCGTAGTTAATCCTGCACACTTATCTCAACACATAGATTAGACAACAAATGACAATTGACTTCATCATCAAAATCCGAGATTTAACATTGTTTTCATGCTTGCATGGCCTAATCTCCTATGCCAAAGCCAAGCATCATCATTTACGGCGGAGAAACACATTTCATTACTTAGTTCATCAAGATTGATGGTATAGACATTATTTTGCTTTAAAGCAATCATAGTCATGTTATGATTTGGTTTTTCAATAATGCACATATTTGATTCAAATCTAACGATATAACCTTTATCGCATAGTTGACTAATACTCAAGAGATTATGTTTCAATCCATCAACTAGTAAAACATCATCAATGGAAAAACTAAATTTGTTACCAATAGTTCCCTTGCCAATGATTTTGCCTTTGTTGTTGTCTCCGAAGGTGACGTACCCTTCTTCTTTGCTAGTGAGCATAGAGAAATGAGATGGATCTCCAGTCATATGTCTTGAGCATCCACTATCGAGATACCATCTCTTGCTCCTAGCTTGTGGGTTTGTCTACAAAAGAGGATGATTTTTAGGTACCCATTTGATTTTGGGTGCCTCAAAAATTGACCCACTAACCTTGTTATTTATTTTTGAATCCTTTATAGTTCCTTTAGGAACCCATATTAATTTTTGTGAACTAATTTTCCTAAATGGAAATTTGTAGGCAATATGTCTGGATTTGCAACATAAGTTGCATTTCATATAAGAGGAAACATGTAATGTAGGTCCTTTTATGAAAGTGGTTGGATTTTGATGTAATCCTTTTACAAATCCAATTCCATTTCTATTTGCGATGTGACCCTTGTGTGCAAGGATCATATCTAATCCTTTGCTACCAACCTTAAACTTGTTTAAGGTTTCCTTAAGAAGCAAATTTTCATTTTTTATTGCTTCTAAATGCTCACACTTAGAGCATGGAGGAGTTTGAAGACTATCAAACTTATCTTGTAGCAAAGCATGCTCTTTCTTTAAGATACTTAACTTCTTACTAACAGTTCTACATTCATCAAATAATTCATGAAATGCGATAGAGAGTTCTTCAAGAGATAAATCTTCATTAAATAAATCACATACCTCTTCTCCTAAAGCCATTAGCGCGTAATGAGCAACTTGCTCGGTGTTGGACTCCTCTTCTTTGGACGCGCTTGTATCATCCCATGTTGCCTTGAGCGCTTTCTTCTTTGATGTCCTCTTTTTGGCTTGAGGACAATCGTTCTTGTAGTGTCCCGATTTTTTGCATTCATATCATATCACTTGCTCCTTCTTTTGTTCAAATTTATTTTTTACATTATTTTTAAGTTTGTTCTTTCTTAAATATTTTTTAAATTTTTGAGTCAAAAGTGCAATGTCATTGTCACCGTCCTCATCACTTGATGTTCCTTTCAAGTGGTCTTCTTGTGATTTGAGTGCCATATCCTTCCTGTTCTTTGGAAGGGGGTTCTCGAGCTCATCATGAGCTTGACATGTCATTTCGTAGGTCATTAGAGACCCAATGAGTTCTTCAAGAGGGAATGCTTTAAGGTCTTTGGCCTCTTGAATGGCCGTAACTTTTGGATCCCAACTTTTAGGGAGGGATCTTAAGATTTTAGTTACTAGTTCAAAGTTAGTAAAATCTTTACCAAGAGCTTTGAGTCCATTGATGACATCCGTAAACCGGGTGTACATGTCTCCGATGGACTCACTTGGTTTCATTCGGAAAAGTTCATAAGAGTGCACAAGGATGTTGATTTTGGACTCTTTCACTCGGCTAGTGCCTTCATGAGTGACCTCAAGAGTTCTCCAAATATCAAAAGCCGAATCACACATTGAAATACGATTAAATTCGTTTTTGTCTAATGCACAAAACAAGGCATTCATAGCCTTTGCATTTAAAGCAAAAACCTTCTTCTCCGATTCATTTCATTCGCTCATCGGAAGAGAAGATTTTTGAAATCCATTCTCAACAATAGACCAAAGCTCAAAGTCCATAGAAATGAGGAAGATCTGTTAGGATCGGAGCGGCACTAAGAGGGGGGGGTGAATTAGTGCAGCGGATTAAAACTTCGATTTTAATCAAAATCTTTCGTACGTTAAGAACGAAACTTGAGAAATTTTACTTGAAGGCGTATTCTTAAAGTTGCGCAGCAAGAGTAATGAGGAACTAAAGCAGTAAGAAGATTTGCAGTAATGTAAATGACAATAATAAAAAGCAAACCAGAGATTACGCCGATTTTAGAGTGGTTCGGTCAAATGACCTACTCCACTTGCGAGGCCCCTCTTCGATGAGGCTCCCACCTTCCACTAGCAAATCTCTTGAAATGGAAGGGTAAACACCCCTCTTACAACCTTTTACAAGCAGCTCAACCTCTTACAAATTTTCAATAAGAAAGAAGGAGGAGAACTCTCTAGCAAATTGAAAACAAGACTTGCTAAGACTTTCTAAGACTTTTCTCTCAATCAAATGCTTCTCAAAAGTTGTAACCTCAGCTGAGATTTGAGGGGTATTTATAGGCCTCAAGAGGATTCAAATTTTGGGCACCAAAATTTGAATTTTCTTAGGGTTTCCGGTGCTGGAGGTGCCACCGCCCAACCAGGCGGTGCCACCGCCCAGCGCTCGGGTGCTGGACGGTGCAACCGCCCAGCCAAGGAGGTGTCACCGCCCAGCTCTCGGGTGCTGGGCGGTTTCACCGCCCAGCCATGCGGTGCCACCGCCTGGCTCTCCGATTCATTGGTTTGGCTTAATTTTAGCCCAAACCAAATCTGACTTTGGGCCCAGTTGGCCCCTAACCAGGATATAGGATTATCTCTTAATCCTAATCCTAATTACAAGTGAACTACATAACACAAAAACATCCTAAGCAAATTTTCAACCGCGAACGTCGAGTCTTGTTCCGGCGAGCTTTCCGACGAACTTCTTCCGACGGACTCCCTGCAAGCTCCCAATCTTTGTGATGACTTTAACGAGTAGCCGAGCCTTCTCGGTGATCTCCGCGAGCCTCCGACGATTTCTTCGGCGAACTTCCGACACGTTCCCGATTTCTTCTCGGATGGTTCCGGCAGCATCTCCGATGATTCTTCGGTCTCTTAAACGTCCATCGAGCTCGACTCCGGTATCCTTGCTTTATGTTTGCTGGTTATCGTAGTTAATCCTGCACACTTAACTCAATAATATGGATTAGATCAATTAACCCACCAATTGATTATATCATCAAAATCCGAGATTCAACAATCTCCCCCTTTTTGATGATGACAATCAATTGATGACGGAGTTAAACATAACTCCCCCTATCTATATGCCATATTATGAGAAGATAAAAAACACTTGAATTCCATCCCATTGGATTCAAGCATAACCCGACAAGTTCTAATCGTAGAACTTTATCGTTATCCTCATTAAACAATAGTAAGTACGAAACTTCGATGAAAATCATAAGTTAAATGATAAGGGACGAATTTTGCTACGACAGAAGATAAAGATTTTCAATATAAATTTCATGATATCAATCTTGTGATATTTTCAAGGATTTGCAAGTCATATAAGACATTCATATCACACAGAAGATAAAGATTTTCAATATAAATTTCATGATATCAATCTTGTGGTATTTTTAAGGATTTGCAAGTCATATAGGACATTCATATCACATAAGTTTTTGTAATTCATATTAGTCATGCTATCGTTCTGGTGTAAGTCATCACTTCTCCCCCTTTGTCATTAACAAAAAGAGACAAGCCAGCTAATTGATGATCATCGAAAAAGGTTTAGCATTTATCAAAGTTCATCATTCAAATTTGCCAGAAATAGTTTATCCAAAAGACATCATCATCTATGCAGATTAAGACAGTAGTTATCTAAAGGAAAGATCAGTTATCGTACAATCGATGACAAACATGAACTTGTTTTTAAAAGCAAACAGAACAGAATAAAAAGATACATCAATTTAATCCTTAGGAGGTAATCCACAGTGCTGATACATGATATCTATTTTTTCATTCATCTGTCGTAGTGTCTTCAAAATTTCAACTTGTTGATTCTGAATTTGTTCTTGCTGTGATTTGATCTGAGATAGCTCCGCCATAATGATATCTTCAGAGGAGGAAACAGGAGCTGAAGGTGCTGCTCCAAAGGGACTAGGAGGAGGAGATTCATTTCCCATAAGAATTGGTATTTCGGGTTGTTCTATTGGTGTAGGAATTGGATCCGTCCTTCTAGGCTGCCTAACCCATATGCCATTGCTAAGAGTGCACCTAAGTTTTTTTAGCAGGTTTTTATTTATTATGTTATATCGATCATTTTGAATAGATTCTTCATCGGGTGGAATGCAAATGTCATAGGCATGAAGAATTCTAGTGATTAACCTACCATATGGCAATATAGTATCTTTAGTCATAATTTCCTGCATGTGTTGGCGAATCAAGTACCCGAAACAATTATGCTGACCGGTCATAATCCAATACATGGTTCCTATCTCTAATTGACTTACTTCGTCAAGATGAAATTGTTTGGGGAATATGATGCTTGTGATAATGTGATGAAGAATTTTAGAGTTGAAATGCATTAAGTGTTCACAGCTCTTGGGTAGGAAGTCAAGGTTTGGATTTGCAAAAATTGTTTTCACGGCTTCGGAATAGGTTGCTCCTATTTTTTTGACGTCCCATTTACCTTTAAAATAGCATCCCCTATCTTTTTCAGTTATGCCAATTAGCTCACAAATGGTGCTGTCAAAAATTCTAATGGGTGTTCCTAAAATGTAAGTGCTTAGGCTATCATTGTCTTCATATAGGTTGGCATAGAACAATCTCACTAACCGTGGATAGATTGGTTCATCTATTTGTAGTAGAGGTAGAGCTTCTATTTCAGCAAACCACTTAATGGGATCTAAGTCCTCTAGTTCATCCAAATCAACGTATTTTCCCTTATGGACACATCGTGTTTCAAATTTTGGAAAGCTAAGGGCTACCTCTTTTGATCTAAAAAGGTCATGGTTATATGAATCTCCTTCAATCCTTATTCCTTTTGATCTCTTTGGAGCCATTTTCTAGACAAGATGATGATGAAATTGTGAAAAAATAAGCAAGAGAAAGAGAAAAGAAAGGAGGGATTTCAAATGTTACCTTGTGGAGATTATGTTGAGAGATGGAAAGCTTGGACCACCAAGAATCCTTCTCCAATGTTTCTAAGAGTTAGAATGAGGGTTAGAGGGAATGGGAGAGGGTTTTGGAGAGGTCTTTCTACGGGTTGGGGGCGGTGTCACCGTCGGCCCTAACCCCTCGGGTTAAAAGGGTGACTCGGTCGGTGTCACCGCCAAACTGGTCGGTGTCACCGCCTGGCGCCCGAGCGCCAGTCGGTTCAACCGCCGGATCTGGCGGTGCCACCGCTGGCATCACGCGGAGGAAAGAAAAAAAATTTTCTTCCTTCCTTTTGTTTAGCTTCTTCCCTCAAGATCATAATTTATACTTTAATGGATCATTTTGAATTGAAGAAGAAGGAAGAATTCAAATTCATAAACGAAGGGAAAAGAACGAGTCCTTTTTGTGAAGTTCATTTTAGGGACAATTTAGCAAGCCTAATTCCCTTCGGATGAATTCAAATTGGTCTTCATTCAAAGCTTTTGTAAATATATCTGCTAATTGATGCTTTGTGTCAATGAATTCTAGAACAACATCATTGTTAAGAACATGATTGCGTATGAAATGATGCCTAATGTCGATGTGCTTAGTTCTAGAGTGCTGAATTTGATTTTTAGTAAGGCATATGGCACTAGTATTATCGCATTTTATGGGAATATTTTCAAGGTGAATTCCATAGTCTTCTAATGTATTTTTCATCCAAATTACTTGTGCACAACATGCACTTGCAGCAATGTATTCGGCTTCCGCCGTAGATAGTGCAACTGAATTTTGTTTCTTGGAAGTCCAAGAAACAACTGCATGTCCTAAAAATTGGCATGTTCCGGATGTACTTTTTCTATCTATCCTGCATCCGCCAAAATCGGCATCTGCATAAGCTATTAGATCAAAATTTTCAGATTTTGGATACCACAATCCTAAATTTGGAGTTCCTTTAAGATACCTAAGTATTCTTTTAACCTAGCGCAAAGTCCTACACTAAACATAATATCCGGTCTAGTCGCGGTGAGGTAGAGTAGACTACCTATCATTCCCCTATATGTTTTTTGATCGAAATTTTCACCACTTTCATCCATATCTAACTTAGTCGCAGTACTCATAGGGGTGTTTATTGCTTTTGAATTATCCATGTTAAATCGTTTTAACAATTCTAATGTATATTTAGATTGGTTAAGAAATATACCATCACTAAGTTGTTTGATTTGTAATCCCAAAAAGAAGGTTAATTCACCCATTAAACTCATTTCAAATTCAAGACTCATACATTTGGCAAATGATTCACGTAGTGATTCATCCGAAGAGCCAAACACAATATCGTCAACATAAATTTACACAATAAGAAAATTATTTTCAAAATGTTTAATAAACAATGTAGTATCAACCTTGCCTTTGGTAAAATTATTTAAAATAAGAAAGGAACTAAGCCTTTCATACCAAGCTCTAGGAGCTTGTTTTAAGCCATAGAGAGCTTTAGTCAATTTGAATACATGATTAGGAAGAAGAGAATTTTCAAATCCAGGAGGTTGTTCGACAAATACTTCTTCGGAAATAAAACCATTCAAGAAAGCACTTTTATCATCCATTTGAAATAGTTTAAAATTATTACTACTAGCATAGGCAAGGAGCATCCTTATGGCTTCTAATCGAGCCACGGGAGCGAAGGTTTCTTCGTAATCGATACCTTCTTCTTGGTTGAAACCTTTGGCCACTAATCTAGCCTTGTTTCTAACCACGATACAATTTTCGTCTTGCTTGTTTCTAAAGACCCACTTAGTACCTATGACTAAGTGGTCACTTGGTCTAGGAACAAGCTTCCATACCTCATTCCTCTCAAATTGGTTTAATTCTTCTTGCATTGCAATGATCCAAAAATCATATTTTAAGGCTTCGTCAATGCATTTAGGTTCAATTTGAGAAAGGAAAGCGGCGTTAGCATAGAAATTTTTGAAAGAAGAACGAGTTTGAACCCCTTTTGATGTATCTCCTATAATTTGCTCTTTTGGATGAGCATCTACATACTTCCATTCTTTTGGTAAAGAAATTTCGGAAGAAGATGCATTCAAATGGCTATTTTGAGGAGAGGGTTCATTTAAATTCAAATTATCAAAACCAAGATCATCATCAAAATCATTTTTCTTTAAATCGGAAATTTCATTAAAAACTACATGAATAGACTCTTCAATTACTAAAGTTCTTTTATTAAAAACCCGAAAAGCTTTAGAAACGGAAGAGTAACCAAGAAAGATGCCTTCATCGGATTTAGCATCAAATTTTCCTAAAGCATCCCTTTTATTTTAATAAAGAATTTACAACCAAAAACTTTAAAATAGGAGATGTTTGGTTTTTTGTTATTCCATAATTCATAGGGAGTTTTGGATAAGGATGGTCTTATTAGGACTCTATTCATGATGTAGCAAGCCGTATTTACGGCTTCGGCCCAAAAGTACTTATGTAAACTATGTTCATTCAACATAGTTCTTGCCATTTCTTGTAGGTTTCTATTTTTCCTTTCAACTACTCCATTTTGTTGAGGATTTCTTGGAGTTGAGAAGTTGTGATTGTACCCATTACTTTCGTAAAAATTTTGAAAGTCACGGTTTTGGAATTCACCACCGTGATCACTCCGAATTGATGAAATCATGAAGCCTTTTTCGTTTTGAGTGAGTTTACAAAATTTAGAGAAACACTTGAAGCAATCACTTTTGTGAGCTAAGAAATAGGTCCAAGTGTATCTAGAGTAGTCATCCACAATCACAAAAGCATATTTGCTTCCACCTAGACTTGTTGTATCAATTGGTCCAAATAGGTCCAAATGGATCAATTGTAATGGTCTAGTAGTGCTAATTTAATTTTTTGGTTTGAAGCTTGTTTTTATTTGTTTACCTAGTTGACATGCATCGCATACTTTGTCCTTAATAAACTTTATATTTGGAATTCCTCGTACTAATTCTTGAGATGAGATCTTAGATATTGTTTTCATGCTTGCATGGCCTAATCTCCTATGCCAAAGCCAAGCATCATCATTTACGGCGGAGAAGCATATTTCATTACTTAGTTCATCAAGATTGATGGTATAGACATTATTTTGTTTTAAAGCAATTATAGTCATGTTATGATTTGGTTTTTCAATAATGCACATATTTGATTCAAATCTAACGATGTAACCTTTATCGCATAGTTGACTAATACTCAAGAGATTATGTTTCAATCCATCAACTAGTAAGATATCATCAATGGAAAAATTAAATTTGTTATCAATAGTTCCCTTGCCAATGATTTTGCCCTTGTTGTTGTCTCCGAAGGTAACGTACCCTTCTTCTTTGCTAGTGAGCATAGAGAAATAAGATGGATCTCCAGTCATATGTCTTGAGCATCCACTATCGAGATACCATCTCTTGCTCCTAGCTTGTGGGTTTGTCTACAAAAGAGGATGATTTTTAGGTACCCATTTGATTTTGGGTGCCTCAAAAATTGACCCACTAACTTTGTTATTTATTATTGAATTCTTTATAGTTCCTTTAGGAACCCATATTAATTTTTGTGAACTAATTTTCCTAAATGGGCATTTGTAGGCAATATGTCCGGATTTGCAACAAAAGTTGCATTTCATATAAGAGGAAACATGTAATGTAGGTCCTTTTATGAAAGTGGTAGGATTTTGATGTTATCCTTTTACAAATCCAATTCCATTTCTATTTGCGATGTGACCCTTGTGTGCAAGGATCATATCTAATCCTTTGCTACATACCTTAAACTTGTTTAAGGTTTCCTTAAGAAGCAAATTTTCATTTTTTATTGCTTCTAAGTGCTCACACTTAGAGCATGGAGGAGTTTGAAGACTATCAAACTTATCTTGTAGCAAAGCATGCTCTTTCTTTAAGATACTTAACTTCTTGCTAACAGTTCTACATTCATCAAATAATTCATGAAAAGCGATAGATCGTTCTTCAAAAGATAAATCTTCATTAAATAAATCACATACCTCTTCTCCTAACGCCATTAGCGCGTAATGAGCAACTTGCTCGGTGTTGGACTCCTCTTCTTCGGATGCGCTTGAATCATCCCATGTTGCCTTGAATGCCTTCTTCTTTGATGTTCTCTTTTTGGCTAGAGGACAATCGTTCTTATAGTGTCCCGGTTTTTTGCATTCATAGCAAATCACTTGGTCCTTCTTTTGTTCAAATTTATTTTTTGTATTATTTTTAAATCTGTTCTTTCTTAAATATTTTTTAAATTTTTGAGTCAAAAGTGCAATGTCATTGTCACTGTCCTCATCACTTGATGTTCCTTTCAAGTGGTCTTCTTGTGATTTGAGTGCCATATCCTTCCTGTTCTTTGGAAGGGGGTTCTCGAGCTCATCATGAGCTTGACATGTCATTTCGTAGGTCATTAGAGACCCAATGAGTTCTTCAAGAGGGAATGCTTTAAGGTCTTTGGCCTCTTAAATGACCGTAACTTTTGGATCCCAACTTTTAGGGAGGGATCTTAAGATTTTAGTTACTAGTTCAAAGTTAGTAAAATCTTTACCAAGAGCTTTGAGTCCATTGATGACATCCGTAAACCGGGTGTACATGTCTCCGATGGACTCACTTGGTTTCATTCGGAAAAGTTCATAAGAGTGCACAAGGATGTTGATTTTGGACTCTTTCACTCGGCTAGTGCCTTCATGAGTGACCTCAAGAGTTCTCCAAATATCAAAAGCCGAATCACACATTGAAACACGATTAAATTCGTTTTTGTCTAGTGCACAAAACAAGGCATTCATAGCCTTTGCATTTAAAGCAAAAACCTTCTTCTTCGATTCATCCCATTCGCTCATCGGAAGAGAAGATTTTTGAAATCCATTCTCGACAATAGACCAAAGCTCAAAGTCCATAGAAATAAGGAAGATTCTCATGCGAGTCTTCCAATATGTGTAATCCGACCCATTAAACAAAGGTGGTCGTGCAATAGAATGACCCTCTTGCATGCCGGAGTAAGCCATCTCTCTTGGGTATTAAACCAAATATGAGAGATAACCTTGCTCTGATACCACTTGTTAGGATCGGAGCGGCACTAAGAGGGGGGGGTGAATTAGTGCAGCGGATTAAAACTTCGATTTTAATCAAAATCTTTCGTACGTTAAGAACGAAACTTGAGAAATTTTACTTGAAGGCGTATTCTTAAAGTTGCGCAGCAAGAGTAATGAAGAACTAAAGCAGTAAGAAGATTTGCAGTAATGTAAATGACAATAATAAAAAGCAAACCAGAGATTACGCCGATTTTAGAGTGGTTCGGTCAAATGACCTACTCCACTTGCGAGGCCCCTCTTCGATGAGGCTCCCACCTTCCACTAGCAAATCTCTTGAAATGGAAGGGTAAACACCCCTCTTACAACCTTTTACAAGTAGCTCAACCTCTTACAAATTTTCAATAAGAAAGAAGGAGGAGAACTCTCTAGCAAATTGAAAACAAGACTTGCTAAGACTTTCTAAGACTTTTCTCTCAATCAAATGCTTCTCAAAAGTTGTAACCTCAGCTGAGATTTGAGGGGTATTTATAGGCCTCAAGAGGATTCAAATTTTGGGCTCCAAAATTTGAATTTTCTTAGGGTTTCCGGTGCTGGAGGTGCCACCGCCCAACCAGGCGGTGCCACCGCCCAGCGCTCGGGTGCTAGACGGTGCAACCGCCTAGCCAAGGAGGTGTCACCGCCCAGCTCTCGGGTGCTGGGCGGTTTCACCGCCCAGCCAGGCGGTGCCACCGCTTGGCTCTCCGATTCATTGGTTTGGCTTAATTTTAGCCCAAACCAAATCTGACTTTGGGCCCAGTTGGCCCCTAACCAGGATATAGGATTATCTCTTAATCCTAATCCTAATTACAAGTGAACTACATAACACAAAAACATCCTAAGCAAATTTTCAACCGCGAACGTCGAGTCTTGTTCCGGCGAGCTTTCCGACGAACTTCTTCCGACGGACTCCCTGCAAGCTCCCAATCTTTGTGATGACTTTAACGAGTAGCCGAGCCTTCTCGGTGATCTCCGCGTGCCTCCGACGATTTCTTCGGCGAACTTCCGACACGTTCCCGATTTCTTCTCGGATGGTTCCGGCAGCATCTCCGATGATTCTTCGGTCTCTTAAACGTCCATCGAGCTCGACTCCGGTATCCTTGCTTTATGTTTGCTGGTTATCGTAGTTAATCCTGCACACTTAACTCAATAATATGGATTAGATCAATTAACCCACCAATTGATTATATCATCAAAATCCGAGATTCAACAAGATCCTCATGCGAGTCTTCCAATATGTGTAATCTGACCCATTAAAGAAAGGTGGTCGTGCAATAGAGTGGCCCTCTTGCATGCCGGAGTAAGCCATCTCTCTTGGGTATTAAACCAAATATGAGAGATAACCTCGCTCTGATACCACTTGTTAGGATCGGAGCGGCACTAAGAGGGGGGGGGGTGAATTAGTGCAGCGGATTAAAACTTCGATTTTAACAAAATCTTTCGTACGATAAGAATGGAACTTGAAAAGTTTAACTTGAAAGCGTATTCTTAAAGTTGCGCAGCAAGGGTAATAAGGAACTAAAGTAGTAAGAAGATTTGCAGTAATGTAAATGACAATAATAAAATGCAAACCAGAGATTACGCCGATTTTTAGAGTGGTTCGGTCAAATGACCTACTCCACTTGTGATGCCCCTCTTCGATGAGGCTCCCACCTTCCACTAGCAAATCTCTTGAAATGGAAGGGTAAACACCCCTCTTACAACCTTTTACAAGCAGTTCAACCTCTTACAAATTTTCAATAAGAAAGAAGGAGGAGAACTCTCTAGCAAATTGAAAACAAGACTTGCTAAGACTTTCTAAGACTTTTCTCTCAATCAAAATGCTTCTCAAAAGTTGTAACCTCAGCTGAGATTTGAGGGGTATTTATAGGCCTCAAGAGGATTCAAATTTGGGCTCCAAAATTTGAATTCTCTTAGGGTTCCCGGTGCTGGAGGTGCCACCGCCCAGCGCTCGGGTGCTGGACGGTGCAACCGCCCAGCCAAGGAGGTGTCACCGCCTGGCTCTCCGATTTCACTGGTTTGGCTTAATTTAAGCCCAAACCATATCTGACTTTGGGCCCAGTTGGCCCCTAACCAGGATATAGGATTATCTCTTAATCCTAATCCTAATTACATGTGAACTACATAACAAAAAGACATCCTAAGCAAGCTTTCAACCGCGAACGTCGAGTCTTGTTTCGGCGAGCTTTCCGACAAGATTCTTCCGACGGACTCCCATCAAGCTCCCGATCTTGTGATGACTTTAACGAGTAGCCGAGCCTTCTCGGTGATCTCCGTGAACCTCCGACGATCTCTTCGGCAAACTTCTGAAAATTCTGATAGGTTCCCGATTTCTTCTCGGTTGGTTCCGGCAGCATCTCCGACGATTCTTCGGACTCTTAAACGTCCATCAATCTTGACTCCGGTATTCTTGCTTTGTGTTTTCTGGTTATCGTAGTTAATCCTGCACACTTAACTCAATAATATGGATTAGATCAATTAACCCATCAATTGATTTCATCATCAAAATCCGAGATTCAACAAAACAGGCACCTAGACAATGGTACAAGAAGTTTGATTCCTTTATGATGAGCCAACGGTATGATAGAACCACATTTGATCATTGTGTGTTTATAAAGAAATTTTCAGATGATTATTTTATTATTCTCCTACTATATATTGATGATATGCTGATTGTTGGCCACGATGCTGGTAAAATTGAAAAGCTTAAAAGAGAGCTAAGTAAGTCTTTTGCTATGAAAGGCTTAGGATCAGTGAAACAAATACTTGGCATTAAGATTCTTTATGATAGGAAGAAAAGGAAGATTTGGCTATCTCAGGAGACTTACATTGAAAAGGTTCTTGAAAGATTCAACATGAGTAATGCCAAAGCAGTTTGTTCTCCACTTACAGGTTATTTCAAGCTTAGTTCGAAACAATGTCCTACAAGTGAGAAAGAAAAAGAAGAAATGTCCAGAGTGCCTTATCCATCTATAATAGGTAGTTTAATGTATGCTATGGTTTGTACTAGGCCAGATATAACTCATGTAGTTGGAGTTGACAACCGATTTCTCAAATCATGGTAAGGAACATTGGGCAGTAGTGAAATGTATATTAAGATATCGAAGAGGTACTTCCAGGTTGTATTTATGTTTTGGCAGTGATTAACTTATATTAGAAGGGTACACAGATGCAGACATGGTAGGTGATATTGATTCTAGGAAGTGTTGAATCTCGTATTTTGATGATGAAACCAATTGATAATTATGTTTATGTTTAACTGCATTTTGAGTGATGCAGGTCTACTCGATCAGGATTAGACAATTGACGCAGGAGGAATTGACGTTGCACCGAAGGAGATCACGTTAGGATATTAGATGGCAGAAGGCTTCAAGTATGTTGATGACATGATATGCATAAGTCTATGCATGAGTTCATAATGACGTGTTGCAAGTATTCATGATGAATATTGCAATGACTTGAATTCAGTTTGAATTCAAGGTTCTATCAATATGGCATATTGATAGGGGGAGTTTGTTTAAACTCCGGGAGTCAAGTTTAACTCCGTCATCAATTGGTTATCATCATCAAAAAGGGGGAGATTGTTGAATCTCGTATTTTGATGATGAAACCAATTGATAATTATGTTTATGTTTAACTACATTTTGAGTGATACAGGTCTACTCGATCAGGATTAGACAATTGACGTGGGAGGAATTGACGTTGCACCGAAGGAGATCACGTCAGGATATTGGATGGTTGAATGCTTCGGACATCGGGCATCGGGCCAAGGAGAGCGAAATTACGCCAAGGATATCGGGGTTGCGGAGGTCAACCGCCGATTGGGCAACAAGCCGCAAGAAAGGACGATGCACCGAAGAATCGGACGAAGCGCCAACCAATAACGTGTCGGGCAATAGAATATCAATTCGCGTTGTAATAATTGTCTAGATCGGAGTTGAGTTTTGGTTTGTGTGTGCAGGATTAACTACGATAATGATGAAGACATAAAGCGAAACAAAGTGCTGGAGTCAAGCACGAAGGATTCGTTGGGAGTTCGAGAGTTCGACGGAAGTCCGAAGGTTCGTCGGGAATGCTGCCGGGACTAGCCGAGAATGAGTAGGGAGCTTGCCGAAGGGTTTTTTGGAAGCTCTCCGGAACGACCGGAGCTTGTTGAAGAAGCTCGTTGGAACTCGCCAAGATCAAATCGTGAAGTCTAGGAGCTTGCCGGGAGTCCGCAGAATGGTTTTCGAGAGTTTATCGGAAGACCGTCGGAAGTTCGCCGGAAGAAGTCTTGACTTATGGACTTTGTAATAGCTTAGAAAATGTCTTTAAATTCGTAGTTAGTATGTTAATTAGGGTTAGGATTATGTGTTAATCCTATAACCCAAGTAGGGGCCAATTGGACCCGAGTTCGGACTGGTTTGGACCAAGTTTGGAGCCCAACCAGTGAGCTGATTTGGCCTAGGCGGTGGCACCGCCCAGCACCCGAGAGCTGGGTGGTGACACCTCCTGGGCTGGGCGGTTGCACCGTCCAGCACCCGAGCGCTGGGCGGTGGCACCGCCTGTTGAATCACGTATTTTGATGATGAAACTACTTGATATATGTTTATGATTTAATCTGCGTTTTGAGTGACGCAGGATGCTTTGATCAGGATGAGACAATTAAAGCAGGAAAATCATGTTGTGCCGAAGGAACATGTCAGAAGATTGGACGTCGGGCCGGTGGATCGGTCGACGTATCGACAGAAGGCTTCGGGCCGTGGACTCGGGCATCGGGCCAAGAAGAGCGGGTATTGTGCCAAGGATATCGGAGTTGCAGAGTCAACTGGCCGATTGGGCAATAGGCTGCAGGAAAGGACGATGCGCCGAAGAATCGGACGAAGCGTCGAGGGACCAATGATATGCCGGACAACTTGGTTAATTGCTTAGGATTAATTGTCTCGATCGAAGTTTTTGTTTTAAGTGTGCAGGATTAACTACGATGAAAGTTAGACAAGCAGCAGGAGTTGCGCCGGAGTCAAGTTCATGATCACATTGGGAGTTCGAGAGTTCGACGGAAGTTCGGACGGTCGTCGGAGGTTCTACGAGAACAGATCCGAGAAGTCCAGAAGCTTGCCAAGCGAAGCTCGTCGGAACTTGCCAAGTGGATCGTCGCAAAGTCCAGGAGTTTGCCGGAAGTCCGCAGGAGCATCACCGAGGGTTCATCGGATGATCGACGGAAGTTCGCCGGAAACTCGCCGGAAGAAGCGATTGACGCACCGAAGCAAAGCTGCAGAAATTGTCTTAGATCTAATCATAGTTAGCACGTTGATTAAGTTGGAAAATGGGAGGTGATCCCATTAGCTTAATCTTGGGGCAATTGGGCCCCTGAAAGACTGAAATTGGGACGAATGGAGCTAACCATTCGGACCCTGATTGCACCAGGAGGTGCAACCGCCTAGGCCAGGAGGTGGCACCGCCTGGGCTAAGCCTCCCAGTGAGACTAGGCGGTGCAACCTCCCCAGTCGGGAGGTGGCACCGCCTGAGCTCTGTCTTCGAGCAAGACTGGGCGGTGCAACCTCCCTGACAGAGAGGTGGCACCGCCTGAGCTCGGTCTTCGAGCTCTGCCAGGCGGTGCAACCTCTCCAGTCAGGAGGTGCAACCGCCTGATCCCGGAATTCCGGGATTTGATCGTTTTGAGCTCCAAATTTGAATTGGGTTGGGGCCTATAAATACCCCACCCATTCAGCACTGAGATAGCAAGAACTTACCCGAAATCTTGATCTTTTCAGTGGTTCTTAGAGCTCAAAACTGCTAGTTTTCCTCCTCCTTCTGTTCTTCAAGTTTGAGTTGTAAAGAGAGGAGAGAAAACATCTGTAAGGGTTGTCTCCTAAGCCCGTCAAAAGGAGTGAATCTGTAAGAAGGTAGTTGGCCTTCGCCTATTGAAGGAAGGCCTCTAGTTGACGTCGGTGACCTCGTCGGAGGAGGAAGCCAAAAGTGGAGTAGGTCAAGACTGACCGAACCACTCTAAATCTCTGGTTTGCGTTTATTTTGAGCACTTTATCATTACTGCAAACCTCCTTCATAACTACTGCTTTCTGCGCTTTTACGAACAAGTTCTAAGTGCTGTTCTTTCAGAATCTGCATTCAGACGTAAATCGGTGTTTTCGTACATTACAGTTTACGTTTACGTTTTAATTCTGCAAAACTGTCTTCTACGCCTTCACGAACAAGTTTTTAAGTGCTGATCTGTCCGAATCTGCTTTCAGACGTAAACCAGCGTTTTCGTACGATATTTACATCGCAGTTTACGTTTACGCCTTGATTCTGCAAAACTGTCTTCTGCGCTTTTATGAGTTTCTAAAGTTCAGATCCCTTTGAAACTGCGTCTAGACGTAAAATTGCGTTTAGACGTAAAACTGCTCAAACTGTGTAAAGACGTTTTAGACGTAAACTGAGTTTAGACGTAAATCTGCGTTTAGACGTAAAACTGCGTTTAGACGTAAATCTGCATTTAGACGTAAATCTGCATTTAGACGTAAATCTGAGTTTAGACGTAAATCTGCGTTTAGACGTAAAACTGCGTTTAGACGTAAATCTGCGTTTAGACGTAAAACTGTGTTTAGACGTAAATCTGCGTTTAGACGTAAACTGCGCTTAGACGCAATCTGCGCTTAGACGCAAACTGTGTTTAGACACAAACTGCGCTTAGACGCAATCTGCGCTTAGACGCAAACTGCACTTAGATACAAACTGAGAATTAGCTTTTGCATCATAATAGTTTTTATTGAACGAACGCAGCTTTTGGTTTTAATCGCTGTAAGATTTCCGCTGCACTAATTCACCCCCCCCCCCCTCTTAGTGCTCTCGATCCTAACACCGCCAGCATCGGGAACATAAGAGAATTCAAATTTTTGGAGCCCAAATTTGAATCCTCTTGAGGCCTATAAATACCCCTCAAGTCTCAACTGAGAATACAACTTTTTGAGCAGCAAGTGATTGAGAGAAAAGTCTTAGAAGAGTCTTTGCCTTTCTTGTTTTCAATTTGCTAGAGAGTTCTCCTCCTTCTTTCTTGAAAATTTGTAAGAGGTTGAACTGCTTGTAAAAGGTTGTAAGAGGGGTATTTGCCCTTCCATTTCAAGAGATTTGCTAGTGGAAGGTGGGAGCCTCATCGAAGAGGGGCCTCGCAAGTGGATGTAGGTCATTTGACTGAACCACTCTAAAATCGGTGTGATCTCTGGTTTGCATTTCATTATTGCTATTTACATTACTGCAAACCTTCTTACATGCTTTAGTTCCTTATTACCTTTGCTGTGCAACTTTAAGAATCCGCTTTCAAGTTAAGCTTTTCAAGTTCCGTTCTTATCGTACGAAAGATTTATCGAAACCAACGTTTTAATCCGCTGCACTAATTCACCCCCCCCCTCTTAGTGCCGCTCCGATCCTAACAGGAAGTCCACTTCGGGGTTCTTGATGATATTTATAGGGGGAGCAGTCTCTTGGCAATCTAAGTTACAGAATTATGTTGCTATATCAACTACAGAAGCAGAATACATAGCAATTACTAAAGCCTACAAGGAAGCTTTATGGATGAAAAAGTTTCTACATGAATTGGGCTTGAAATAGGAAAGATATACTGTTTATTGTGATAGTCAAAGCACCATTCACCTCTCTAAGAATTCAACATACAATTCTAGATCCAAGCATATTGATGTGAGATATCACTGGATTCATGATGTGCTTGAGATGAAAGAATTGCACTTAGAAAAGGTGCATACTAATGAGAATAGATTAGATATGTTGACAAAATCTTTGTCTAAGGAAAAACTTGAAGCATGTAGGCGAAAAGCGGGCTTAGTTCAGCCCAACATATGAACTAGAGGCGTAGAATTATTAGGTCCAACTGATATGTGGGCTTAGACAATTGGGCCTTTTGAACCAAAATCATTAATTAAAAGGCAAAAGAAAAGGGCAGCGAATGAGAGAGATCAGCATGCGCAGCGAGCGATGGCAGCGTAGAGAGAGAGAGAGAGAGAGAGAGAGAGAGAAAAGAGAATAGAGAGGGAAAGAATAAGACTTTGAGTTTTCTGCTTGACGATCAGTGGCCAAACGTTGTCAATTTTAGCCTAAATTTTATGCAAAAAATCCTTGCAGCAAGCTCTACAATCCTAATAGTGTTGATCTGTAGTTTATCCTGTCTGAAGTACTTTCCTGCTATACCCACTTTGTGAGTCATAGAATTCTTCTTTTGATGAGATACATCTTATGTGATGATGATATGCTATTCTCGAGCCAAATCTATGTTCTTGATGTTCTTGTGATCCTTTTGCTATTCTAGATATTGTAAATCTATTATCATTACTATTGATAGTGGAAGTCTGAGGTAGACCATGGTCCCGTGATTTTTCCCGCATTGGATTGTCCACATTAAAAATTTGGTCTCACTGTATGATTGATTTATTGCTCTACTATTTATGCTATTCTGGTTGATATTTACATTTTGATATCAAGTTGGTATTTTGATGAGGAACCCATTTTGATACACAAGGAGGGAAAAGAATTATTCCGCTTTAACAAGTTTTTCCCAATAGATTTTACGATCGCTTTCTAAAAATTGGGATTAAAAAATAATGGCAATACAAGAAACAAAGAACTTGAACCATTTTCCAATTGAAGAACTTATAGGGTCTTTAAAGACCTATGAAATGACGTACAATGCACGTAAAGAACTTGAGAACCACCTTCCAAAGAATAGGATGGATTTCGAACTTAGAACAATTGAAGACCACTCGAACATATGCTCAAGTGATGGTGAACTTGAACTCCTCACTATGAAATTTAAAAAATTCATGAAACAAAAATTAAAGAATAAAAAGAACGCAACTACTTGGTATGAACGCAAGAAGAGGGAACCACTTTGGAACAAATCGAGCTCATTCAAAGATGAGGAGAAAATCAACAAAGGCAAGGTTGCAAATTACGCCTCAATGGCATTCGATAATGAGATAATCAAAATGCCCTTAGTTTATTTCGAAATTACATGATGCTTTTAATGAGTTATTTTTAATTTAAAAAAATTATTTAATTTTTTTATTATATATTTAATAAATAAAAATATAAAAAATTAGGAATCATGCTTATCTAGTAATTTTGAAAATAATCTTAAAAATTACATATGTTATGATAAAGGAACAAAATGTTAGACTTAAATCATGCTAGATGTTTTAATGATAATGTGTATCTTAATGATTTTCGTATTATTGAAAACATCTTATGAAATCATGTTTGATGAAATAATGTAATGATGCATGATGATCATGCTTAATAAATTTATCTTTTGAAATTATGCATGATGATTTGAAGTAATGATTTTTTTTGGGTGATTTATGCCTTATTGATCTTTGTCGTAATAAATCTTACACTTTCCGCTTTAAACATGATACATGTTTTTATTTGACATAAATGAAATAAATCATATGAATTGAAACAACTAAAAAGAGGAAAACATTTTTCTTGAAAATTCTTTTTCTCTATCTTATTGATTTTGATGAATCTATTTGTATCATTTTTACGAATCTCTTGGACTTTGAAAATGATTTTGATGATTTAAATTTGAATAATTTTTTATCCAAATCATGATCTTGATTCCTTGATATTTACAAATTAATATTTACTTTGAATCAAGATTTTTCATTAATCATTCCCTTATGATTCTTCTTGGTATTTTATTTAAAGAAGAGATTTACTATATGAATCATGTCTTTTGTTATTTAAGTGGTCTTATCTTTTATGACATGATCTCTTTGTATTCATGGCTTATATGCCTTGAAATGATTGAAATATTTAAGTGGTCTAATCATAAGAGACACATCTAAAGGGGTTCAAACACGTTCTTCTCTTAAAAATTTTTGTGCCAATGCCGATTTTCTCTCCCAAATTGAACCTAAATGTATTGATGAAGCTATAAAAGATGATTCATGGATTATCACAATACAAGATGAGTTAAATCAATTTGAGAGAAATGAGGTGTGGAAGCTTGTTCCTAGGCCAAATGACCATTTAATTATTGGTACTAAATGAGTCTTTAGAAACAAGCAAGATGAATATGATATCGTGGTTAAAAACAAGGCTAGATTAGTGGCCAAAGGTTTCAACCAAGAAGAAGGTATCGATTACGAAGAAACATTCGCTCCTGTGGCTCGATTAGAAGCCATAAGGATGCTCTTTGCCTATGCTATTAGTAATAATTTTAAGTTGTTTCAAATGGATGTTAAAAGTGCTTTTCTAAATGGCTTTATTTCTGAAGAAGTTTATGTTGAACAACCTCCCGGATTTGAGAATAATAGTCTCCCTAATCATGTGTTTAAATTAACTAAAGCTCTCTATGGTTTAAAACAAGCCCCAAGGGCTAGGTATGAGAGACTTAGTTCATTTCTTATTGAAAATAATTTTTCTAAAGGCAAGGTCGATACTATATTGTTTATAAAAAATTTTGAAAATAATTTTCTCATTGTTCAAATTTATGTTGATGATATTATCTTCGGTTCTACGAACGAATCTCTTTGTGAATCTTTTACTAAAAGTATGAGCCTTGAATTTGAAATAAGTTTGATGGGAGAATTAACCTTCTTTTTAGGTTTACAAATCAAATAACTAAGTAATGGCACATTTATTAGTCAAACAAAATATGCTTTAGATTTGCTAAAAAGGTATAATATGGATAGTTCAAAAGCTATTAACACTCCTATGAGCACCTCCACTAAGTTAGAAATTGATGAAAGTGGAGAAAGCTTTGATCAAAAAACTTATAGGTGTATAATAGGAAGTTTACTTTACCTCACTACAACTAGACCGAATATTATGTTTAGTGTTGGACTTTGTGCTAGGTTTCAATCTAATCCTAATATATCTCATCTCAAAATAGTTAAAAGAATACTTAGATATCTTAAAGGAACTACAAATCTAGGATTATGATATCCAAAATCCGAGAATTTTGAGTCAATTACTTATGCTGATGCGGATTTTGCTAGATGTAGACTAGATAGAAAAAGTACATCAGGAACATGCGAATTTTAGGATATGCTCTTGCTTCATGGTCATCCAAGAAACAAAACTCAGTTAAACTATCAACAACCGAAACTAAGTATATTACAGCTAGTGCATGCTGTGCACAAGTTGTGTGGATGAAAAACACCTTAGAAGATTATAAAATTCATCTAAAAAATATTCCTATTAAATGTGACAACACAAGTGTAATATGTTTAACAAAGAATCTAATTTAACACTCTAGAACAAAATATATTGACACTAGGCATCACTTTATACGAGACCATGTCACTAATCATGATGTAATCTAGAGTTTATTAATATAAAACTTCAATTGGCCGATATTTTTACAAAACCTTTAAGTGAAGAACAATTTGATTTTATTAGAAGAGAATTAGGAATGTTGACTTTTCCAAATGCATGAATTTATTAAATCTCGTTTTCGGACTTTCTTGATTCTTTGATCATTCACTTAAATTCTATATTGAAAATTATGTGCATTGGTGCTATAAGTTGTTGAATATCGTATTTTGATGATGAAACCACTTGATATATGTTTATGATTTAATCTGGGTTTTGAGTGACGCAGGATGCTTCGATCAGGATGAGACAATTAAAGCAGGAAAATCATGTTGTGCCGGAGGAACATTGTTGAATCTCGGATTTTGATGATATAATCAATTGGTGGGTTAATTGATCTAATTCATATTATTGAGTTAAGTGTGCAGGATTAACTACGATAACCAGAAAACATAAAGCAAGGATACCGGAGTCGAGCTCGATGGACGTTTAAGAGACCGAAGAATCATCGGAGATGCTGCCGGAACCAACCGAGAAGAAATCGGGAACGTGTCAGAAGTTCGCCGAAGAAATCGTCGGAGGCTCGCGGAGATCACCGAGAAGGCTCGGTTACTCGATTAAAGTCATCACAAAGATTGGGAGCTTGCAGGGAGTCCGTCGGAAAAAGTTCGTCGGAAAGCTCGCCGGAACAAGACTCGACGTTCGCGGTTAAAAAACTTGCTTAGGATGTTTTTTTTGTGTTATGTAGTTCACCTGTAATTAGGATTAGGATTAAGAGATAATCCTATATCCTGGTTAGGGGCCAACTGGGCCCAAAGTCAGATTTGGTTTGGGCTAAAATTAAGCCAAACCAATGAATCGGAAAGCTAGGCGGTGGCACCGCCTGGCTGGGCGGTGGAACCTCCAGCACCGAGAACCCTAAGAGAATTCAAATTTTGAAGCCCAAATTTTGAATCCTCTTGAGGCCTATAAATACCCCTCAAATCTCAGCTGAGGTTACAACTTTTGAGAAGCATTTTGATTGAGAGAAAAGTCTTAGAAAGTCTTAGCAAGTCTTGTTTTCAATTTGCTAGAGAGTTCTCCTCCTCCTTTCTTATTGAAAATTTGTAATAGGTTGAGCTGCTTGTAAAAGGTTGTAAGAGGGGTGTTTACCCTTCCATTTCAAGAGATTTGCTAGTGGAAGGTGGGAGCCTCATCGAAGAGGGGCATCGCAAGTGGAGTAGGTCATTTGACCGAACCACTCTAAAAATCGGCGTAATCTCTGGTTTGCATTTTATTATTGTCATTTACATTACTGCAAATCTTCTTACTACTTTAGTTCCTTATTACCCTTGCTGTGCAACTTTAAGAATACGCTTTCAAGTTAAACTTTTCAAGTTCTGTTCTTATCGTACGAAAGATTTTGTTAAAATCGAAGTTTTAATCCGCTGCACTAATTCACCCCCCCCCCCCCCTCTTAGTGCCGCTCCGATCCTAACAAGTGGTATCAGAGCAAGGTTATCTCTCATATTTGGTTTAATACCCAAGAGAGATGGCTTACTCCGGCATGCAAGAGGGCCATTCTATTGTACGACAACCTTTGTTTAATGGGTCGGATTACACATATTGGAAGACTCGCATGAGAATCTTCCTCATTTCTATGGACTTTGAGCTTTGGTATATTGTCGAGAATGGATTTCAAAAATCTTCTCTTCCGATGAGCAAATGGGATGAATCGGAGAAGAAGGTTTTTGCTTTAAATGCAAATGCTATGAATGCCTTGTTTTGTGCACTAGACAAAAACGAATTTAATCGTGTTTCAATGTGTGATTCGGCTTTTGATATTTGGAGAACTCTTGAGGTCACTCATGAAGGCACTAGCCGAGTGAAAGAGTCCAAAATCAACATCCTTGTGCACTCTTACGAACTTTTCCGAATGAAACCAAGTGAGTCCATCGGAGACATGTACACCCGGTTTACGGATGTCATCAATGGACTCAAATCTCTTGGTAAAGATTTTACTAACTTTGAACTAGTAACTAAAATCTTAAGATCCCTCCCTAAAAGTTGGGATCCAAAAGTTACGGCCATTCAAGAGGCCAAAGACCTTAAAGCATTCCCTCTTGAAGAACTCATTGGGTCTCTAATGACCTACGAAATGACATGTCAAGCTCATGACGAGCTCGAGAACCCCCTTCCAAAGAACAGGAAGGATATGGCACTCAAATCACAAGAAGAACACTTGAAAGGAACATCAAGTGATGAGGACAGTGACAATGACATTGCACTTTTGACTCAAAAATTTAAAAAATATTTAAGAAAGAATAGATTTAAAAATAATACAAAAAATAAATTTGAACAAAAGAAGGACCAAGTGATTTGCTATGAATGCAAAAAACCGGGACACTATAAGAACGATTGTCCTCAAGCCAAAAAGAGAACATCAAAAAAGAAGGCATTAAAAGCAACGTGGGATGATTCAAGCGCATCCGAAGAAGAGGAGTCCAACACCGAGCAAGTTGCTCATTACGCGCTAATGGCGTTGGGAGAAGAGGTATGTGTTTTATTTAATGAAGATTTATCTTTTGAAGAACTATCTATTGCTTTTCATGAATTATTTGATGAATGTAGAACTGTTAGCAAGAAGTTAAGTATCTTAAAGAAAGAGCATGCTTTGCTACAAGATAAGTTTGATAGTCTTCAAACTCCTCCATGCTCTAAGTGTGAGCACTTAGAAGCAATAAAAAATGAAAATTTGCTTCTTAAGGAAACCTTAAACAAGTTTAAGGTTGGTAGCAAAGGATTAGATATGATCCTTGCACACAAGGGTCACATCGCAAATAGAAATGGAATTGGATTTGTAAAAGGATTACATCAAAATCCTACCACTTTCATAAAAGGACCTACATTACATTTTTCCTCTTATATGAAATGCAACTTTTGTTGCAAATCCGGACATATTACCTACAAATGCCCATTTAGAAAAATTAGTTCACAAAAATTAATATAGGTTCCTAAAGGAACTATAAAGAATTTAATCATAAAAAACAAAGTTAGTGGGTCAATTTTTGAGGCACCCAAAATCAAATGGGTACCTAAAAATCATCCTCTTTTGTAGACAAACCCACAAGCTAGGAGCAAGAGATGGTATCTCGATAGTGGATGCTCAAGACATATGACTGGAGATCCATCTCATTTCTCTATGCTCACTAGCAAAGAAGAAGGGTACGTTACCTTCGGAGACAACAACAAGGGCAAAATCATTGGCAAGGGAACTATTGGTAACAAATTTAATTTTTCCATTGATGATGTCTTACTAGTTGATGGATTGAAACATAATCTCTTGAGTATTAGTCAACTATGCGATAAAGGTTACATCGTTAGATTTGAATCAAATATGTGCATTATTGAAAAACCAAATCATAACATGACTATGATTGCTTTAAAACAAAATAATGTCTATACCATCAATCTTGATGAACTAAGTAATGAAATGTGCTTCTCCGCCGTAAATGATAATGCTTGGCTTTGGCATAGGAGATTAGGCCATGCAAGCATGAAAACAATATCTAAGATCTCATCTCAAGAATTAGTACGAGGAATTCTAAATATAAAGTTTATTAAGGACAAAGTATGCGATGCATGTCAACTAGGCAAACAAATAAAAACAAGCTTCAAACCAAAAAATCAAATTAGCACTACTAGACCATTACAATTGATCCATTTGGACTTATTTGGACCAATTGATACAACAAGTCTAGGTGGAAGCAAATATGCTTTTGTGATTGTGGATGACTACTCTAGATACACTTGGACCTATTTCTTAGCTCACAAAAGTGATTGCTTCAAGTGTTTCTCTAAATTTTGTAAACTCACTCAAAACGAAAAAGGCTTCATGATTTCATCAATTCGGAGTGATCACGGTGGTGAATTCCAAAATCGTGACTTTCAAAATTTTTGCAAAAGTAATGGGTACAATCACAACTTCTCAACTCCAAGAAATCCTCAACAAAATGGAGTAGTTGAAAGGAAAAATAGAAACCTACAAGAAATGGCAAGAACTATGTTGAATGAACATAGTTTAACTAAGTACTTTTGGGCCGAAGCCGTAAATACGGCTTGCTACATCATGAATAGAGTCCTAATAAGACCATCCTTATCCAAAACTCCCTATGAATTATGGAATAACAAAAAACCAAACATCTCCTATTTTAAAGTTTTTGGTTGTAAATGCTTTATTTTAAATGAAAGGGATGCTTTAGGAAAATTTGATGCTAAATCCGATGAAGGCATCTTTCTTGGTTACTCTTCCGTTTCTAAAGCTTTTCGGGTTTTTAATAAAAGAACTTTAGTAATTGAAGAGTCTATTCATGTAGTTTTTAATGAAATTTCTGATTTAAAGAAAAATGATTTTGATGATGATCTTGGTTTTGATAATTTGAATTTAAATGAACCCTCTCCTCAAAATAGCCATTTGAATGCATCTTCTTCCGAAATTTCTTTACCAAAAGAATGGAAGTATGTAGATGCTTATCCAAAAGAGCAAATTATAGGAGATACATCAAAAGGGGTTCAAACTCGTTCTTCTTTCAAAAATTTCTGTGCTAACGCCGCTTTCCTTTCTCAAATTGAACCTAAATGCATTGACGAAGCCTTAAAAGGTGATTTTAGGGTCATTGCAATGCAAGAAAAATTGAACCAATTTGAGAGGAATGAGGTATGGAAGCTTGTTCCTAGACCAAGTGACCACTTATTCATAGGTACTAAGTGGGTCTTTAGAAACAAGCAAGTCGAAAATGGTATCGTGGTTAGAAACAAGGCTAGATTAGTGGCCAAAGGTTTCAACCAAGAAGAAGGTATCGATTACGAAGAAACCTTCGCTCCCGTGGCTCGATTAGAAGCCATAAGGATGCTCCTTGCCTATGCTAGTAGTAATAATTTTAAACTATTTGAAATGGATGTTAAAAGTGCTTTCTTGAATGGTTTTATTTCCGAAGAAGTATTTGTCGAACAACCTCCCGGATTTGAAAATTCTCTTCTTCCTAATCATGTATTCAAATTGACTAAAGCTCTCTATGGCTTAAAACAAGCTCCTAGAGCTTGGTATGAAAGGCTTAGTTCCTTTCTTATTTTAAATAATTTTACCAAAGGCAAGGTTGATACTACATTGTTTATTAAACATTTTGAAAATAATTTTCTTATTGTGCAAATTTATGTTGACGATATTGTGTTTGGCTCTTCGGATGAATCACTATGTTAATCATTTGCCAAATGTATGAGTCTTGAATTTGAAATGAGTTTAATGGGTGAATTAACTTTCTTTTTGGGATTACAAATCAAACAACTTAGTGATGGTATATTTCTTAACCAATCTAAATATACATTAGAATTGTTAAAACGATTTAACATGGATAATTCAAAAGCAATAAACACCCCTATGAGTACTGCGACTAAGTTAGATATGGATGAAAATGGTGAAAGTTTCGATCAAAAAACATATAGGGGAATGATAGGTAGTCTACTCTACCTCACTGCGACTAGACCGAATATTATGTTTAGTGTAGGACTTTGCGCTAGGTTTCAATCTAATCCTAAATTATCTCATCTTAAGAGTGTTAAAAGAATATTTAGGTATCTTAAAGGAACTCCAAATTTAGGATTGTGGTATCCAAAATTTGAAAAATTCGATCTAATAGCTTATGCAGATGCCGATTTTGGCGGATGCAGGATAGATAGAAAAAGTACATCCGGAACATGCCAATTTTTAGGACATGCACTTGTTTCTTGGACTTCCAAGAAACAAAATTCAGTTGCACTATCTACGGCGGAAGCCGAATACATTGCTGCAAGTGCATGTTGTGCACAAGTAATTTGGATGAAAAATATATTAGAAGACTATGGAATTCACCTTGAAAATATTCCCATAAAATGCAATAATACTAGTGCCATATGCCTTACTAAAAATCAAATTCAGCACTCTAGAACTAAGCACATCGACGTTAGGCATCATTTCATACGCAATCATGTTCTTAACAATGATGTTGTTCTAGAATTCATTGACACAAAGCATCAATTAGCAGATATATTTACAAAAGCTTTGAATGAAGACCAATTTGAATTCATCCGAAGGGAATTAGGCATGCTAAATTGTCCCTAAAATGAACTTCACAAAAAGGACTCGTTCTTTTCCCTTCGTTTATGAATTTGAATTCTTCCTTCTTCTTCAATTCAAAATGATCCATTAAAGTATAAATTATGATCTTGAGGGAAGAAGCTAAACAAAAGGAAGGAAGAAAATTTTTTTTCTTTCCTCCGCGTGATGCCAGCGGTGGCACCGCCAGATCCGGCGGTTGCACCGACTGGCGCTCGGGCGCCAGGCGGTGACACTGACCAGTTTGGCGGTGACACCGACCGAGTCACCCTTTTAACCCGAGGGGTTAGGGCCGGCGGTGACACCGCCCCCAACCCGAAGAAAGACCTCTCCAAAACCCTCTCCCATTCCCTCTAACCCTCATTCTAACTCTTAGAAACATTGGAGAAGGATTCTTGGTGGTCCAAGCTTTCCATCTCTCAACATAATCTCCACAAGGTAACACTTGAAATCCCTCCTTTCTTTTCTCTTTCTCTTGCTTATTTTTCACAATTTCATCATCATCTTGTCTAGAAAATGGCTCCAAAGAGATCAAAAGGAATAAGGATTGAAGGAGATTCATATAACCATGACCTTTTTAGATCAAAAGAGGTAGCCCTTAGCTTTCCAAAATTTGAAACACGATGTGTCCATAAGGGAAAATACGTTGATTTGGATGAACTAGAGGACTTAGATCCCATTAAGTGGTTTGCTCAACTAGAAGCTCTACCTCTACTACAAATAGATGAACCAATCTATCCACGGTTAGTGAGATTGTTCTATGCCAACCTATATGAAGACAATGATAGCCTAAGCACTTACATTCTAGGAACACCCATTAGAATTTTTGACAGCACCATTTGTGAGCTAATTGGCATAACTGAAAAAGATAGGGGATGCTATTTTAAAGGTAAATGGGACGTCAAAAAAATAGGAGCAACCTATTCCGAAGCCGTGAAAACAATTTTTGCAAATCCAAACCTTGACTTCCTACCCAAGAGCTATGAACACTTAATGCCTTTCAACTCTAAAATTCTTCATCACATTATCACAAGCATCATATTCCCCAAACAATTTCATCTTGACGAAGTAAGTCAATTAGAGATAGGAACCATGTATTGGATTATGACCAGTCAGCATAATTGTTTTGGGTACTTGATTCGCCAACACATGCAGGAAATTATGACTAAAGATACTATATTGCCATATGGGAGGTTAATCACTAGAATTCTTCATGCCTATGACATTTGCATTCCACCCGATGAAGAATCTATTCAAAATGATCGATATAACATAATAAATAAAAACCTGCTGAAAAAACTTAGGTGCACTTTTAGCAATGGCATATGGGTTAGGCAGCCTAGAAGGACGGATCCAATTCCTACACCAATAGAACAACCTGAAACACCAATTCTTATGGGAAGTGAATCTCCTCCTCCTAGTCCCTTTGGAGCAGCACCTTCAGCTCCTGTTTCCTCCTCTGAAGATATCATTATGGCAGAGCTATCTCAGATCAAATCACAGCAAGAACAAATTCAGAATCAACAAGTTGAAATTTTGAAGACACTACGACAGATGAATGAAAAAATAGATATCATGTATCAGCACTGTGGATTACCTCCTAAGGATTAAATTGATGTATCTTTTTATTCTGTCCTGTTTGCTTTTAAAAACAAGTTCATGTTTGTCATCGATTGTACGATAACTGATCTTTCCTTTAGATAACTACTGTCTTAATCTGCATAGATGTTGATGTCTTTTGGATAAACTATTTCTGGCAAATTTGAATGATGAACTTTGATAAATGCTAAACCTTTTTCTATGATCATCAATTAGCTGGCTTGTCTCTTTTTGTTGATGACAAAGGGGGAGAAGTGATGACTACGATAGCATGGCTAATATGAATTACAAAAACTTGTGTGATATGAATGTCTTATATGACTTGCAAATCCTTGAAAATATCACAAGATTGATATCATGAAATTTATATTGAAAATCTTTATCTTCTGTCGTAGCAAAATTCGTCCCGTATCATTTAACTTATGATTTTCATCGAAGTTTCGTACTTACTATTGTTTAATGAGGATAACGATAAAGTTCTACGATTAGAACTTATCGGGTTATGCTTGAATCCAATGGGATGGAATTCAAGTGTTTTTTATCTTCTCATAATATGGCATATAGATAGGGGAAGTTATGTTTAACTCCGTCATCAATTGATTGTCATCATCAAAAAGGGGGAGATTGTTGAATCTCGGATTTTGATGATATAATCAATTGGTGGGTTAATTGATCTAATCCATATTATTGAGTTAAGTGTGCAGGATTAACTACGATAACCAGAAAACATAAAGCAAGGATACCGGAGTCGAGCTCGATGGACGTTTAAGAGACCGAAGAATCATCGGAGATGCTGCCGGAACCATCCGAGAAGAAATCGGGAACGTGTCGGAAGTTCGCCGAAGAAATCGTCGGAGGCTCGCGGAGATCACCGAGAAGGCTCGGCTACTCGTTAAAAGTCATCACAAAGATTGGGAGCTTGCAGGGAGTCCGTCGGAAGAAGTTCGTCGGAAAGCTCGCCGGAACAAGACTCGACGTTCGCGGTTGAAAATTTGCTTATGATGTTTTTGTGTTATGTAGTTCACTTGTAATAAGGATTAGGATTAAGAGATAATCCTATATCCTGGTTAGGGGCCAACTGGGCCCAAAGTCAGATTTGGTTTGGGCTAAAATTAAGCCAAACCAATGAATCGGAGAGCCAGGCGGTGGCACCGCCTGGTTGGGCGGTGAAACCGCCCAGCACCCGAGAGCTGGGCGGTGACACCTCCTTGGCTGGGCGGTTGCACCGTCCAGCACCCGAGCGCTGGGCGGTGGCACCGCCTGGCTGGGCGGTGGAACCTCCAGCACCGGGAACCCTAAGAGAATTCAAATTTTGAAACCCAAAATTTGAATCCTCTTGAGGCCTATAAATACCCCTCAAATCTCAGCTGAGGTTACAACTTTGGAGAAGCATTTATGATTGAGAGAAAAGTCTTAGAAAGTCTTAGCAAGTCTTATTTTCAATTTGCTAGAGAGTTCTCCTCCTCCTTTCTTATTGAAAATTTGTAAGAGGTTGAGCTGCTTGTAAAAGGTTGTAAGAGGGGTGTTTACCCTTCCATTTCAAGAGACTTGCTAGTGGAAAGTGGGAGCCTCATCGAAGACGGGCCTCGCAAGTGGAGTAGATCATTTGACCGAACCACTCTAAAAATCGGCGTAATCTCTGGTTTGCTTTTTATTATTGTCATTTACATTACTGCAAATCTTCTTACTGCTTTAGTTCCTCATTACTCTTGCTGCGCAACTTTAAGAATACGCCTTCAAGTTAAATTTCTCAAGTTTCGTTCTTAACGTACGAAAGATTATGATTAAAATCGAAGTTTTAATCCACTGCACTAATTCACCCCCCCCCCCTCTTAGTGCCGCTCCGATCCTAACAAGTACTACTCTCGCCCAAGCACGCTTAACTTCGGAGATCTGATGGGATCCGGTGCTTTAGTGCTGGTATGATCGCACTCGCTTTGTTTGCGTCGTCCCTCGCCTTTGTGCACGTCGCTGACGGCGTATGGAGCCTCTAAACCTGTCGAACGATCTCGGAATCGCCATTGTCGGATCTCGGAATCGCCATTACCGGACACGGCAAGCGCGCGCCGAAACCATCGGGACTTTGTCGAACGAACTCGGAATCGCTATTGCGACCCCATTCCGGAAACCTCTCTCCGAGCTCCACGAGACTGACAGCGTAGCGATCACGGCAAATTCCGAGGCCCAAAACCATCGCCTCGGAGGACGACGGGAGAGGTTTTGGTTGCTCGGGGCGCAAAAAGGAGTGCAACATGACGTCTTCCCAGGGGGTCACCCATCCTAGTACTACTCTCGCCCAAGCACGCTTAACTTCGGAGTTCTGATGGGATCCGGTGCTTTAGTGCTGGTATGATCGCACTCGCTTTGTTTGCGTCGTCCCTCGCCTTTGTGCACGTCACGGACGGCGTATGGAGCCTCTAAACCTGTCGAACGATCTCGGAATCGCCATTACCGGACACGGCAAGTGCGCGCCGAAACCATCGGGACTTTGTCGAACGAACTCGGAATCGCTATTGCGACCCCATTCCGGAAACCTCTCTCCGAGCCCGACGAGACTGACTGCGTAGCGGTCACGGCAAATTCCGAGGCCCAAAACCATCGCCTCGGTGGTCGACGGGAGAGGTTTTGGTCGCTCGGGGCGCAAAAAGGAATGCAACATGAGGACTTCCCAGGGGGTCACCCATCCTAGTACTACTCTCGCCCAAGCATACTTAACTTCGGAGTTCTGATGGGATTCGGTGCTTTAGTGCTGGTATGATCGCACTCGCTTTGTTTACGTCATCCCTCGCCTTTGTGCACGTCGCGGACGGTGTATGGAGCCTCTAAACCTGTCGAACGATCTCGGAATCGCCATTGTCGGACACGGCAAGCGCGTGCCGAAACCATCGGGACTTTGTCGAACGAACTCGGAATCGCTATTGCGACCCCATTCCGGAAACCTCTCTCCGAGCCCCACGAGAATGACTGTGTAGCGGTCACAGCAAATTTCGAGGCCCAAAACCATCGCCTCGGAGGTCGACGGGAGAGGTTTTGGTCGCTCGGGGCGCAAAAAGGAGTCAACATGAGGACTTCCCAGGGTGTCACCCATCCTAGTACTACTCTCGCCCAAGCACGCTTAACTTCGGAGTTCTGATGGGATTCGGTGCTTTAGTGCTGGTATGATCGCACTCGCTTTGTTTGCGTCGTCCCTCGCCTTTGTGCATGTCACGGACGGCGTATGGAGCCTCTAAACCTGTCGAACGATATCGGAATCGCCATTGTCGGATCTCGGAATCGCCATTACCGGACACGGCAAGCGCGCGCCGAAACCATCGGGACATTGTCGAACGAACTCGGAGTCGCTATTGCGACCCCATTCCGGAAACCTCTCTCCGAGCCCTACGAGACTGACAGCGTAGCGGTCACAGCAAATTCCGAGGCCCAAAACCATCCCCTCGGAGGTCGACAGGAGAGGTTTTGGTCACTCGGGGCGCAAAAAGGAGTGCGACACGAGGACTTCCCAGGGGGTCACACATCCTAGTACTACTCTCGCCCAAGCACGCTTAACTTCGGAGTTCTGATGGGATCCGGTGTTTTAGTGCTGGTATGATCGCACTCGCATTGTTTGCGTCGTCCCTCACCTTTGCGCACGTCGCGAAAGGCGTATAGAGCCTCTAAACCTCTCGACCGATCTCGTAATCGCCATTACCGGAAACGGCAAGCGCGCGCCGAAACCATTAGGACTTTGTCGAACGAACTCGGAATCGCTATTGCGACCCCATTCCGGAAACGTCTCTCCGAGCCCCACGAGACTGACTGCGTAGCGGTCACGGCAAATTCTGAGGCCCAAAACCATCGCCTCGGAGGTCGACGAGAGAGGTTTTGGTCGCTCGGGGCGCAAAAAGGAGTGCAACACGAGGACTTCCTAGGGGGCCACCCATCCTAGTACTACTCTCGCCCAAGCACGTTTAACTTCGGAGTTCTGATGGGATCCGATGCTTTAGTGCTGGTATGATCGCACTCGCTTTGTTTGCATCGTCCCTCGCCTTTGTGCACGTCGAGGACGGCGTATGGAGCCTCTAAACCTCTCGAACGATCTCAGAATCGCCATTGTCGGATCTCAGAATTGCCATTACCGGACACGGCAAGCGCGGGCCGAAACCATCGGGACTTTGTCGAACGAACTCGGAATCGCTATTGCGACCCCATTCCGGAAACCTCTCTCCGAGCCCCACGAGACTGACTGCGTAGCGGTCACGGCAAATTCCGAGGCCCAAAACCATCGCTTCGGAGGTCGACGGGAGAGGTTTTGGTCGTTCGGGGCGCAAAAAGGAGTGCAACATGAAGACTTCCCAAGGCATCACCCATCCTAGTACTACTCTCGCCTAAGCACGCTTAACTTCGGAGTTCTGATGGGATCCGGTGCTTTAGTGCTAGTATGATCGCACTAGCTTTATTTGCGTCGTCCCTCGCCTTTGTGCACGTCGAGGACGGCGTATGGAGCCTCTAAACCTCTCGAACGATCTCAGAATCGCCATTGTCAGATCTCGGAATCGCCATTACCGGACACGGCAAGCGCGCGCCGAAACCATCGGGACTTTGTCGAACGAACTCGGAATCGCTATTGCGACCCCATTCCGGAAACCTCTCTCCGAGCCCCACGAGACTGACTGCGTAGCGGTCACGGCAAATTCCGAGGCCCAAAACCATCGCTTCGGAGGTCGACGGGAGAGGTTTTGGTCGCTCGGGGCACAAAAAGGAGTGCAACATGAAGACTTCCCAGGGCGTCACCCATCCTAGTACTACTCTCGCCCAAGCACGCTTAACTTCGGAGTTCTGATGGGATCCGGTGCTTTAGTGCTGGTGTGATCGCACTCGCTTTGTTTGCGTCGTCCCTCGCCTTTGTGCACGTCGCGGACGGCGTATGGAGCCGCTAAACCTGTCGAACGATCTCGGAATCGCCATTGTCGGATCTCGGAATCGCCATTAACGGACAGGGCAAGCGCGCGCCGAAACCATCGGGACTTTGTCGAACGAACTCGGAATCGCTATTGCGACCCCATTCCGGAAACCTCTCTCCGAGCCCCACGAGACTGACTGCGTAGCGGTCACGGCAAATTCCGAGACCCAAAACCATCGCTTCGGAGGTCGACGGGAGAGGTTTTGGTCGTTCGGGGCGCAAAAAGGAGTGCAACATGAAGACTTCCCAGGGCGTCACCCATCCTAGTACTACTCTCGCCTAAGCACGCTTAACTTCGGAGTTCTGATGGGATCCGGTGCTTTAGTGCTAGTATGATCGCACTAGCTTTATTTGCGTCGTCCCTCGCCTTTGTGCACGTCGAGGACGGCGTATGGAGCCTCTAAACCTCTCGAACGATCTCAGAATCGCCATTGTCAGATCTCGGAATCGCCATTACCGGACACGGCAAGCGCGCGCCGAAACCATCGGGACTTTGTCGAACGAACTCGGAATCGCTATTGCGACCCCATTCCGGAAACCTCTCTCCGAGCCCCACGAGACTGACTGCGTAGCGGTCACGGCAAATTCCGAGGCCCAAAACCATCGCTTCGGAGGTCGACGGGAGAGGTTTTGGTCGCTCGGGGCACAAAAAGGAGTGCAACATGAAGACTTCCCAGGGCGTCACCCATCCTAGTACTACTCTCGCCCAGGCACGCTTAACTTCGGAGTTCTGATGGGATCCGGTGCTTTAGTGCTGGAGTGATCGCACTCGCTTTGTTTGCGTCGTCCCTCGCCTTTGTGCACGTCGCGGACGGCGTATGGAGCCGCTAAACCTGTCGAACGATCTCGGAATCGCCATTGTCGGATCTCGGAATCGCCATTACCGGATAGGGCAAGCGCGCGCCGAAACCATCGGGACTTTGTCGAACGAACTCGGAATCGCTATTGCGACCCCATTCCGGAAACCTCTCTCCGAGCCCCACGAGACTGACTGCGTAGCGGTCACGGCAAATTCCGAGGCCCAAAACCATCGCCTCGGAGGTCGACGGGAGAGGTTTTGGTCGTTCGGGGCGCAAAAAGGAGTGCAACATGAAGACTTCCCAGGGCGTCACCCATCCTAGTACTACTCTCGCCCAAGCACGCTTAACTTCGGAGTTCTGATGGGATCCGGTGCTTTAGTGCTAGTATGATCGCACTAGCTTTATTTGCGTCGTCCCTCGCCTTTGTGCACGTCGAGGACGGCGTATGGAGCCTCTAAACCTCTCGAACGATCTTAGAATCGCCATTGTCAGATCTCGGAATCGCCATTACCGGACACGGCAAGCGCGCGCCGAAACCATCGGGACTTTGTCGAACGAACTCGGAATCGCTATTGCGACCCCATTCCGGAAACCTCTCTCCGAACCCCACGAGACTGACTGCGTATCGGTCACGGCAAATTCCGAGGCCCAAAACCATCGCTTCGGAGGTCGACGGGAGAGGTTTTGGTCGCTCGGGGCACAAAAAGGAGTGCAACATGAAGACTTCCCAGGGCGTCACCCATCCTAGTACTACTCTCGCCCAAGCACGCTTAACTTCGGAGTTCTGATGGGATCCGGTGCTTTAGTGCTGGTGTGATCGCACTCGCTTTGTTTCCGTCGTCCCTCGCCTTTGTGCACGTCGCGGACGGCGTATGGAGCCGCTAAACCTGTCGAACGATCTCGGAATTGCCATTGTCGGATCTCGGAATCGCCATTACCGGACACGGCAAGCGCGCGCCGAAACCATCGGGACTTTGTCGAACGAATTTGGAATCGCTATTGCGACCCCATTCTGGAAACCTCGCTCCGAGCCCCACGAGACTGACTGCGTAGCGGTCACGGCAAATTCCGAGGCCCAAAACCATCGCCTCGGAGGTCGACGGGAGAGGTTTTGGTCGTTCGGGGCGCAAAAAGGAGTGCAACATGAAGACTTCCCAGGGCGTCACCCATCCTAGTACTACTCTCGCCCAAGCACGCTTAACTTCGGAGTTCTGATGGGATCCGGTGCTTTAGTGCTAGTATGATCGCACTAGCTTTATTTGCGTCGTCCCTCGCCTTTGTGCACGTCGAGGACGGCGTATGGAGCCTCTAAACCTCTCGAACGATCTCAGAATCGCCATTGTCAGATCTCGGAATCGCCATTACCGGACACGGCAAGCGCGCGCCGAAACCATCGAGACTTTGTCGAACGAACTTGGAATCGCTATTGCGACCCCATTCCGGAAACCTCTCTCCGAGCCCCACGAGACTGACTGCGTAGCGGTCACGGCAAATTCCGAGGCCCAAAACCATCGCTTCGGAGGTCGACGGGAGAGGTTTTGGTCGCTCGGGGCACAAAAAGGAGTGCAACATGAAGACTTCCCAGGGCGTCACCCATCCTAGTACTACTCTCGCCCAAGCACGCTTAACTTCGGAGTTCTGATGGGATCCGGTGCTTTAGTGCTGGTGTGATCGCACTCGCTTTGTTTGCGTCGTCCCTCGCCTTTGTGCACGTCGCGGACGGCGTATGGAGCCGCTAAACCTGTCGAACGATCTCGGAATCGCCATTGTCGGATCTCGGAATCGCCATTAACGGACAGGGCAAGCGCGCGCCGAAACCATCGGGACTTTGTCGAACGAACTCGGAATCGCTATTGCGACCCCATTCCGGAAACCTCTCTCCGAGCCCCACGAGACTGACTGCGTAGCGGTCACGGCAAATTCCGAGGCCCAAAACCATCGCTTCGGAGGTCGACGGGAGAGGTTTTGGTCGCTCGGGGCACAAAAAGGAGTGCAACATGAAGACTTCCCAGGGCGTCACCCATCCTAGTACTACTCTCGCCCAAGCACGCTTAACTTCGGAGTTCTGATGGGATCCGGTGCTTTAGTGCTGGTGTGATCGCACTCGCTTTGTTTGCGTCGTACCTCGCCTTTGTGCACGTCGCGGACGGCGTATGGAGCCGCTAAACCTGTCGAACGATCTCGGAATCGCCATTGTCGGATCTCGGAATCGCCATTAACGGACAGGGCAAGCGCGCGTCGAAACCATCGGGACTTTGTCGAACGAACTCGGAATCGCTATTGCGACCCCATTCCGGAAACCTCTCTCCGAGCCCCACGAGACTGACAGCGTAGCGGTCACGGCAAATTCCGAGGCCCAAAACCATCGCTTCGGAGGTCGACGGGAGAGGTTTTGGTCGTTCGGGGCGCAAAAAGGAGTGCAACATGAAGACTTCCCAGGGCGTCACCCATCCTAGTACTACTCTCGCCTAAGCACGCTTAACTTCGGAGTTCTGATGGGATCCGGTGCTTTAGTGCTAGTATAATCGCACTAGCTTTATTTGCGTCGTCCCTCGCCTTTGTGCACGTCGAGGACGGCGTATGGAGCCTCTAAACCTCTCGAACGATCTCAGAATCGCCATTGTCAGATCTCGGAATCGCCATTACCGGACACGGCAAGCGCGCGCCGAAACCATCGGGACTTTGTCGAACGAACTCGGAATCGCTATTGCGACCCCATTCCGGAAACCTCTCTCCGAGCCCCACGAGACTGACTGCGTAGCGGTCACGGCAAATTCCGAGGCCCAAAACCATCGCTTCGGAGGTCGACGGGAGAGGTTTTGGTCGCTCGGGGCACAAAAAGGAGTGCAACATGAAGACTTCCCAGGGCGTCACCCATCCTAGTACTACTCTCGCCCAAGCACGCTTAACTTCGGAGTTCTGATGGGATCCGGTGCTTTAGTGCTGGAGTGATCGCACTCGCTTTGTTTGCGTCGTCCCTCGCCTTTGTGCACGTCGCGGACGGCGTATGGAGCCGCTAAACCTGTCGAACGATCTCGGAATCGCCATTGTCGGATCTCGGAATCGCCATTACCGGATAGGGCAAGCGCGCGCCGAAACCATCGGGACTTTGTCGAACGAACTCGGAATCGCTATTGCGACCCCATTCCGGAAACCTCTCTCCGAGCCCCACGAGACTGACTGCGTAGCGGTCACGGCAAATTCCGAGGCCCAAAACCATCGTCTCGGAGGTCGACGGGAGAGGTTTTGGTCGTTCGGGGCGCAAAAAGGAGTGCAACATGAAGACTTCCCAGGGCGTCACCCATCCTAGTACTACTCTCGCCCAAGCACGCTTAACTTCGGAGTTCTGATGGGATCCGGTGCTTTAGTGCTAGTATGATCGCACTAGCTTTATTTGCGTCGTCCCTCGCCTTTGTGCACGTCGAGGACGGCGTATGGAGCCTCTAAGCCTCTCGAACGATCTCAGAATCGCCATTGTCAGATCTCGGAATCGCCATTACCGGACACGGCAAGCGCGCGCCGAAACCATCGGGACTTTGTCGAACGAACTCGGAATCGCTATTGCGACCCCATTCCGGAAACCTCTCTCCGAACCCCACGAGACTGACTGCGTATCGGTCACGGCAAATTCCGAGGCCCAAAACCATCGCTTCGGAGGTCGACGGGAGAGGTTTTGGTCGCTCAGGGCACAAAAAGGAGTGCAACATGAAGACTTCCCAGGGCATCACCCATCCTAGTACTACTCTCGCCCAAGCACGCTTAACTTCGGAGTTCTGATGGGATCCGGTGCTTTAGTGCTGGTGTGATCGCACTCGCTTTGTTTCCGTCGTCCCTCGCCTTTGTGCACGTCGCGGACGGCGTATGGAGCCGCTAAACCTGTCGAACGATCTCGGAATTGCCATTGTCGGATCTCGGAATCGCCATTACCGGACACGGCAAGCGCGCGCCGAAACCATCGGGACTTTGTCGAACGAATTTGGAATCGCTATTGCGACCCCATTCTGGAAACCTCGCTCCGAGCCCCACGAGACTGACTGCGTAGCGGTCACGGCAAATTCCGAGGCCCAAAACCATCGCCTCGGAGGTCGACGGGAGAGGTTTTGGTCGTTCGGGGCGCAAAAAGGAGTGCAACATGAAGACTTCCCAGGGCGTCACCCATCCTAGTACTACTCTCGCCCAAGCACGCTTAACTTCGGAGTTCTGATGGGATCCGGTGCTTTAGTGCTAGTATGATCGCACTAGCTTTATTTGCGTCGTCCCTCGCCTTTGTGCACGTCGAGGACGGCGTATGGAGCCTCTAAACCTCTCGAACGATCTCAGAATCGCCATTGTCAGATCTCGGAATCGCCATTACCGGACACGGCAAGCGCGCGCCGAAACCATCGAGACTTTGTCGAACGAACTCGGAATCGCTATTGCGACCCCATTCCGGAAACCTCTCTCCGAGCCCCACGAGACTGACTGCGTAGCGGTCACGGCAAATTCCGAGGCCCAAAACCATCGCTTCGAAGGTCGACGGGAGAGGTTTTGGTCGCTCGGGGCACAAAAAGGAGTGCAACATGAAGACTTCCCAGGGCGTCACCCATCCTAGTACTACTCTCGCCCAAACACGCTTAACTTCAGAGTTCTGATGGGATCCGATGCTTTAGTGCTGGTATGATCGCACTCGCTTTGTTTGCGTCGTCCCTCGCCTTTGTGCATGTCGCGGACGGCGTATGGAGCCTCTAAACCTGTCGAACGATCTCGGAATCGCCATTGTCGGATCTCGGAATCGCCATTACCGGACACGGCAAGCGCGCGCCGAAACCATCGGGACTTTGTCGAACGAACTCGGAATCGCTATTGCGACCCCATTCCGGAAACCTCTCTCCGAGCCCCACGAGACTGACTGCGTAGCGGTCACGGCAAATTCCGAGGCCCAAATCCATCGCTTCGGAGGTCGACGGGAGAGGTTTTGGTCGCTCGGGGCACAAAAAGGAGTGCAACATGAAGACTTCCCAGGGCGTCACCCATCCTAGTACTACTCTCGCCCAAACACGCTTAACTTCAGAGTTCTGATGGGATCCGATGCTTTAGTGCTGGTATGATCGCACTCGCTTTGTTTGCGTCGTCCCTCGCCTTTGTGCACGTCGCGGACGGCGTACGGAGCCTCTAAACCTCTCGAACGATCTCGGAATCGCCATTGTCGGATCTCGGAATCGCCATTACCGGACACGGCAAGCGCGCGCCGAAACCATCGTGACTTTGTCGAACGAACTCGGAATCGCTATTGCGACCCCATTCCGGAAACCTCTCTCCGAGCCCCACGAGACTGACTGCGTAGCGTTCACGGCAAATTCTGAGGCCCAAAACCATCGCCTCGGAGGTCGACGGGAGAGGTTTTGGTCGCTCGGGGCACAAAAAGGAGTGCCACATGAAGACTTCCCAGGGCGTCACCCATCCTAGTACTACTCTCGCCCAAGCACGCTTAACTTCGGAGTTCTGATGGGATCCGGTGCTTTAGTGCTGGTATGATCGCACTCGCTTTGTTTGCGTCGTCCCTCGCCTTTGTGCATGTCGCGGACGGCGTATGGTGCCTCTAAACCTGTCGAACGATCTCGGAATCGCCATTACCGGACACGGCAAGCGCGCGCCGAAACCATCGGGACTTTGTCGAACGAACTCGGAATCGCTATTGCGACCCCATTCCGGAAACCTCTCTCCGAGCCCCACGAGGCTGACTGCGTAGCGGTCACGGCAAATTCCGAGGCCCAAAACCATCGCCTCGGAGGTCGACGGGAGAGGTTTTGGTCGCTCGCGGCACAAAAAGGATTGCAACACGAGGACTTCCCAGGGGGTCACCCATCCTAGTACTACTCTCGCCCAAGCACGCTTAACTTCGGAGTTCTGATGGGATCCGGTGCTTTAGTGCTGGTATGATCGCATTGGCTTTGTTTGCGTCGTCCCTCGCCTTTGTGCACGTCGCGGACGGCGTACGGAGCCTCTAAACCTGTCGAACGATCTCGGAATCGCCATTGTCGGATCTCGGAATCGCCATTAACGGACACGGCAAGCGCGCGCCGAAACCATCGGGACTTTGTCGAACGAACTCGGAATCGCTATTGCGACCCCATTCCGGAAACCTCGCTCCGAGCCCCACGAGACTGACTGCGTAGCGTTCACGGCAAATTCCGAAGCCCAAAACCATCGTCTCGGAGGTCGACGGGAGAGGTTTTGGTGGCTCGGGGCGCAAAAAGGAGTGCAACACGAGGACTTCCCAGGGGGTCACCCATCCTAGTACTACTCTCGCCCATGCACGCTTAACTTCGGAGTTCTGATGGGATCCGATGCTTTAGTGCTGGTATGATCGCAATCGCTTTGTCTTTGTCGTCCCTCGCCTTTGTGCACGTCGAGGACGGCGTATGGAGCCTCTAAACCTCTCGAACGATCTCAGAATTGCCATTGTCGGATCTCGGAATCGCCATTACCGGACACGGCAAGCGCGCGCCGAAACCATCGGGACTTTGTCGAACGAATTTGGAATCGCTATTGCGACCCCATTCTGGAAACCTCGCTCCGAGCCCCACGAGACTGACTGCGTAGCGGTCACGACAAATTCCGAGGCCCAAAACCATCGCCTCGGAGGTCGATGGGAGAGGTTTTGGTCGCTCGCGGCACAAAAAGGATTGCAACACGAGGACTTCCCAGGGGGTCACCCATCCTAGTACTACTCTCGCCCAAGCACGCTTAACTTCGGAGTTCTGATGGGATCCGGTGCTTTAGTGCTGGTATGATCGCATTGGCTTTGTTTGCGTCGTCCCTCGCCTTTGTGCACGTCGCGGACGGCGTACGGAGCCTCTAAACCTGTCGAACGATCTCGGAATCGCCATTGTCGGATCTCGGAATCGCCATTAACGGACACGGCAAGCGCACGCCGAAACCATCGGGACTTTGTCGAACGAACTCGGAATCGCTATTGCGACCCCATTCCGGAAACCTCGCTCCGAGCCCCACGAGACTGACTGCGTAGCGGTCACGGCAAATTCCGAAGCCCAAAACCATCGTCTCGGAGGTCGACGGGAGAGGTTTTGGTGGCTCGGGGCGCAAAAAGGAGTGCAACACGAGGACTTCCCAGGGGGTCACCCATCCTAGTACTACTCTCGCCCATGCACGCTTAACTTCGGAGTTCTGATGGGATCCGATGCTTTAGTGCTGGTATGATCGCAATGGCTTTGTCTTTGTTGTCCCTCGCCTTTGTGCACGTCGAGGACGGCGTATGGAGCCTCTAAACCTCTCGAACGATCTCAGAATTGCCATTGTCGGATCTCGGAATCGCCATTACCGGACACGGCAAGCGCGCGCCGAAACCATCGGGACTTTGTCGAACGAATTTGGAATCGCTATTGCGACCCCATTCTGGAAACCTCGCTCCGAGCCCCACGAGACTGACTGCGTAGCGGTCACGGCAAATTCCGAGGCCCAAAACCATCGCCTCGGAGGTCGACGGGAGAGGTTTTGGTCGCTCGGGGCGCAAAAAGGAGTGCAACACGAGGACTTCCCATGGGGTCACCCATCCTAGTACTACTCTCGCCCAAGCACTCTTAACTTCGGAGTTCTGATGGGATCCGGTGCTTTAGTGCTGGTATGATCGCACTCGCTTTGTTTGCGTCGTCCCTCGCCTTTGTGCATGTCGCGGACGGCGTATGGAGCCTCTAAACCTGTCGAACGATCTCGGAATCGCCATTACCGGACACGGCAAGCGCGCGCCGAAACCATCGGGACTTTGTCGAACGAACTCGGAATCACTATTGCGACCCCATTCCGGAAACCTCTCTCCGAGCCCCACGAGACTGACTGCGTAGCGGTCACGGCAAATTCCGAGGCCCAAAACCATCGCCTCGGAGGTCGACGGGAGAGGTTTTGGTCGCTCGCGGCACAAAAAGGATTGCAACACGAGGACTTCCCAGGGGGTCACCCATCCTAGTACTACTCTCGCCCAAGCACGCTTAACTTCGGAGTTCTGATGGGATCCGGTGCTTTAGTGCTGGTATGATCGCATTGGCTTTGTTTGCGTCGTCCCTCGCCTTTGTGCACGTCGCGGACGGCGTACGGAGCCTCTAAACCTCTCGAACGATCTCGGAATCGCCATTGTCGGATCTCGGAATCGCCATTACCGGACACGGCAAGCGCGCGCCGAAACCATCGGGACTTTGTCGAACGAATTTGGAATCGCTATTGCGACCCCATTCTGGAAACCTCGCTCCGAGCCCCACGAGACTGACTGCGTAGCGGTCACGGCAAATTCCGAGGCCCAAAACCATCGCCTCGGAGGTCGACGGGAGAGGTTTTGGTCGCTCGGAGCGCAAAAAGGAGTGCAACACGAGGACTTCCCAGGGGGTCACCCATCCTAGTACTACTCTCGCCCAAGCACTCTTAACTTCGGAGTTCTGATGGGATCCGGTGCTTTAGTGCTGGTATGATCGCACTCGCTTTGTTTGCGTCGTCCCTCGCCTTTGTGTATGTCGCGGACGGCGTATGGAGCCTCTAAACCTGTCGAACGATCTCGGAATCGCCATTACCGGACACGGCAAGCGCGCGCCGAAACCATCGGGACTTTGTCGAACGAACTCGGAATCACTATTGCGACCCCATTCCGGAAACCTCTCTCCGAGCCCCACGAGACTGACTGCGTAGCGGTCACGGCAAATTCCGAGGCTCAAAACCATCGCCTCGGAGGTCGACGGGAGAGGTTTTGGTCGCTCGCGGCACAAAAAGGATTGCAACACGAGGACTTCCCAGGGGGTCACCCATCCTAGTACTACTCTTGCCCAAGCACGCTTAACTTCGGAGTTCTGATGGGATCCGGTGCTTTAGTGCTGGTATGATCGCATTGGCTTTGTTTGCGTCGTCCCTCGCCTTTGTGCACATCGCGGACGGCGTACGGAGCCTCTAAACCTGTCGAACGATCTCGGAATCGCCATTGTCGGATCTCGAAATCGCCATTACCGGACACGGCAAGCGCGCGCCGAAACCATCGGGACTTTGTCGAACGAACTCGGAATCGCTATTGCGACCGCATTCCGGAAACCACGCTCCGAGCCCCACGAGACTGACTGCGTAGCGGTCACGGCAAATTCCGAGGCCCAAAACCATCGCCTCGGAGGTCGACGGGAGAGGTTTTGGTCGCTCGGGGCGCAAAAAGGAGTGCAACACGAGGACTTCCCAGTGGGTCACCCATCCTAGTACTACTCTCGCCCAAGCACGCTTAACTTCGGAGTTCTGATGGGATCCGGTGCTTTAGTGCTGGTATGATCACAATCGCTTTGTTTGCGTCGTCCCTCGCCTTTGTACATGTCACGGACGGCGTACGGAGCCTCTAAACCTGTCGAACGATCTCGGAATCGCCATTGTCGGATCTCGGAATCGCCATTATCGGACACGGCAAGCGCGCGCCGAAACCATCGGGACTTTGTCGAACGAACTCGGAATCGCTATTGCGACCCCATTCCGGAAACCTCTCTCCGAGCCCCACGAGACTGACTGCGTAGCGGTCACGGCAAATTCCGAGGCCCAAAACCATCGCCTCGGAGGTCGACGGGAGAGGTTTTGGTCGTTCGGGGCGCAAAAAGGATTGCAACACGAGGACTACCCAGGGGGTCACCCATCCTAGTACTACTCTCGCCCAAGCACGCTTAACTTCGGAGTTCTGATGGGATCCGGTGCTTTAGTGCTGGTATGATCACAATCGCTTTGTTTGTGTCGTCCCTCGCCTTTGTGCACGTCGCGGACGGCGTACGGAGCCTCTAAACCTGTCGAACGATCTCGGAATCGCCATTGTCGGATTTCGGAATCGCCATTACCGGACACGGCAAGCGCCCGCCGAAACCATCGGGACTTTGTCGAACGAACTCGGAATCGCTATTGCGACCCCATTCCGGAAACCTCGCTCCGAGCCCCACGAGACTGACTGCGTATCGGTCACGGCAAATTCCGAGGCCCAAAACCATCGCCCCGGAGGTCGACGGGAGAGGTTTTGGTCGCTCGGGGCGCAAAAAGGAGTGCAACATGAGGACTTCCCAGGGGGTCACCCATCCTAGTACTACTCTCGCCCAAACACGCTTAACTTCGGAGTTCTGATGGGATCCGGTGCTTTAGTGCTGGTATGATCACAATCGCTTTGTTTGTGTCGTCCCTCGCCTTTGTGCACGTCGCGGACGGCGTACGGAGCCTCTAAACCTGTCGAACGATCTCGGAATCGCCATTGTCGGATCTCGGAATCGCCATTACCGGACACGGCAAGCGCCCGCCGAAACCATCGGGACTTTGTCGAACGAACTCGGAATCGCTATTGCGACCCCATTCCGGAAACCTCGCTCCGAGCCCCACGAGACTGACTGCGTATCGGTCACGGCAAATTCCGAGGCCCAAAACCATCGCCCCGGAGGTCGACGGGAGAGGTTTTGGTCGCTCGGGGCGCAAAAAGGAGTGCAACATGAGGACTTCCCAGGGGGTCACCCATCCTAGTACTACTCTCGCCCAAACACGCTTAACTTCGGAGTTCTGATGGGATCCGTTGCTTTAGTGCTGGTATGATCGCAATCGCTTTGTCTTTATCGTCCCTCGCCTTTGTGCACGTCGCGGACGGCGTATGGAGACTCTAAACCTCCCGAACGATCTCAGAATTGCCATTGTCGGATCTCGGAATCGCCATTACCGGACACGGCAAGCGCGCGCCGAAACCATCGGAACTTTGTCGAACGAATTTGGAATCGCTATTGCGACCCCATTCTGGAAACCTCGCTCCGAGCCCCACGAGACTGACTGCGTAGCGGTCATGGCAAATTCCGAGGCCCAAAACCATCGCCTCGGAGGTCGACGGGAGAGGTTTTGGTCGCTCGGGGCGCAAAAAGGAGTGCAACACGAGGACTTCCCAGGGGGTCACCCATCCTAGTACTACTCTCGCCCAAGCACTCTTAACTTCGGAGTTCTGATGGGATCCGGTGCTTTTGTGCTGGTATGATCGCAATCGCTTTGTCTTTGTCGTCCCTCGCCTTTGTGCACGTCGAGGACGGCGTATGGAGCCTCTAAACCTATCGAACGATCTCAGAATTGCCATTGTCGGATCTGGGAATCGCCATTACCGGACACGGCAAGCGCGCGCCGAAACCATCGGGACTTTGTCGAACGAATTTGGAATCGCTATTGCGACCCCATTCCGGAAACCTCTCTCCGAGCCCCACGAGACTGACAGCGTAGCGGTCACGGCAAATTCCGAGGCACAAAACCATCGCTTCGGAGGTCGACGGGAGAGGTTTTGGTCGTTCGGGGCGCAAAAAGGAGTGCAACATGAAGACTTCCCAGGGCGTCACCCATCCTAGTACTACTCTCGCCCAAGCACGCTTAACTTCGGAGTTCTGATGGGATCCGGTGCTTTAGTGCTGGTATGATCGCACTCGCTTTGTTTGCGTCGTCCCTCGCCTTTGTGCATGTCGCGGACGGCGTATGGAGCCTCTAAACCTGTCGAACGATCTCGGAATCGCCATTACCGGACACGGCAAGCGCGCGCCGAAACCATCGGGACTTTGTCGAACGAACTCGGAATCGCTATTGCGACCCCATTCCGGAAACCTCTCTCCGAGCCACACGAGACTGACTGCGTAGCGGTCACGGCAAATTCCGAGGCCCAAAACCATCGCCTCGGAGGTCGACGGGAGAGGTTTTGGTCGCTCGGGGCGCAAAAAGGAGTGCAACACGAGGACTTCCGAGGGGGTCACCCATCCTAGTACTACTCTCGCCCAAGCACGCTTAACTTCGGAGTTCTGATGGGATCCGTTGCTTTAGTGCTGGTATGATCGCATTGGCTTTGTTTGCGTCGTCGCTCGCCTTTGTGCACGTCGCGGACGGCGTACGGAGCCTCTAAACCTGTCGAACGATCTCGGAATCGCCATTGTCGGATCTCGGAATCGCCATTACCGGACACGGCAAGCGCTCGCCGAAACCATCGGGACTTTGTCGAACGAACTCGGAATCGCTATTGCGACCCCATTCCGGAAACCTCTCTCCGAGCCCCACGAGACTGACTGCGTAGCGGTCACGGCAAATTCCGAGGCCCAAAACCATCGCCTCGGAGGTCGACGGGAGAGGTTTTGGTCGCTCGCGGCACAAAAAGGATTGCAACACGAGGACTTCCCAGGGGGTCACACATCCTAGTACTACTCTCGCCCAAGCACGCTTAACTTCGGTGTTCTAATGGGATCCGGTGCTTTAGTCCTGGTATGATCCAATTGGCTTTGTTTGCGTCGTCTCTCGCCTTTGTGCACGTCGCGGACGGCGTACGGAGCCTCTAAACCTGTCGAACGATCTCGGAATCGCCATTGTCGGATCTCGGAATCGCCATTACCGGACACGGCAAGCGCGCGCCGAAACCATCGGGACTTTGTCGAACGAACTCGAAATCGCTATTGCGACCCCATTCCGGAAACCTCGCTCCGAGCCCCACGAGACTGACTGCGTAGCGGTCACGGCGAATTCCGAGGCCCAAAACCATCGCCTCGGAGGTCGACGGGAGAGGTTTTGGTCGCTCGCGGCACAAAAAGGATTGCAACACGAGGACTTCCTAGGGGGTCACCCATCCTAGTACTACTCTCGCCCAAGCACGCTTAACTTCGGAGTTCTAATGGGATCCGGTGCTTTAGTGCTGGTATGATCACAATCGCTTTGTTTGCGTCGTCCCTCGCCTTTGTGCACGTCGCGGACGGCGTACGGAGCCTCTAAACCTGTCGAACGATCTCGGAATCGCCATTGTCGGATCTCGGAATCGCCATTACCGGACACGGCAAGCACGCGCCGAAACCATCGGGACTTTGTCGAACGAACTCGGAATCGCTATTGCGACCCCATTCCGGAAACCTCTCTCCGAGCCCCACGAGACTGACTGCGTAGCGGTCACGGCAAATTCCGAGGCCCAAAACCATCGCCTCGGAGGTCGACGGGAGAGGTTTTGGTCGCTCGGGGCGCAAAAAGGAGTGCAACACGAGGACTTCCGAGGGGGTCACCCATCCTAGTACTACTCTCGCCCAAGCACGCTTAACTTCGGAGTTCTGATGGGATCCGTTGCTTTAGTGATGGTATGATCGCATTGGCTTTGTTTGCGTCGTCGCTCGCCTTTGTGCACGTCGCGGACGGCGTACGGAGCCTCTAAACCTGTCGAACGATCTCGGAATCGCCATTGTCGAATCTCGGAATCGCCATTACCGGACACGGCAAGCGCGCGCCGAAACCATCGGGACTTTGTCGAACGAACTCGGAATCGCTATTGCGACCCCATTCCGGAAACCTCTCTCCGAGCCCCACGAGACTGACTGCGTAGCGGTCACGGCAAATTCCGAGGCCCAAAACCATCGCCTCGGAGGTCGACGGGAGAGGTTTTGGTCGCTCGGGGCGCAAAAAGGAGTGCAACACGAGGACTTCCGAGGGGGTCACCCATCCTAGTACAACTCTCGCCCAAGCACGCTTAACTTCGGAGTTCTGATGGGATCCGTTGCTTTAGTGCTGGTATGATCGCATTGGCTTTGTTTGCGTCGTCGCTCGCCTTTGTGCACGTCGCGGACGGCGTACGGAGCCTCTAAACCTGTCGAACGATCTCGGAATCGCCATTGTCGGATCTCGGAATCGCCATTACCGGACACGGCAAGCGCTCGCCGAAACCATCGGGACTTTGTCGAACGAACTCGGAATCGCTATTGCGACCCCATTCCGGAAACCTCTCTCCGAGCCCCACGAGACTGACTGCGTAGCGGTCACGGCAAATTCCGAGGCCCAAAACCATCGCCTCGGAGGTCGACGGGAGAGGTTTTGGTCGCTCGCGGCACAAAAAGGATTGCAACACGAGGACTTCCCAGGGGGTCACACATCCTAGTACTACTCTCGCCCAAGCACGCTTAACTTCGGTGTTCTAATGGGATCCGGTGCTTTAGTCCTGGTATGATCCAATTGGCTTTGTTTGCGTCGTCTCTCGCCTTTGTGCACGTCGCGGACGGCGTACGGAGCCTCTAAACCTGTCGAACGATCTCGGAATCGCCATTGTCGGATCTCGGAATCGCCATTACCGGACACGGCAAGCGCGCGCCGAAACCATCGGGACTTTGTCGAACGAACTCGGAATCGCTATTGCGACCCCATTCCGGAAACCTCGCTCCGAGCCCCACGAGACTGACTGCGTAGCGGTCACGGCGAATTCCGAGGCCCAAAACCATCGCCTCGGAGGTCGACGGGAGAGGTTTTCGTCGCTCGCGGCACAAAAAGGATTGCAACACGAGGACTTCCCAGGGGGTCACCCATCCTAGTACTACTCTCGCCCAAGCACGCTTAACTTCGAAGTTCTAATGGGATCCGGTGCTTTAGTGCTGGTATGATCACAATCGCTTTGTTTGCGTCGTCCCTCGCCTTTGTGCACGTCGCGGACGGCGTACGGAGCCTCTAAACCTGTCGAACGATCTCGGAATCGCCATTGTCGGATCTCGGAATCGCCATTACCGGACACGGCAAGCACGCGCCGAAACCATCGGGACTTTGTCGAACGAACTCGGAATCGCTATTGCGACCCCATTCCGGAAACCTCTCTCCGAGCCCCACGAGACTGACTGCGTAGCGGTCACGGCAAATTCCGAGGCCCAAAACCATCGCCTCGGAGGTCGACGGGAGAGGTTTTGGTCGCTCGGGGCGCAAAAAGGAGTGCAACACGAGGACTTCCGAGGGGGTCACCCATCCTAGTACTACTCTCGCCCAAGCACGCTTAACTTCGGAGTTCTGATGGGATCCGTTGCTTTAGTGATGGTATGATCGCATTGGCTTTGTTTGCGTCGTCGCTCGCCTTTGTGCACGTCGCGGACGGCGTACGGAGCCTCTAAACCTGTCGAACGATCTCGGAATCGCCATTGTCGGATCTCGGAATCGCCATTACCGGACACGGCAAGCGCGCGCCGAAACCATCGGGACTTTGTCGAACGAACTCGGAATCGCTATTGCGACCCCATTCCGGAAACCTCTCTCCGAGCCCCACGAGACTGACTGCGTAGCGGTCACGGCAAATTCCGAGGCCCAAAACCATCGCCTCGGAGGTCGACGGGAGAGGTTTTGGTCGCTCGCGGCACAAAAAGGATTGCAACACGAGGACTTCCCAGGGGGTCACCCATCCTAGTACTACTCTCGCCCAAGCACGCTTAACTTCGGAGTTCTAATGGGATCCGGTGCTTTAGTGCTGGTATGATCACAATCGCTTTGTTTGCGTCGTCCCTCGCCTTTGTGCACGTCGCGGACGGCGTACGGAGCCTCTAAACCTGTCGAACGATCTCGGAATCGCCATTGTCGGATCTCGGAATCGCCATTACCGGACACGGCAAGCACGCGCCGAAACCATCGGGACTTTGTCGAACGAACTCGGAATCGCTATTGCGACCCCATTCCGGAAACCTCTCTCCGAGCCCCACGAGACTGACTGCGTAGCGGTCACGGCAAATTCCGAGGCCCAAAACCATCGCCTCGGAGGTCGACGGGAGAGGTTTTGGTCGCTCGGGGCGCAAAAAGGAGTGCAACACGAGGACTTCCGAGGGGGTCACCCATCCTAGTACTACTCTCGCCCAAGCACGCTTAACTTCGGAGTTCTGATGGGATCCGTTGCTTTAGTGCTGGTATGATCGCATTGGCTTTGTTTGCGTCGTCGCTCGCCTTTGTGCACGTCGCGGACGGCGTACGGAGCCTCTAAACCTGTCGAACGATCTCGGAATCGCCATTGTCGGATCTCGGAATCGCCATTACCGGACACGGCAAGCGCGCGCCGAAACCATCGGGACTTTGTCGAACGAACTCGGAATCGCTATTGCGACCCCATTCCGGAAACCTCTCTCCGAGCCCCACGAGACTGACTGCGTAGCGGTCACGGCAAATTCCGAGGCCCAAAACCATCGCCTCGGAGGTCGACGGGAGAGGTTTTGGTCGCTCGCGGCACAAAAAGGATTGCAACACGAGGACTTCCCAGGGGGTCACCCATCCTAGTACTACTCTCGCCCAAGCACGCTTAACTTCGTAGTTCTAATGGGATCCGGTGCTTTAGTGCTGGTATGATCCATTTGGCTTTGTTTGCGTCGTCCCTCGCCTTTGTGCACGTCGCGGACGGCGTACGGAGCCTCTAAACCTGTCGAACGATCTCGGAATCGCCATTGTCGGATCTCGGAATCGCCATTACCGGACACGGCAAGCGCGCGCCGAAACCATCGGGACTTTGTCGAACGAACTCGGAATCGCTATTGCGACCCCATTCCGGAAACCTCGCTCCGAGCCCCACGAGACTGACTGCGTAGCGGTCACGGCGAATTCCGAGGCCCAAAACCATCGCCTCGGAGGTCGACGGGAGAGGTTTTGGTCGCTCGCGGCACAAAAAGGATTGCAACACGAGGACTTCCCAGGGGGTCACCCATCCTAGTACTACTCTCGCCCAAACACGCTTAACTTCGGAGTTCTGATGGGATCCGGTGCTTTAGTGCTGGTATAATCGCAATGGTTTTGTCTTTGTTGTCCCTCGGCTTTGTGCACGTCGAGGACGGCGTATGGAGCCTCTAAACCTCTCGAACGATCTCAGAATCGCCATTGTCGGATCTCCGAATCGCCATTACTGGACACGGCAAGCGCGCGCCGAAACCATCGGGACTTTGTCGAACGAATTTGGAATCGCTATTGCGACCCCATTCCGGAAACCTCTCTCCGAGCCCCACGAGACTGACTGCGTAACGGTCACGGCAAATTCCGAGGCCCAAAACCATCGCTTCGGAGGTCGACGGGAGAGGTTTTGGTCGTTCGGGGCGCAAAAAGGAGTGCAACATGAAGACTTCCCAGGGCGTCACCCATCCTAGTACTACTCTCGCCCAAGCACGCTTAACTTCGGAGTTCTGATGGGATCCGGTGCTTTAGTGCTGGTATGATCGCACTCGCTTTTTTTGCGTCGTCCCTCGCCTTTGTGCATGTCGCGGACGGCGTATGGAGCCTCTAAACCTGTCGAACGATCACGGAATCGCCATTACCGGACACGGCAAGCGCGCGCCGAAACCATCGGGACTTTGTCGAACGAACTTGGAATCGCTATTGCGACCCCATTCCGGAAACCTCTCTCCGAGCCCCATGAGACTGACAGCGTAGCGGTCACGGCAAATTCCGAGGCCCAAAACCATCGCTTCGGAGGTCGACGGGAGAGGTTTTGGTCGTTCGGGGCGCAAAAAGGAGTGCAACATGAAGACTTCCCAGGGCGTCACCCATCCTAGTACTACTCTCGCCCAAGCACGCTTAACTTCGGAGTTCTGATGGGATCCGGTGCTTTAGTGCTGGTATGATCGCACTCGCTTTGTTTGCGTCGTCCCTCGCCTTTTTGCATGTCGCGGACGGCGTATGGAGCCTCTAAACCTGTCGAACGATCTCGGAATCGCCATTACCGGACACGGCAAGCGCGCGCCGAAACCATCGGGACTTTGTCGAACGAACTCGGAATCGCTATTGCGACCCCATTCCGGAAACCTCTCTCCGAGCCCCACGAGACTGACTGCGCAGCGGTCACGGCAAATTCCGAGGCCCAAAACCATCGCCTCGGAGGTCGACGGGAGAGGTTTTGGTCGCTCGGGGCGCAAAAAGGAGTGCAACACGAGGACTTCCGAGGGGGTCACCCATCCTAGTACTACTCTCTCCCAAGCACGCTTAACTTCGGAGTTCTGATGGGATCCGTTGCTTTAGTGCTGGTATGATCGCATTGGCTTTGTTTGCGTCGTCCCTCGCCTTTGTGCACGTCGCGGACGGCGTACGGAGCCTCTAAACCTGTCGAACGATCTCGGAATCGCCATTGTCGGATCTCGGAATCGCCATTACCGGACACGGCAAGCGCGCGCCGAAACCATCGGGACTTTGTCGAACGAACTCGGAATCGCTATTGCGACCCCATTCCGGAAACCTCGCTCCGAGCCCCACGAGACTGACAGCGTAGTGGTCACGGCAAATTTCGAGGCCCAAAACCATCGCCTCGGAGGTCGACGGGAGAGGTTTTGGTCGCTCGGGGCGCAAAAAGGAGTGCAACATGAGGACTTCCCATGGGGTCACCCATCCAAGTACTACTCTCGCCCAAACACGCTTAACTTCGGAGTTCTGATGGGATCCGGTGCTTTAGTGCTGGTATAATCGCAATGGTTTTGTCTTTGTTGTCCCTCGGCTTTGTGCACGTCGAGGACGGCGTATGGAGCCTCTAAACCTCTCGAACGATCTCAGAATCGCCATTGTCGGATCTCCGAATCGCCATTACTGGACACGGCAAGCGCGCGCCGAAACCATCAGGACTTTGTCGAACGAATTTGGAATCGCTATTGCGACCCCATTCCGGAAACCTCTCTCCGAGCCCCACGAGACTGACTGCGTAACGGTCACGGCAAATTCCGAGGCCCAAAACCATCGCTTCGGAGGTCGACGGGAGAGGTTTTGGTCGTTCGGGGCGCAAAAAGGAGTGCAACATGAAGACTTCCCAGGGCGTCACCCATCCTAGTACTACTCTCGCCCAAGCACGCTTAACTTCGGAGTTCTGATGGGATCCGGTGCTTTAGTGCTGGTATGATCGCACTCGCTTTTTTTGCGTCGTCCCTCGCCTTTGTGCATGTCGCGGACGGCGTATGGAGCCTCTAAACCTGTCGAACGATCACGGAATCGCCATTACCGGACACGGCAAGCGCGCGCCGAAACCATCGGGACTTTGTCGAACGAACTTGGAATCGCTATTGCGACCCCATTCCGGAAACCTCTCTCCGAGCCCCACGAGACTGACTGCGTAGCGGTCACGGCAAATTCCGAGGCCCAAAACCATCGCCTCGGAGGTCGACGGGAGAGGTTTTGGTCGCTCGGGGCGCAAAAAGGAGTGCAACACGAGGACTTCCCAGGGGGTCACCCATCCTAGTACTACTCTCGCCCAAGCACGCTTAACTTCGGAGTTCTGATGGGATCCGTTGCTTTAGTGCTGGTATGATCGCACTCGCTTTGTTTGCGTCGTCCCTCGCCTTTGTGCACGTCGCGGACGGTGTACGGAGCCTCTAAAACTCTCGAACGATCTCGGAATCGCCATTGTCGGATCTCGGAATCGCCATTACCGGACACGGCAAGCGCGCGCCGAAACCATCGGGACTTTGTCGAACGAACTCGGAATCGCTATTGCGACCCCATTCCGGAAACCTCGCTCCGAGCCCCACGAGACTGACTGCGTAGCGGTCACGGCAAATTCCGAGGCCCAAAACCATCGCCTCGGAGGTCGACGGGAGAGGTTTTGGTCGCTCGGGGCGCAAAAAGGAGTGCAACACGAGGACTTCCCAGGGGGTCACCCATCCTAGTACTACTCTCGCCCAAGCACGCTTAACTTCGGAGTTTTGATGGGATCCGTTGCTTTAGTGCTGGTATGATCGCACTCGCTTTTTTTGCGTCGTCCCTCGCCTTTGTGCACGTCGCGGACGGTGTACGGAGCCTCTAAAACTCTCGAACGATCTCGGAATCGCCATTGTCGGATCTCGGAATCGCCATTACCGGACACGGCAAGCGCGCGCCGAAACCATCGGGACTTTGTCGAACGAACTCGGAATCGCTATTGCGACCCCATTCCGGAAACCTCGCTCCGAGCCCCACGAGACTGACTGCGTAGCGGTCACGGCAAATTCCGAGGCCCAAAACCATCGCCTCGGAGGTCGACGGGAGAGGTTTTGGTCGCTCGGGGCGCAAAAAGGAGTGCAACACGAGGACTTCCCAGGGGGTCACCCATCCTAGTACTACTCTCGCCCAAGCACGCTTAGCTTCGGAGTTCTGATGGGATCCGGTGCTTTAGTGCTGGTATGATCGCACTCGCTTTGTTTGCGTCGTCCCTCGCCTTTGTGCACGTCGCGGACGGCGTACGGAGCCTCTAAACCTGTCGAACGATCTCGGAATCGCCATTACCGGACACGGCAAGCGCGCGCCGAAACCATCGGGACTTTGTCGAACGAACTCGGAATCGCTATTGCGACCCCATTCCGGAAACCTCGCTCCGAGCCCCACGAGACTGACTGCGTAGCGGTCACGGCAAATTCCGAGGCCCAAAACCATCGCCTCGGAGGTCGACGGGAGAGGTTTTGGTCGCTCGGGGCGCAAAAAGGAGTGCAACACGAGGACTTCCCAGGGGGTCACCCATCCTAGTACTACTCTCGCCCAAGCACGCTTAACTTCGGAGTTCTGATGGGATCCGGTGCTTTAGTGCTGGTATGATCGCACTCACTTTGTTTGCGTCGTCCCTCGCCTTTGTGCACGTCGCGGACGGTGTACGGAGCCTCTAAACCTGTCGAACGATCTCGGAATCGCCATTGTCGGATCTCGGAATCGCCAATACCGGACACGGCAAGCGCGCGCCGAAACCATCGGGACTTTGTCGAACGAACTCGGAATCGCTATTGCGACCCCATTCCGGAAACCTCTCTCCGAGCCCCACGAGACTGACTGCGTAGCGGTCACGGCAAATTCCGAGGCCCAAAACCATCGCCTCGGAGGTCGACGGGAGAGGTTTTGGTCGCTCGGGGCGCAAAAAGGAGTGCAACACGAGGACTTCCCAGGGGGTCACCCATCCTAGTACTACTCTCGCCCAAGCACGCTTAACTTCGGAGTTCTGATGGGATCCGTTGCTTTAGTGCTGGTATGATCGCACTCGCTTTGTTTGCGTCGTCCCTCGCCTTTGTGCACGTCGCGGACGGTGTACGGAGCCTCTAAAACTCTCGAACGATCTCGGAATCGCCATTGTCGGATCTCGGAATCGCCATTACCGGACACGGCAAGCGCGCGCCGAAACCATCGGGACTTTGTCGAACGAACTCGGAATCGCTATTGCGACCCCATTCCGGAAACCTCGCTCCGAGCCCCACGAGACTGACTGCGTAACGGTCACGGCAAATTCCGAGGCCCAAAACCATCGCTTCGGAGGTCGACGGGAGAGGTTTTGGTCGTTCGGGGCGCAAAAAGGAGTGCAACATGAAGACTTCCCAGGGCGTCACCCATCCTAGTACTACTCTCGCCCAAGCACGCTTAGCTTCGGAGTTCTGATGGGATCCGGTGCTTTAGTGCTGGTATGATCGCACTCGCTTTGTTTGCGTCGTCCCTCGCCTTTGTGCACGTCGCGGACGGCGTACGGAGCCTCTAAACCTGTCGAACGATCTCGGAATCGCCATTGTCGGATCTCGGAATCGCCATTACCGGACACGGCAAGCGCGCGCCGAAACCATCGGGACTTTGTCGAACGAACTCGGAATCGCTATTGCGACCCCATTCCGGAAACCTCGCTCCGAGCCCCACGAGACTGACAGCGTAGCGGTCACGGCAAATTTCGAGGCCCAAAACCATCGCCTCGGAGGTCGACGGGAGAGGTTTTGGTCGCTCGGGGCGCAAAAAGGAGTGCAACATGAGGACTTCCCATGGGGTCACCCATCCTAGTACTACTCTCGCCCAAACACGCTTAACTTCGGAGTTCTGATGGGATCCGGTGCTTTAGTGCTGGTATAATCGCAATGGTTTTGTCTTTGTTGTCCCTCGGCTTTGTGCACGTCGAGGACGGCGTATGGAGCCTCTAAACCTCTCGAACGATCTCAGAATCGCCATTGTCGGATCTCCGAATCGCCATTACTGGACACGGCAAGCGCGCGCCGAAACCATCGGGACTTTGTCGAACGAATTTGGAATCGCTATTGCGACCCCATTCCGGAAACCTCTCTCCGAGCCCCACGAGACTGACTGCGTAACGGTCACGGCAAATTCCGAGGACCAAAACCATCGCTTCGGAGGTCGACGGGAGAGGTTTTGGTCGTTCGGGGCGCAAAAAGGAGTGCAACATGAAGACTTCCCAGGGCGTCACCCATCCTAGTACTACTCTCGCCCAAGCACGCTTAACTTCGGAGTTCTGATGGGATCCGGTGCTTTAGTGCTGGTATGATCGCACTCGCTTTTTTTGCGTCGTCCCTCGCCTTTTTGCATGTCGCGGACGGCGTATGGAGCCTCTAAACCTGTCGAACGATCTCGGAATCGCCATTACCGGACACGGCAAGCGCGCGCCGAAACCATCGGGACTTTGTCGAACGAACTCGGAATCGCTATTGCGACCCCATTCCGGAAACCTCTCTCCGAGCCCCACGAGACTGACTGCGTAGCGGTCACGGCAAATTCCGAGGCCCAAAACCATCGCCTCGGAGGTCGACGGGAGAGGTTTTGGTCGCTCGGGGCGCAAAAAGGAGTGCAACACGAGGACTTCACAGGGGGTCACCCATCCTAGTACTACTCTCGCCCAAGCACGCTTAACTTCGGAGTTCTGATGGGATCCGTTGCTTTAGTGCTGGTATGATCGCACTCGCTTTGTTTGCGTCGTCCCTCGCCTTTGTGCACGTCGCGGACGGTGTACGGAGCCTCTAAAACTCTCGAACGATCTCGGAATCGCCATTGTCGGATCTCGGAATCGCCATTACCGGACACGGCAAGCGCGCGCCGAAACCATCGGGACTTTGTCGAACGAACTCGGAATCGCTATTGCGACCCCATTCCGGAAACCTCGCTCCGAGCCCCACGAGACTGACTGCGTAGCGGTCACGGCAAATTCCGAGGCCCAAAACCATCGCCTCGGAGGTCGACGGGAGAGGTTTTGGTCGCTCGGGGCGCAAAAAGGAGTGCAACACGAGGACTTCCCAGGGGGTCACCCATCCTAGTACTACTCTCGCCCAAGCACGCTTAACTTCGGAGTTCTGATGGGATCCGTTGCTTTAGTGCTGGTATGATCGCACTCGCTTTGTTTGCGTCGTCCCTCGCCTTTGTGCACGTCGCGGACGGTGTACGGAGCCTCTAAAACTCTCGAACGATCTCGGAATCGCCATTGTCGGATCTCGGAATCGCCATTACCGGACACGGCAAGCGCGCGCCGAAACCATCGGGACTTTGTCGAACGAACTCGGAATCGCTATTGCGACCCCATTCCGGAAACCTCGCTCCGAGCCCCACGAGACTGACTGCGTAGCGGTCACGGCAAATTCCGAGGCCCAAAACCATCGCCTCGGAGGTCGACGGGAGAGGTTTTGGTCGCTCGGGGCGCAAAAAGGAGTGCAACACGAGGACTTCCCAGGGGGTCACCCATCCTAGTACTACTCTCGCCCAAGCACGCTTAGCTTCGGAGTTCTGATGGGATCCGGTGCTTTAGTGCTGGTATGATCGCACTCGCTTTGTTTGCGTCGTCCCTCGCCTTTGTGCACGTCGCGGACGGCGTACGGAGCCTCTAAACCTGTCGAACGATCTCGGAATCGCCATTGTCGGATCTCGGAATCGCCATTACCGGACACGGCAAGCGCGCGCCGAAACCATCGGGACTTTGTCGAACGAACTCGGAATCGCTATTGCGACCCCATTCCGGAAACCTCGCTCCGAGCCCCACGAGACTGACTGCGTAGCGGTCACGGCAAATTCCGAGGCCCAAAACCATCGCCTCGGAGGTCGACGGGAGAGGTTTTGGTCGCTCGGGGCGCAAAAAGGAGTGCAACACGAGGACTTCCCAGGGGGTCACCCATCCTAGTACTACTCTCGCCCAAGCACGCTTAACTTCGGAGTTCTGATGGGATCCGTTGCTTTAGTGCTGGTATGATCGAACTCGCTTTGTTTGCGTCGTCCCTCGCCTTTGTGCACGTCGCGGACGGTGTACGGAGCCTCTAAAACTCTCGAACGATCTCGGAATCGCCATTGTCGGATCTCGGAATCGCCATTACCGGACACGGCAAGCGCGCGCCGAAACCATCGGGACTTTGTCGAACGAACTCGGAATCGCTATTGCGACCCCATTCCGGAAACCTCGCTCCGAGCCCCACGAGACTGACTGCGTAGCGGTCACGGCAAATTCCGAGGCCCAAAACCATCGCCTCGGAGGTCGACGGGAGAGGTTTTGGTCGCTCGGGGCGCAAAAAGGAGTGCAACACGAGGACTTCCCAGGGGGTCACCCATCCTAGTACTACTCTCGCCCAAGCACGCTTAGCTTCGGAGTTCTGATGGGATCCGGTGCTTTAGTGCTGGTATGATCGCACTCGCTTTGTTTGCGTCGTCCCTCGCCTTTGTGCACGTCGCGGACGGCGTACGGAGCCTCTAAACCTGTCGAACGATCTCGGAATCGCCATTGTCGGATCTCGGAATCGCCATTACCGGACACGGCAAGCGCGCGCCGAAACGATCGGGACTTTGTCGAACGAACTCGGAATCGGTATTGCGACCCCATTGCGGAAACCTCGCTCCGAGCCCCACGAGACTGACTGCGTAGCGGTCACGGCAAATTCTGAGGCCCAAAACCATCGCCTCGGAGGTCGACGGGAGAGGTTTTGGTCGCTCGGGGCGCAAAAAGGAGTGCAACACGAGGACTTCCCAGGGGGTCACCCATCCTAGTACTACTCTCGCCCAAGCACGCTTAACTTCGGAGTTCTGATGGGATCCGTTGCTTTAGTGCTGGTATGATCGCACTCGCTTTGTTTGCGTCGTCCCTCGCCTTTGTGCACGTCGCGGACGGTGTACGGAGCCTCTAAAACTCTCGAACGATCTCGGAATCGCCATTGTCGGATCTCGGAATCGCCATTACCGGACACGGCAAGCGCGCGCCGAAACCATCGGGACTTTGTCGAACGAACTCGGAATCGCTATTGCGACCCCATTCCGGAAACCTCGCTCCGAGCCCCACGAGACTGACTGCGTAGCGGTCACGGCAAATTCCGAGGCCCAAAACCATCGCCTCGGAGGTCGACGGGAGAGGTTTTGGTCGCTCGGGGCGCAAAAAGGAGTGCAACACGAGGACTTCCCAGGGGGTCACCCATCCTAGTACTACTCTCGCCCAAGCATGCTTAGCTTCGGAGTTCTGATGGGATCCGGTGCTTTAGTGCTGGTATGATCGCACTCGCTTTGTTTGCGTCGTCCCTCGCCTTTGTGCACGTCGCGGACGGCGTACGGAGCCTCTAAACCTGTCGAACGATCTCGGAATCGCCATTGTCGGATCTCGGAATCGCCATTACCGGACACGGCAAGCGCGCGCCGAAACCATCGGGACTTTGTCGAACGAACTCGGAATCGCTATTGCGACCCCATTCCGGAAACCTCGCTCCGAGCCCCACGAGACTGACTGCGTAGCGGTCACGGCAAATTCCGAGGCCCAAAACCATCGCCTCGGAGGTCGACGGGAGAGGTTTTGGTCGCTCGGGGCGCAAAAAGGAGTGCAACACGAGGACTTCCCAGGGGGTCACCCATCCTAGTACTACTCTCGCCCAAGCGCGCTTAACTTCGGAGTTCTGATGGGATCCGTTGCTTTAGTGCTGGTATGATCGAACTCGCTTTGTTTGCGTCGTCCCTCGCCTTTGTGCACGTCGCGGACGGTGTACGGAGCCTCTAAAACTCTCGAACGATCTCGGAATCGCCATTGTCGGATCTCGGAATCGCCATTACCGGACACGGCAAGCGCGCGCCGAAACCATCGGGACTTTGTCGAACGAACTCGGAATCGCTATTGCGACCCCATTCCGGAAACCTCGCTCCGAGCCCCACGAGACTGACAGCGTAGCGGTCACGGCAAATTCCGAGGCCCAAAACCATCGCCTCGGAGGTCGACGGGAGAGGTTTTGGTCGCTCGGGGCGCAAAAAGGAGTGCAACACGAGGACTTCCCAGGGGGTCACCCATCCTAGTACTACTCTCGCCCAAGCACGCTTAGCTTCGGAGTTCTGATGGGATCCGGTGCTTTAGTGCTGGTATGATCGCACTCGCTTTGTTTGCGTCGTCCCTCGCCTTTGTGCACGTCGCGGACGGCGTACGGAGCCTCTAAACCTGTCGAACGATCTCGGAATCGCCATTGTCGGATCTCGGAATCGCCATTATCGGACATGGCAAGCGCGCGCCGAAACGATCGGGACTTTGTCGAACGAACTCGGAATCGGTATTGCGACCCCATTGCGGAAACCTCGCTCCGAGCCCCACGAGACTGACTGCGTAGCGGTCACGGCAAATTCTGAGGCCCAAAACCATCGCCTCGGAGGTCGACGGGAGAGGTTTTGGTCGCTCGGGGCGCAAAAAGGAGTGCAACACGAGGACTTCCCAGGGGGTCACCCATCCTAGTACTACTCTCGCCCAAGCACGCTTAACTTCGGAGTTCTGATGGGATCCGGTGCTTTACTGCTGGTATGATCGCACTCACTTTGTTTGCGTCGTCCCTCGCCTTTGTGCACGTCGCGGACGGTGTACGGAGCCTCTAAACCTGTCGAACGATCTCGGAATCGCCATTGTCGGATCTCGGAATCGCCATTACCGGACACGGCAAGCGCGCGCCGAAACCATCGGGACTTTGTCGAACGAACTCGGAATCGCTATTGCGACCCCATTCCGGAAACCTCTCTCCGAGCCCCACGAGACTGACTGCGTAGCGGTCACGGCAAATTCCGAGGCCCAAAACCATCGCCTCGGAGGTCGACGGGAGAGGTTTTGGTCGCTCGGGGCGCAAAAAGGAGTGCAACACGAGGACATCCCAGGGGGTCACCCATCCTAGTACTACTCTCGCCCAAGCGCGCTTAACTTCGGAGTTCTGATGGGATCCGTTGCTTTAGTGCTGGTATGATCGCACTCGCTTTGTTTGCGTCGTCCCTCGCCTTTGTGCACGTCGCGGACGGTGTACGGAGCCTCTAAAACTCTCGAACGATCTCGGAATCGCCATTGTCGGATCTCGGAATCGCCATTACCGGACACGGCAAGCGCGCGCCGAAACCATCGGGACTTTGTCGAACGAACTCGGAATCGCTATTGCGACCCCATTCCGGAAACCTCGCTCCAAGCCCCACGAGACTTACTGCGTAGCGGTCACGGCAAATTCCGAGGCCCAAAACTATCGCCTCGGAGGTCGACGGGAGAGGTTTTGGTCGCTCGGGGCGCAAAAAGGAGTGCAACACGAGGACTTCCCAGGGGGTCACCCATCCTAGTGCTACTCTCGCCCAAGCACGCTTAGCTTCGGAGTTCTGATGGGATCCGGTGCTTTAGTGCTGGTATGATCGCACTCGCTTTGTTTGCGTCGTCCCTCGCCTTTGTGCACGTCGCGGACGGCGTACGGAGCCTCTAAACCTGTCGAACGATCTCGGAATCGCCATTGTCGGATCTCGGAATCGCCATTACCGGACACGGCAAGCGCGCGCCGAAACCATCGGGACTTTGTCGAACGAACTCGGAATCGCTATTGCGACCCCATTCCGGAAACCTCGCTCTGAGCCCCACGAGACTGACTGCGTAGCGGTCACGGCAAATTCCGAGGCCCAAAACCATCGCCTCGGAGGTCGACGGGAGAGGTTTTGGTCGCTCGGGGCGCAAAAAGGAGTGCAACACGAGGACTTCCCAGGGGGTCACCCATCCTAGTACTACTCTCGCCCAAGCACGCTTAACTTCGAAGTTCTGATGGGATCCGTTGCTTTAGTGCTGGTATGATCGCACTCACTTTGTTTGCGTCGTCCCTCGCCTTTGTGCACGTCGCGGACGGTGTACGGAGCCTCTAAAACACTCGAACGATCTCGGAATCGCCATTGTCGGATCTCGGAATCGCCATTACCGGACACGGCAAGCGCGCGCCGAAACCATCGGGACTTCGTCGAACGAACTCGGAATCGCTATTGCGACCCCATTCCGGAAACCTCGCTCCGAGCCCCACGAGACTGACAGCGTAGCGGTCACGGCAAATTCCGAGGCCCAAAACCATCGCCTCGGAGGTCGACGGGAGAGGTTTTGGTCGCTCGGGGCGCAAAAAGGAGTGCAACACGAGGACTTCCCAGGGGGTCACCCATCCTAGTACTACTCTCGCCCAAGCACGCTTAGCTTCGGAGTTCTGATGGGATCCGGTGCTTTAGTGCTGGTATGATCGCACTCGCTTTGTTTGCGTCGTCCCTCGCCTTTGTGCACGTCGCGGACGGCGTACGGAGCCTCTAAACCTGTCGAACGATCTCGGAATCGCCATTGTCGGATCTCGGAATCGCCATTACCGGACACGGCAAGCGCGCGCCGAAACCATCGGGACTTTGTCGAACGAACTCGGAATCGCTATTGCGACCCCATTCCGGAAACCTCGCTCCGAGCCCCACGAGACTGACTGCGTAGCGGTCACGGCAAATTCCGAGGCCCAAAACCATCGCCTCGGAGGTCGACGGGAGAGGTTTTGGTCGCTCGGGGCGCAAAAAGGAGTGCAACACGAGGACTTCCCAGGGGGTCACCCATCCTAGTACTACTCTCGCCCAAGCACGCTTAACTTCGGAGTTCTGATGGGATCCGGTGCTTTAGTGCTGGTATGATTACACTCACTTTGTTTGCGTCGTCCCTCGCCTTTGTGCACGTCGCGGACGGCGTACGGAGCCTCTAAACCTGTCGAACGATCTCGGAATCGCCATTGTCGGATCTCGGAATCGCCATTACCGGACACGGCAAGCGCGCGCCGAAACCATCGGGACTTTGTCAAACGAACTCGGAATCGGTATTGCGACCCCATTGCGGAAACCTCGCTCCGAGCCCCACGAGACTGACTGCGTAGCGGTCACGGCAAATTCCGAGGCCCAAAACCATCGCCTCGGAGGTCGACGGGAGAGGTTTTGGTCGCTCGGGGCGCAAAAAGGAGTGCAACACGAGGACTTCCCAAGGGGTCACCCATCCTAGTACTACTCTCGCCCAAGCACGCTTAACTTCGGAGTTCTGATGGGATCCGGTGCTTTAGTGCTGGTATGATCGCACTCACTTTGTTTGCGTCGTCCCTCGCCTTTGTGCACGTCGCGGACGGTGTACGGAGTCTCTAAACCTGTCGAACGATCTCGGAATCGCCATTGTCGGATCTCGGAATCGCCATTACCGGACACGGCAAGCGCGCGCCGAAACCATCGGGACTTTGTCGAACGAACTCGGAATCGCTATTGCGACCCCATTCCGGAAACCTCTCTCCGAGCCCCACGAGACTGACTGCGTAGCGGTCACGGCAAATTCCGAGGCCCAAAACCATCGCCTCGGAGGTCGACGGGAGAGGTTTTGGTCGCTCGGGGCGCAAAAAGGAGTGCAACACGAGGACTTCCCAGGGTGTCACCCATCCTAGTACTACTCTCGCCCAGGCACGCTTAACTTCGGAGTTCTGATGGGATCCGTTGCTTTAGTGCTGGTATGATCGCACTCGCTTTGTTTGCGTCGTCCCTCGCCTTTGTGCACGTCGCGGACGGCGTACGGAGCCTCTAAACCTGTCGAACGATCTCGGAATCACCATTGTCGGATCTCGAAATCGCCATTACCGGACAAAGCAAGCGCGCGCCGAAACCATCGGGACTTTGTCGAACGAACTCGGAATCGCTATTGCGACCCCATTCCGGAAACCTCGCTCTGAGCCCCACGAGACTGACTGCGTAGCGGTCACGGCAAATTCCGAGGCCCAAAACCATCGCCTCGGAGGTCGACGGGAGAGGTTTTGGTCGCTCGGGGCGCAAAAAGGAGTGCAACACGAGGACTTCCCAGGGGGTCACCCATCCTAGTACTACTCTCGCCCAAGCACGCTTAACTTCGGAGTTCTGATGGGATCCGTTGCTTTAGTGCTGGTATGATCGCACTCGCTTTGTTTGCGTCGTCCCTCGCCTTTGTGCACGTCGCGGACGGCGTACGGAGCCTCTAAAACTCTCGAACGATCTCGGAATCGCCATTGTCGGATCACGGAATCGCCATTACCGGACACGGCAAGCGCGCGCCGAAACCATCGGGACTTTGTCGAACGAACTCGGAATCGCTATTGCGACCCCATTCCGGAAACCTCTCTCCGAGCCCCACGAGACTGACTGCGTAGCGGTCACGGCAAATTCCGAGGCCCAAAACCATCGCCTCGGAGGTCGACGGGAGAGGTTTTGGTCGCTCGGGGCGCAAAAAGGAGTGCAACACGAGGACTTCCCAGGGGGTCACCCATCCTAGTACTACTCTCGCCCAAGCACGCTTAACTTCGGAGTTCTGATGGGATCCGGTGCTTTAGTGCTGGTATGATCGCACTCACTTTGTTTGCGTCGTCCCTCGCCTTTGTGCACGTCGCGGACGGTGTACGGAGCCTCTAAACCTGTCGAACGATCTCGGAATCGCCATTGTCGGATCTCGGAATCGCCATTACCGGACACGGCAAGCGCGCGCCGAAACCATCGGGACTTTGTCGAACGAACTCGGAATCGCTATTGCGACCCCATTCCGGAAACCTCTCTCCGAGCCCCACGAGACTGACTGCGTAGCGGTCACGGCAAATTCCGAGGCCCAAAACCATCGCCTCGGAGGTCGACGGGAGAGGTTTTGGTCGCTCGCGGCACAAAAAGGATTGCAACACGAGGACTTCCCAGGGGGTCACCCATCCTAGTACTACTCTCGCCCAAGCACGCTTAACTTCGGAGTTCTGATGGGATCCGGTGCTTTAGTGCTGGTATGATCCAATTGCCTTTGTTTGCGTCGTCCCTCGCCTTTGTGCATGTCGCGGACGGCGTATGGAGCCTCTAAACCTGTCGAACGATCTTGGAATCGCCATTACCGGACACGGCAAGCGCGTGCCGAAACCATCGGGACTTTGTCGAACGAACTCGGAATCGCTATTGCGACCCCATTCCGGAAACCTCTCTCCGAGCCCCACGAGACTGACTTCATAGCGGTCACGGCAAATTCCGAGGCCCAAAACCATCGCCTCGGAGGTCGACGGGAGAGGTTTTGGTCGCTCGGGGCGCAAAAAGGAGTGCAACACGAGGACTTCCGAGGGGGTCACCCATCCTAGTACTACTCTCGCCCAAGCACGCTTAACTTCGGAGTTCTGATGGGATCCATTGCTTTAGTGCTGGTATGATCGCATTGGCTTTGTTTGCGTCGTCCCTCGCCTTTGTGCACGTCGCGGACGGTGTACGGAGCCTCTAAACCTGTCGAACGATCTCGGAATCGCCATTGTCGGATCTCGGAATCGCCATTACCGGACACGGCAAGCGCGCGCTGAAACCATCGGGACTTTGTCGAACGAACTCGGAATCACTATTGCGACCCCATTCCGGAAACCTCTCTCCGAGCCCCACGAGACTGACTGCGTAGGGGTCACGGCAAATTCCGAGGCCCAAAACCATCGCCTCGGAGGTCGACGGGAGAGGTTTTGGTCGCTCGCGGCACAAAAAGGATTGCAACACGAGGACTTCCCAGGGGGTCACCCATCCTAGTACTACTCTCGCCCAAGCACGCTTAACTTCGGAGTTCTGATGGGATCCGGTGCTTTAGTGCTGGTATGATCCAATTGGCTTTGTTTGCGTCGTCCCTCGCCTTTGTGCACGTCTCGGACGGCGTACGGAGCCTCTAAACCTGTCGAACGATCTCGGAATCGCCATTACCGGACACGGCAAGCGCGCGCCGAAACCATCGGGACTTTGTCGAACGAACTCGGAATCGCTATTGCGACCCCATTCCGGAAACCTCTCTCTGAGCCCCACGAGACTGACTTCATAGCGGTCACGGAAAATTCCGACGCCCAAAACCATCGCCTCGGAGGTCGACGGGAGAGGTTTTGGTCGCTCGGGGCGCAAAAAGGAGTGCAACACGAGGACTTCCGAGGGGGTCACCCATCCTAGTACTACTCTCGCCCAAGCACGCTTAACTTCGGAGTTCTGATGGGATCCATTGCTTTAGTGCTGGTATGATCGCATTGGCTTTGTTTGCGTCGTCCCTCGCCTTTGTGCACGTCGCGGACGGTGTACGGAGCCTCTAAACCTGTCGAACGATCTCGGAATCGCCATTGTCGGATCTCGGAATCGCCATTACCGGACACGGCAAGCGCGCGCTGAAACCATCGGGACTTTGTCGAACGAACTCGGAATCACTATTGCGACCCCATTCCGGAAACCTCTCTCCGAGCCCCACGAGACTGACTGCGTAGGGGGCACGGCAAATTCCGAGGCCCAAAACCATCGCCTCGGAGGTCGACGGGAGAGGTTTTGGTCGCTCGCGGCACAAAAAGGATTGCAACACGAGGACTTCCCAGGGGGTCACCCATCCTAGTACTACTCTCGCCCAAGCACGCTTAACTTCGGAGTTCTGATGGGATCCGGTGCTTTAGTGCTGGTATGATCCAATTGGCTTTGTTTGCGTCGTCCCTCGCCTTTGTGCACGTCTCGGACGGCGTACGGAGCCTCTAAACCTGTCGAACGATCTCGGAATCGCCATTACCGGACACGGCAAGCGCGCGCCGAAACCATCGGGACTTTGTCGAACGAACTCGGAATCGCTATTGCGACCCCATTCCGGAAACCTCTCTCCGAGCCCCACGAGACTGACTACGTAGCGGTCACGGCAAATTTCGAGGCCCAAAACCATCGCCTCGGAGGTCGACGGGAGAGGTTTTGGTCGCTCGGGGCGCAAAAAGGAGTGCAACATGAGGACTTCCCAGGGGGTCACCCATCCTAGTACTACTCTCGCCCAAACACGCTTAACTTTGGAGTTCTGATGGGATCCGGTGCTTTAGTGCTGGTATAATCCCAATGGCTTTGTCTTTTTTGTCCCTCGCCTTTGTGCACGTCGAGGACGGCGTATGGAGCCTCTAAACCTCTCGAACGATCTCAGAATCGCCATTGTCGGATCTCCGAATCGCCATTACCGGACACGGCAAGCCCGCGCCGAAACCATCGGGACTTTGTCGAACGAATTTGGAATCGCTATTGCGACCCCATTCCGGAAACCTCTCTCCGAGCCCCACGAGACTGACTGCGCAGCGGTCACGGCAAATTCCGAGGCCCAAAACCATCGCTTCGGAGGTCGACGGGAGAGGTTTTGGTCGTTCGGGGCGCAAAAAGGAGTGCAACATGAAGACTTCCCAAGGCGTCACCCATCCTAGTACTACTCTCGCCCAAGCACGCTTAACTTCGGAGTTCTGATGGGATCCGGTGTTTTAGTGCTGGTATGATCGCACTCGCTTTTTTAGCGTCGTCCCTCGCCTTTGTGCATGTCGCGGATGGCGTATGGAGCCTCTAAACCTGTCGAACGATCTCGGAATCGCCATTACCGGACACGGCAAGCGCGCGCCGAAACCATCGGGACTTTGTCGAACGAACTCGGAATCGCTATTGCGACCCCATTCCGGAAACCTCTCTCCGAGCCCCACGAGACTGACTGCGTAGCGGTCACGGCAAATTCCGAGGCCCAAAACCATCGCCTCGGAGGTCGACGGGAGAGGTTTTGGTCGCTCGCGGCACAAAAAGGATTGCAACACGAGGACTTCCCAGGGGGTCACCCATCCTAGTACTACTCTCGCCCAAGCACGCTTAACTTCGGAGTTCTGATGGGATCTGGTGCTTTAGTGCTGGTATGATCCAATTGCCTTTGTTTGCGTCGTCCCTCGCCTTTGTGCATGTCGCGGACGGCGTATGGAGCCTCTAAACCTGTCGAACGATCTTGGAATCGCCATTACCGGACACGGCAAGCGCGTGCCGAAACCATCGGGACTTTGTCGAACGAACTCGGAATCGCTATTGCGACCCCATTCCGGAAACCTCTCTCCGAGCCCCACGAGACTGACTTCATAGCGGTCACGGCAAATTCCGAGGCCCAAAACCATCGCCTCGGAGGTCGACGGGAGAGGTTTTGGTCGCTCGGGGCGCAAAAAGGAGTGCAACACGAGGACTTCCGAGGGGGTCACCCATCCTAGTACTACTCTCGCCCAAGCACGCTTAACTTCGGAGTTCTGATGGGATCCATTGCTTTAGTGCTGGTATGATCGCATTGGCTTTGTTTGCGTCGTCCCTCGCCTTTGTGCACGTCGCGGACGGTGTACGGAGCCTCTAAACCTGTCGAACGATCTCGGAATCGCCATTGTCGGATCTCGGAATCGCCATTACCGGACACGGCAAGCGCGCGCTGAAACCATCGGGACTTTGTCGAACGAACTCGGAATCACTATTGCGACCCCATTCCGGAAACCTCTCTCCGAGCCCCACGAGACTGACTGCGTAGGGGTCACGGCAAATTCCGAGGCCCAAAACCATCGCCTCGGAGGTCGACGGGAGAGGTTTTGGTCGCTCGCGGCACAAAAAGGATTGCAACACGAGGACTTCCCAGGGGGTCACCCATCCTAGTACTACTCTCGCACAAGCACGCTTAACTTCGGTGTTCTGATGGGATCCGGTGCTTTAGTGCTGGTATGATCCAATTGGCTTTGTTTGCGTCGTCCCTCGCCTTTGTGCACGTCTCGGACGGCGTACGGAGCCTCTAAACCTGTCGAACGATCTCGGAATCGCCATTACCGGACACGGCAAGCGCGCGCCGAAACCATCGGGACTTTGTCGAACGAACTCGGAATCGCTATTGCGACCCCATTCCGGAAACCTCTCTCCGAGCCCCACGAGACTGACTACGTAGCGGTCACGGCAAATTTCGAGGCCCAAAACCATCGCCTCGGAGGTCGATGGGAGAGGTTTTGGTCGCTCGGGGCGCAAAAAGGAGTGCAACATGAGGACTTCCCAGGGGGTCACCCATCCTAGTACTACTCTCGCCCAAACACGCTTAACTTTGGAGTTCTGATGGGATCCGGTGCTTTAGTGCTGGTATAATCCCAATGGCTTTGTCTTTTTTGTCCCTCGCCTTTGTGCACGTCGAGGACGGCGTATGGAGCCTCTAAACCTCTCGAACGATCTCAGAATCGCCATTGTCGGATCTCCGAATCGCCATTACCGGACACGGCAAGCGCGCGCCGAAACCATCGGGACTTTGTCGAACGAATTTGGAATCGCTATTGCGACCCCATTCCGGAAACCTCTCTCCGAGCCCCACGAGACTGACTGCGTAGCGGTCACGGCAAATTCCGAGGCCCAAAACCATCGCTTCGGAGGTCGACGGGAGAGGTTTTGGTCGTTCGGGGCGCAAAAAGGAGTGCAACATGAAGACTTCCCAAGGCGTCACCCATCCTAGTACTACTCTCGCCCAAGCACGCTTAACTTCGGAGTTCTGATGGGATCCGGTGTTTTAGTGCTGGTATGATCGCACTCGCTTTTTTAGCGTCGTCCCTCGCCTTTGTGCATGTCGCGGACGGCGTATGGAGCCTCTAAACCTGTCGAACGATCTCGGAATCGCCATTACCGGACACGGCAAGCGCGCGCCGAAACCATCGGGACTTTGTCGAACGAACTCGGAATCGCTATTGCGACCCCATTCCGGAAACCTCTCTCCGAGCCCCACGAGACTGACTGCGTAGCGGTCACGGCAAATTCCGAGGCCCAAAACCATCGCCTCGGAGGTCGACGGGAGAGGTTTTGGTCGCTCGGGGCGCAAAAAGGAGTGCAAGAAGAGGACTTCCCAGGGGGTCACCCATCCTAGTACTACTATCGCCCAAGCACGCTTAACTTCGGAGTTCTGATGGGATCCGGTGATTTAGTGCTGGTATGATCGCAGTCGCTTTGTTTGCGTCGTCCCTCGCCTTTGTGCACGTCGCGGACGGCGTACGGAGCCTTTAAACCTGTCGAACGATCTCGGAATCGCCATTGTCGGATCTCGGAATCGCCATTACCGGACACGGCAAGCGCGCGCCGAAACCATCGTGACTTTGTCGAACGAACTCGGAATCGCTATTGCGACCCCATTCCGGAAACCTCTCTCCGAGCCCCACGAGACTGACTGCGTAGCGGTCACGGCAAATTCCGAGGCCCAAAACCATCGCTTCGGAGGTCGACGGGAGAGGTTTTGGTCGCTCGGGGCACAAAAAGGAGTGCAACATGAAGACTTCCCAGGGCGTCACCCATCCTAGTACTACTCTCGCCCAGGCACGCTTAACTTCGGAGTTCTGATGGGATCCGGTGCTTTAGTGCTGGAGTGATCGCACTCGCTTTGTTTGCGTCGTCCCTCGCCTTTGTGCACGTCGCGGACGGCGTATGGAGCCGCTAAACCTGTCGAACGATCTCGGAATCGCCATTGTCGGATCTCGGAATCGCCATTACCGGATAGGGCAAGCGCGCGCCGAAACCATCGGGACTTTGTCGAACGAACTCGGAATCGCTATTGCGACCCCATTCCGGAAACCTCTCTCCGAGCCCCACGAGACTGACTGCGTAGCGGTCACGGCAAATTCCGAGGCCCAAAACCATCGCCTCGGAGGTCGACGGGAGAGGTTTTGGTCGCTCGCGGCACAAAAAGGATTGCAACACGAGGACTTCCCAGGGGGTCACCCATCCTAGTACTACTCTCGCCCAAGCACGCTTAACTTCGGAGTTCTGATGGGATCCGGTGCTTTAGTGCTGGTATGATCCAATTGCCTTTGTTTGCGTCGTCCCTCGCCTTTGTGCATGTCGCGGACGGCGTATGGAGCCTCTAAACCTGTCGAACGATCTTGGAATCGCCATTACCGGACACGGCAAGCGCGTGCCGAAACCATCGGGACTTTGTCGAACGAACTCGGAATCGCTATTGCGACCCCATTCCGGAAACCTCTCTCCGAGCCCCACGAGACTGACTTCATAGCGGTCACGGCAAATTCCGAGGCCCAAAACCATCGCCTCGGAGGTCGACGGGAGAGGTTTTGGTCGCTCGGGGCGCAAAAAGGAGTGCAACACGAGGACTTCCGAGGGGGTCACCCATCCTAGTACTACTCTCGCCCAAGCACGCTTAACTTCGGAGTTCTGATGGGATCCATTGCTTTAGTGCTGGTATGATCGCATTGGCTTTGTTTGCGTCGTCCCTCGCCTTTGTGCACGTCGCGGACGGTGTACGGAGCCTCTAAACCTGTCGAACGATCTCGGAATCGCCATTGTCGGATCTCGGAATCGCCATTACCGGACACGGCAAGCGCGCGCTGAAACCATCGGGACTTTGTCGAACGAACTCGGAATCACTATTGCGACCCCATTCCGGAAACCTCTCTCCGAGCCCAACGAGACTGACTGCGTAGGGGTCACGGCAAATTCCGAGGCCCAAAACCATCGCCTCGGAGGTCGACGGGAGAGGTTTTGGTCGCTCGCGGCACAAAAAGGATTGCAACACGAGGACTTCCCAGGGGGTCACCCATCCTAGTACTACTCTCGCCCAAGCACGCTTAACTTCGGAGTTCTGATGGGATCCGGTGCTTTAGTGCTGGTATGATCCAATTGGCTTTGTTTGCGTCGTCCCTCGCCTTTGTGCACGTCTCGGACGGCGTACGGAGCCTCTAAACCTGTCGAACGATCTCGGAATCGCCATTACCGGACACGGCAAGCGCGCGCCGAAACCATCGGGACTTTGTCGAACGAACTCGGAATCGCTATTGCGACCCCATTCCGGAAACCTCTCTCCGAGCCCCACGAGACTGACTACGTAGCGGTCACGGCAAATTTCGAGGCCCAAAACCATCGCCTCGGAGGTCGATGGGAGAGGTTTTGGTCGCTCGGGGCGCAAAAAGGAGTGCAACATGAGGACTTCCCAGGGGGTCACCCATCCTAGTACTACTCTCGCCCAAACACGCTTAACTTTGGAGTTCTGATGGGATCCGGTGCTTTAGTGCTGGTATAATCCCAATGGCTTTGTCTTTTTTGTCCCTCGCCTTTGTGCACGTCGAGGACGGCGTATGGAGCCTCTAAACCTCTCGAACGATCTCAGAATCGCCATTGTCGGATCTCCGAATCGCCATTACCGGACACGGCAAGCGCGCGCCGAAACCATCGGGACTTTGTCGAACGAATTTGGAATCGCTATTGCGACCCCATTCCGGAAACCTCTCTCCGAGCCCCACGAGACTGACTGCGTAGCGGTCACGGCAAATTCCGAGGCCCAAAACCATCGCTTCGGAGGTCGACGGGAGAGGTTTTGGTCGTTCGGGGCGCAAAAAGGAGTGCAACATGAAGACTTCCCAAGGCGTCACCCATCCTAGTACTACTCTCGCCCAAGCACGCTTAACTTCGGAGTTCTGATGGGATCCGGTGTTTTAGTGCTGGTATGATCGCACTCGCTTTTTTAGCGTCGTCCCTCGCCTTTGTGCATGTCGCGGACGGCGTATGGAGCCTCTAAACCTGTCGAACGATCTCGGAATCGCCATTACCGGACACGGCAAGCGCGCGCCGAAACCATCGGGACTTTGTCGAACGAACTCGGAATCGCTATTGCGACCCCATTCCGGAAACCTCTCTCCGAGCCCCACGAGACTGACTGCGTAGCGGTCACGGCAAATTCCGAGGCCCAAAACCATCGCCTCGGAGGTCGACGGGAGAGGTTTTGGTCGCTCGGGGCGCAAAAAGGAGTGCAAGAAGAGGACTTCCCAGGGGGTCACCCATCCTAGTACTACTATCGCCCAAGCACGCTTAACTTCGGAGTTCTGATGGGATCCGGTGATTTAGTGCTGGTATGATCGCAGTCGCTTTGTTTGCGTCGTCCCTCGCCTTTGTGCACGTCGCGGACGGCGTACGGAGCCTTTAAACCTGTCGAACGATCTCGGAATCGCCATTGTCGGATCTCGGAATCGCCATTACCGGACACGGCAAGCGCGCGCCGAAACCATCGTGACTTTGTCGAACGAACTCGGAATCGCTATTGCGACCCCATTCCGGAAACCTCTCTCCGAGCCCCACGAGACTGACTGCGTAGCGGTCACGGCAAATTCCGAGGCCCAAAACCATCGCCTCGGAGGTCGACGGGAGGGGTTTTGGTCGCTCGGGGCGCAAAAAGGAGTGCAAGACGAGAACTTCCCAGGGGGTCACCCATCCTAGTACTACTCTCGCCCAAGCACGCTTAACTTCGGAGTTCTGATGGGATCCGGTGCTTTAGGGCTGGTATGATCGCACTCGCTTTGTTTGCGTCATCCCTCGCCATTGTGCACGTCGCGGACGGCGTACGGAGCCTCTAAATCTCTCGAACGATCTCGGAATCGCCATTGTCGGAACTCGGAATCGCTATTGCGACCCCATTCCGGAAATCTCGCTCCTTGCCCCACGAGACTGACTGCGTAGCGGTCACGGCAAATTCCGAGGCCCAAAACCATCGCCTCGGAGGTCGACGGGAGAGGTTTTGGTCGCTCGGGGCGCAAAAAGGAGTGCAACACGAGGACTTCCCACGGGGTCACCCATCCTAGCACTACTCTCGCACAAAGCACGCTTAACTTCGAAGTTCTGATGGGATCCGGTGCTTTAGTGCTGGTATGATCGCACTCGCTTTGTTTGCGTCGTCCCTCGCCTTTGTGCACGTCGCGGACGGCGTACGGAGCCTCTAAACCTGTCGAACGATCTCGGAATCGCCATTGTCGGATCTCGGAATCGCCATTACCGGACACGGCAAGCGCGCGCCGAAACCATCGTGACTTTGTCGAACGAACTCGGAATCGCTATTGCGACCCCATTCCGGAAACCTCTCTCCGAGCCCCACGAGACTGACTGCGTAGCGGTCACGGCAAATTCCGAGGCCCAAAACCATCGCCTCGGAGGTCGACGGGAGGGGTTTTGGTCGCTCGGGGCGCAAAAAGGAGTGCAAGACGAGAACTTCCCAGGGGGTCACCCATCCTAGTACTACTCTCGCCCAAGCACGCTTAACTTCGGAGTTCTGATGGGATCCGGTGATTTAGTGCTGGTATGATCGCACTCGCTTTGTTTGCGTCGTCCCTCGCCTTTGTGCACGTCGCGGACGGCGTACGGAGCCTCTAAACCTGTCGAACGATCTCGGAATCGCCATTGTCGGATCTCGGAATCGCCATTACCGGACACGGCAAGCGCGCGCCGAAACCATCGGGACTTTGTCGAACGAACTCGGAATCGCTATTGCGACCCCATTCCGGAAACCTCGCTCCGAGCCCCACGAGACTGACTGCGTAGCGGTCACGACAAATTCCGAGGCCCAAAACCATCGCCTCGGAGGTCGACGGGAGAGGTTTTGGTCGCTCGGGGCGCAAAAAGGAGTGCAACAAAAGGACTTCCCAGGGGGTCACCCATCCTAGTACTACTCTCGCCCATGCACGCTTAACTTCGAAGTTCTGATGGGATCCGGTGCTTTAGTGCTGGTATGATCGCACTCACTTTGTTTGCGTCGTCCCTCGCCTTTGTGCACGTCGCGGACGGTGTACGGAGCCTCTAAACCTGTCGAACGATCTCGGAATCGCCATTGTCGGATCTCGGAATCGCCATTACCGGACACGGCAAGCGCGCGCCGAAACCATCGTGACTTTGTCGAACGAACTCGGAATCGCTATTGCGACCCCATTCCGGAAACCTCTCTCCGAGCCCCACGAGACTGACTGCGTAGCGGTCACGGCAAATTCCGAGGCCCAAAACCATCGCCTCTGAGGTCGACGGGAGGGGTTTTGGTCGCTCGGGGCGCAAAAAGGAGTGCAAGTCGAGGACTTCCCAGGGGGTCACCCATCCTAGTACTACTCTCGCCCAAGCACGCTTAACTTCGGAGTTCTGATGGGATCCGGTGATTTAGTGCTGGTATGATCGCACTCGCTTTGTTTGTGTCGTCCCTCGCCTTTGTGCACTTCGCGGACGGCGTACGGAGCCTCTAAACCAGTCGAACGATCTCGGAATCGCCATTGTCGGATCTCGGAATCGCCATTACCGGACACGGCAAGCGCGCGCCGAAACCATCGTGACTTTGTCGAACGAACTCGGAATCGCTATTGCGACCCCATTCCGGAAACCTCTCTCCGAGCCCCACGAGACTGACTGCGTAGCGGTCACGGCAAATTCCGAGGCCCAAAACCATCGCCTCTGAGGTCGACGGGAGGGGTTTTGGTCGCTCGGGGCGCAAAAAGGAGTGCAAGACGAGGACTTCCCAGGGGGTCACCCATCCTATTACCACTCTCGCCCAAGCACGCTTAACTTCGGAGTTCTGATGGGATCCGGTGATTTAGTGCTGGTATGATCGCACTCGCTTTGTTTGCGTCGTCCCTCGCCTTTGTGCACGTCGCGGACGGCGTACGGAGCCTCTAAACCTCTCGAACGATCTCGGAATCGCCATTGTCGGATCTCGGAATCGCCATTACCGGACACGGCAAGCGCACGCCGAAACCATCGTGACTTTGTCGAACGAACTCGGAATCGCTATTGCGACCCCATTCCGGAAACCTCTCTCCGAGCCCCACGAGACTGACTGCGTAGCGGTCACGGCAAATTCCGAGGCCCAAAACCATCGCCTCGGAGGTCGACGGGAGAGGTTTTGGTCGCTCGGGGCGCAAAAAGGAGTGCAACACGAGGACTTCCCAGGGGGTCACCCATCCTAGTACTACTCTCGCCCAAGCACACTTAACTTTGGAGTTCTGATGGGATCCGGTGCTTTAGTGCTGGTATGATCGCACTCGCTTTGTTTGCGTCGTCCCTCGCCTTTGTGCACGTCGCGGACGGCGTACGGAGCCTCTAAATCTCTCGAACGATCTCGGAATCACCATTGTCGGAACTCGGAATCGCTATTGCGACCCCATTCCGGAAATCTCGCTCCTTGCCCCACGAGACTGACTGCGTAGCGGTCACGGCAAATTCCGAGGCCCAAAACCATCGCCTCTGAGGTCGACGGGAGGGGTTTTGGTCGCTCGGGGCGCAAAAAGGAGTGCAAGACGAGGACTTCCCAGGGGGTCACCCATCCTAGTACTACTCTCGCCCAAGCACGCTTAACTTCGGAGTTCTGATGGGATCCGGTGATTTAGTGCTGGTATGATCGCACTCGCTTTGTTTGTGTCGTCCCTCGCCTTTGTGCACGTCGCGGACGGCGTACGGAGCCTCTAAACCAGTCGAACGATCTCGGAATCGCCATTGTCGGATCTCGGAATCGCCATTACCGGACACGGCAAGCGCGCGCCGAAACCATCGTGACTTTGTCGAACGAACTCGGAATCGCTATTGCGACCCCATTCCGGAAACCTCTCTCCGAGCCCCACGAGACTGACTGCGTAGCGGTCACGGCAAATTCCGAGGCCCAAAACCATCGCCTCTGAGGTCGACGGGAGGGGTTTTGGTCGCTCGGGGCGCAAAAAGGAGTGCAAGACGAGGACTTCCCAGGGGGTCACCCATCCTAGTACCACTCTCGCCCAAGCACGCTTAACTTCGGAGTTCTGATGGGATCCGGTGATTTAGTGCTGGTATGATCGCACTCGCTTTGTTTGCGTCGTCCCTCGCCTTTGTGCACGTCGCGGACGGCGTACGGAGCCTCTAAACCTCTCGAACGATCTCGGAATCGCCATTGTCGGATCTCGGAATCGCCATTACCGGACACGGCAAGCGCGCGCCGAAACCATCGTGACTTTGTCGAACGAACTCGGAATCGCTATTGCGACCCCATTCCGGAAACCTCTCTCCGAGCCCCACGAGACTGACTGCGTAGCGGTCACGGCAAATTCCGAGGCCCAAAACCATCGCCTCGGAGGTCGACGGGAGAGGTTTTGGTCGCTTGGGGCGCAAAAAGGAGTGCAACACGAGGACTTCCCAGGGGGTCACCCATCCTAGTACTACTCTCGCCCAAGCACACTTAACTTTGGAGTTCTGATGGGATCCGGTGCTTTAGTGCTGGTATGATCGCACTCGCTTTGTTTGCGTCGTCCATCGCCTTTGTGCACGTCGCGGACGGCGTACGGAGCCTCTAAATCTCTCGAACGATCTCGGAATCACCATTGTCGGAACTCGGAATCGCTATTGCGACCCCATTCCGGAAATCTCGCTCCTTGCCCCACGAGACTGACTGCGTAGCGGTCACGGCAAATTCCGAGGCCCAAAACCATCGCCTCGGAGGTCGACGGGAGAGGTTTTGGTCGCTCGGGGCGCAAAAAGGAGTGCAACACGAGTACTTCCCAGGGGGTCAACCATCCTAGTACTACTCTCGCCCAAGCACGCTTAACTTCGGAGTTCTGATGGGATCCGGTGCTTTAGTGCTGGTATGATCGCACTCGCTTTGTTTGCGTCGTCCCTCGCCTTTGTGCACGTCGCGGACGGCGTACGGAGCCTCTAAATCTCTCGAACGATCTCGGAATCGCCATTGTCGGAACTCGGAATCGCTATTGCGACCCCATTCCGGAAATCTCGCTCCTTGCCCCACGAGACTGACTGCGTAGCGGTCACGGCAAATTCCGAGGCCCAAAACCATCGCCTCGGAGGTCGACGGGAGGGGTTTTGGTCGCTCGGGGCGCAAAAAGGAGTGCAAGACGAGTACTTCCCAGGGGGTCACCCATCCTAGTACTACTCTCGCCCAAGCACGCTTAACTTCGGAGTTCTGATGGGATCCGGTGCTTTAGTGCTGGTATGATCGCACTCGCTTTGTTTGCGTCGTCCCTCGCCTTTGTGCACGTCGCGGACGGCGTACGGAGCCTCTAAACCTGTCGAACGATCTCGGAATCGCCATTGTCGGATCTCGGAATCGCCATTACCGGACACGGCAAGCGCGCGCCGAAACCATCGGGACTTTGTCGAACGAACTCGGAATCGCTATTGCGACCCCATTCCGGAAACCTCTCTCCGAGCCCCACGAGACTGACCGCGTAGCGGTCACGGCAAATTCCGAGGCCCAAAACCATCGCCTCGGAGGTCGACGGGAGGGGTTTTGGTCGCTCGGGGCGCAAAAAGGAGTGCAACACGAGGACTTCCCAGGGGGTCACCCATCCTAGTACTACTCTCGCCCAAGCACACTTAACTTTGGAGTTCTGATGGGATCCGGTGCTTTAGTGCTGGTATGATCGCACTAGCTTTGTTTGCGTTGTCCCTCGCCTTTGTGCACGTCGCGGACGGCGTACGGAGCCTCTAAATCTCTCGAACGATCTCGGAATCACCATTGTCGGAACTCGGAATCGCTATTGCGACCCCATTCCGGAAATCTCGCTCCTTGCCCCACGAGACTGACTGCGTAGCGGTCACGGCAAATTCCGAGGCCCAAAACCATCGCCTCTGAGGTCGACGGGAGGGGTTTTGGTCGCTCGGGGCGCAAAAAGGAGTGCAAGACGAGGACTTCCCAGGGGGTCACCCATCCTAGTACTACTCTCGCCCAAGCACGCTTAACTTCGGAGTTCTGATGGGATCCGGTGATTTAGTGCTGGTATGATCGCACTCGCTTTGTTTGTGTCGTCCCTCGCCTTTGTGCACGTCGCGGACGGCGTACGGAGCCTCTAAACCAGTCGAACGATCTCGGAATCGCCATTGTCGGATCTCGGAATCGCCATTACCGGACACGGCAAGCGCGCGCCGAAACCATCGTGACTTTGTCGAACGAACTCGGAATCGCTATTGCGACCCCATTCCGGAAACCTCTCTCCGAGCCCCACGAGACTGACTGCGTAGCGGTCACGGCAAATCCGAGGCCCAAAACCATCGCCTCTGAGGTCGACGGGAGGGGTTTTGGTCGCTCGGGGCGCAAAAAGGAGTGCAAGACGAGGACTTCCCAGGGGGTCACCCATCCTAGTACCACTCTCGCCCAAGCACGCTTAACTTCGGAGTTCTGATGGGATCCGGTGATTTAGTGCTGGTATGATCGCACTCGCTTTGTTTGCGTCGTCCCTCGCCTTTGTGCACGTCGCGGACGGCGTACGGAGCCTCTAAACCTCTCGAACGATCTCGGAATCGCCATTGTCGGATCTCGGAATCGCCATTACCGGACACGGCAAGCGCGCGCCGAAACCATCGTGACTTTGTCGAACGAACTCGGAATCGCTATTGCGACCCCATTCCGGAAACCTCTCTCCGAGCCCCACGAGACTGACTGCGTAGCGGTCACGGCAAATTCCGAGGCCCAAAACCATCGCCTCGGAGGTCGACGGGAGAGGTTTTGGTCGCTTGGGGCGCAAAAAGGAGTGCAACACGAGGACTTCCCAGGGGGTCACCCATCCTAGTACTACTCTCGCCCAAGCACACTTAACTTTGGAGTTCTGATGGGATCCGGTGCTTTAGTGCTGGTATGATCGCACTCGCTTTGTTTGCGTCGTCCATCGCCTTTGTGCACGTCGCGGACGGCGTACGGAGCCTCTAAATCTCTCGAACGATCTCGGAATCACCATTGTCGGAACTCGGAATCGCTATTGCGACCCCATTCCGGAAATCTCGCTCCTTGCCCCACGAGACTGACTGCGTAGCGGTCACGGCAAATTCCGAGGCCCAAAACCATCGCCTCGGAGGTCGACGGGAGAGGTTTTGGTCGCTCGGGGCGCAAAAAGGAGTGCAACACGAGTACTTCCCAGGGGGTCAACCATCCTAGTACTACTCTCGCCCAAGCACGCTTAACTTCGGAGTTCTGATGGGATCCGGTGCTTTAGTGCTGGTATGATCGCACTCGCTTTGTTTGCGTCGTCCCTCGCCTTTGTGCACGTCGCGGACGGCGTACGGAGCCTCTAAATCTCTCGAACGATCTCGGAATCGCCATTGTCGGAACTCGGAATCGCTATTGCGACCCCATTCCGGAAATCTCGCTCCTTGCCCCACGAGACTGACTGCGTAGCGGTCACGGCAAATTCCGAGGCCCAAAACCATCGCCTCGGAGGTCGACGGGAGGGGTTTTGGTCGCTCGGGGCGCAAAAAGGAGTGCAAGACGAGTACTTCCCAGGGGGTCACCCATCCTAGTACTACTCTCGCCCAAGCACGCTTAACTTCGGAGTTCTGATGGGATCCGGTGCTTTAGTGCTGGTATGATCGCACTCGCTTTGTTTGCATCGTCCCTCGCCTTTGTGCACGTCGCGGACGGCGTACGGAGCCTCTAAACCTGTCGAACGATCTCGGAATCGCCATTGTCGGATCTCGGAATCGCCATTACCGGACACGGCAAGCGCGCGCCGAAACCATCGGGACTTTGTCGAACGAACTCGGAATCGCTATTGCGACCCCATTCCGGAAACCTCTCTCCGAGCCCCACGAGACTGACCGCGTAGCGGTCACGGCAAATTCCGAGGCCCAAAACCATCGCCTCGGAGGTCGACGGGAGGGGTTTTGGTCGCTCGGGGCGCAAAAAGGAGTGCAACACGAGGACTTCCCAGGGGGTCACCCATCCTAGTACTACTCTCGCCCAAGCACACTTAACTTTGGAGTTCTGATGGGATCCGGTGCTTTAGTGCTGGTATGATCGCACTAGCTTTGTTTGCGTTGTCCCTCGCCTTTGTGCACGTCGCGGACGGCGTACGGAGCCTCTAAATCTCTCGAACGATCTCGGAATCACCATTGTCGGAACTCGGAATCGCTATTGCGACCCCATTCCGGAAATCTCGCTCCTTGCCCCACGAGACTGACTGCGTAGCGGTCACGGCAAATTCCGAGGCCCAAAACCATCGCCTCTGAGGTCGACGGGAGGGGTTTTGGTCGCTCGGGGCGCAAAAAGGAGTGCAAGACGAGGACTTCCCAGGGGGTCACCCATCCTAGTACTACTCTCGCCCAAGCACGCTTAACTTCGGAGTTCTGATGGGATCCGGTGATTTAGTGCTGGTATGATCGCACTCGCTTTGTTTGTGTCGTCCCTCGCCTTTGTGCACGTCGCGGACGGCGTACGGAGCCTCTAAACCAGTCGAACGATCTCGGAATCGCCATTGTCGGATCTCGGAATCGCCATTACCGGACACGGCAAGCGCGCGCCGAAACCATCGTGACTTTGTCGAACGAACTCGGAATCGCTATTGCGACCCCATTCCGGAAACCTCTCTCCGAGCCCCACGAGACTGACTGCGTAGCGGTCACGGCAAATTCCGAGGCCCAAAACCATCGCCTCTGAGGTCGACGGGAGGGGTTTTGGTCGCTCGGGGCGCAAAAAGGAGTGCAAGACGAGGACTTCCCAGGGGGTCACCCATCCTAGTACCACTCTCGCCCAAGCACGCTTAACTTCGGAGTTCTGATGGGATCCGGTGATTTAGTGCTGGTATGATCGCACTCGCTTTGTTTGCGTCGTCCCTCGCCTTTGTGCACGTCGCGGACGGCGTACGGAGCCTCTAAACCTCTCGAACGATCTCGGAATCGCCATTGTCGGATCTCGGAATCGCCATTACCGGACACGGCAAGCGCGCGCCGAAACCATCGTGACTTTGTCGAACGAACTCGGAATCGCTATTGCGACCCCATTCCGGAAACCTCTCTCCGAGCCCCACGAGACTGACTGCGTAGCGGTCACGGCAAATTCCGAGGCCCAAAACCATCGCCTCGGAGGTCGACGGGAGAGGTTTTGGTCGCTTGGGGCGCAAAAAGGAGTGCAACACGAGGACTTCCCAGGGGGTCACCCATCCTAGTACTACTCTCGCCCAAGCACACTTAACTTTGGAGTTCTGATGGGATCCGGTGCTTTAGTGCTGGTATGATCGCACTCGCTTTGTTTGCGTCGTCCCTCGCCTTTGTGCACGTCGCGGACGGCGTACGGAGCCTCTAAATCTCTCGAACGATCTCGGAATCACCATTGTCGGAACTCGGAATCGCTATTGCGACCCCATTCCGGAAATCTCGCTCCTTGCCCCACGAGACTGACTGCGTAGCGGTCACGGCAAATTCCGAGGCCCAAAACCATCGCCTCGGAGGTCGACGGGAGAGGTTTTGGTCGCTCGGGGCGCAAAAAGGAGTGCAACACGAGTACTTCCCAGGGGGTCACCCATCCTAGTACTACTCTCGCCCAAGCACGCTTAACTTCGGAGTTCTGATGGGATCCGGTGCTTTAGTGCTGGTATGATCGCACTCGCTTTGTTTGCGTCGTCCCTCACCTTTGTGCACGTCGCGGACGGCGTACGGAGCCTCTAAATCTCTCGAACGATCTCGGAATCGCCATTGCGACCCCATTCCGGAAATCTCGCTCCTTGCCCCACGAGACTGACTGCGTAGCGGTCACGGCAAATTCCGAGGCCCAAAACCATCGCCTCGGAGGTCGACGGGAGGGGTTTTGGTCGCTCGGGGCGCAAAAAGGAGTGCAAGACGAGTACTTCCCAGGGGGTCACCCATCCTTGTACTACTCTCGCCCAAGCACGCTTAACTTCGGAGTTCTGATGGGATCCGGTGCTTTAGTGCTAGTATGATCGCACTCGCTTTGTTTGCGTCGTCCCTCGCCTTTGTGCACGTCGCGGACGGCGTACGGAGCCTCTAAACCTGTCGAACGATCTCGGAATCGCCATTGTCGGATCTCGGAATCGCCATTACCGGACACGGCAAGCGCGCGCCGAAACCATCGGGACTTTGTCGAACGAACTCGGAATCGCTATTGCGACCCCATTCCGGAAACCTCTCTCCGAGCCCCACGAGACTGACCGCGTAGCGGTCACGGCAAATTCCGAGGCCCAAAACCATCGCCTCGGAGGTCGACGGGAGGGGTTTTGGTCGCTCGGGGCGCAAAAAGGAGTGCAACACGAGGACTTCCCAGGGGGTCACCCATCCTAGTCCTACTCTCGCCCAAGCACGCTTAACTTCGGAGTTCTGATGGGATCCGATGATTTAGTGCTGGTATGATCGCACTCGCTTTGTTTGCGTCGTCCCTCGCCTTTGTGCACGTCGCGGACGGCGTACGGAGCCTCTAAACCAGTCGAACGATCTCGGAATCGCCATTGTCGGATCTCGGGATCGCCATTACCGGACACGGCAAGCGCGCGCCGAAACCATCGTGACTTTGTCGAACGAACTCGGAATCGCTATTGCGACCCCATTCCGGAAACCTCTCTCCGAGCCCCACGAGACTGACTGCGTAGCGGTCACGACAAATTCCGAGGCCCAAAACCATCGCCTCGGAGGTCGACGGGAGGGGTTTTGGTCGCTCGGGGCGCAAAAAGGAGTGCAACACGAGGACTTCCCAGGGGGTCACCCATCCTTGTACTACTCTCGCCCAAGCACGCTTAACTTCGGAGTTCTGATGGGATCCGGTGCTTTAGGGCTGGTATGATCGCACTCGCTTTGTTTGCGTCATCCCTCGCCTTTGTGCACGTCGCGGACGGCGTACGGAGCCTCTAAATCTCTCGAACGATCTCGGAATCGCCATTGTGACCCCATTCCGGAAATCTCGCTCCTTGCCCCACGAGACTGACTGCGTAGCGGTCACGGCAAATTCCGAGGCCCAAAACCATCGCCTCGGAGGTCGACGGGAGAGGTTTTGGTCGCTCGGGGCGCAAAAAGGAGTGCAAGACGAGTACTTCCCAGGGGGTCACCCATCCTAGTACTACTCTCGCCCAAGCACGCTTAACTTCGGAGTTCTGATGGGATCCGATGCTTTAGTGCTGGTATGATCGCACTCGCTTTGTTTGCGTCGTCCCTCGCCTTTGTGCACGTCGCGGACGGCGTACGGAGCCTCTAAATCTCTCGAACGATCTCGGAATCGCCATTGTCGGAACTCGGAATCGCTATTGCGACCCCATTCCGGAAATCTCGCTCCTTGCCCCACGAGACTGACTGCGTAGCGGTCACGGCAAATTCCGAGGCCCAAAACCATCGCCTCGGAGGTCGACGGGAGGGGTTTTGGTCGCTTGGGGCGCAAAAAGGAGTGCAAGACGAGTACTTCCCAGGGGGTCACCCATCCTAGTACTACTCTCGCCCAAGCACGCTTAACTTCGGAGTTCTAATGGGATCCGGTGCTTTAGTGCTGGTATGATCGCACTCGCTTTGTTTGCGTCGTCCCTCGCCTTTGTGCACGTCGCGTGTAACACCCCTCATTTCCGAATTTTCGTATAATATTTCTGGTGATAATGTAAGCATCTATTTTTAATTGACACAAGAAATAGAGTATGAATCAGAGGTAACTTATTTTTAAGATTTGGGAGATCTGTTCAAAAAAAAAAAATCTGAGGATCTATATGTAAACCCTAAGGACCTAATCGTGAATATGATAAAAACAAGGACTAAACTGCAAAATGCACCAAATGACAAATTCCACCGCTTAAGCCTCTCTGCCTTCGTTGTTAAGGAAGCAGAGGAGGCAGCTCGTGGGTGATCAGGGAAAGAAAGAAAGAAAGAAGAAGAAGAAGAAGAAGAAGAAGAAGAGAAAGAAAATTGGGGCTTTTAGGGTTCTTGCTTTAATCTTGTCATTTTGGGTCAAGATTTGCAAAGGCAAGTGTTCTAACCCTATCCTACATAAGTATTTGACTCTGTTTTTATGTTGATTCAAAATAAATTGGAAGATTTCTATTTAGAAACTGATATATCTCTCTTTGGACTTAAACCATGGATTCTGAAAGTCTTTCGGTAAACTGACCCCTAAGCACTGTTTCGGCTATAAGTTTTAATATAGAATGAGAATTCAGGCAGGAACTATTTTGTTTGAAATTAGACTCGTATGTGTTTCTTTTGACACCGATTTTGTAGATTTTGGACACCGAATACTTACCCAAAAATTTGTTTCAAAAGAGCCTATAGACGCTGTAAAACAGAGTTCAGATTTCTGACCTTTCGATACTAAAACGCCTATAACTCCCTGTTGAAAATTCTGATTTGTATCAAACTGATTTTATTTGAAAGTAGACTTGAAATTCTCTCTTTTGACATATAGTTTGAAAATTTTGGAGTTAAATTGCCCACCCTATCGTCTGTTGATTCCGACCCTATAAATTCTGTAACACAGTGATTGTGATTTTGACCTTGTGTTACCAAATCAGAGGTAACTCAGTGTTGGGAGCCCTGTTTCATATGAAATCTGTTCCATCTTAATATAGATTGATATATGATTCGACCATAGCCTTATTATGGGTATTGGAGCATAATTGTTATTCTAAAATATTTGTTTGATGTGCCACTGGAATTCTGTCCGAAATCGAGCTTTGGTTGATTTCGCGTATTTGGTTCCATTCCTTTGGATATCTGAATTTGTCTAACCTTCTTATTGGAATTGAGCTGATTATGATTGCTTGGAATCCCTGAACACTCTTGCTTTCAATTCTTTCCTAAAATGAATACTTTTGTGAGAGATTTGTTCCTTGCATCATTGTTTTTGAAAAGGCACATGTACGTTTGGTTGTTCCGCGTGTGCTTCCGTTATATGCTGCTTATTGTTGAAACTGCCTTCTTGTACTCTGGTGTGTGGGATAATGTGAACCTTTGCCAGAAATGGTAAAGGGAGTTGTGAACCTTTGCCAGAAATGGTAAAGGGAGTTGTGAACCTTTGCCAGAAATGGTAAAGGGAGTTGTGAACCTTTGCCAGAAATGGTAAAGGGAGTTATGCATAGAGCCTGCGATGCTCTGCCGGCCCCCTCTGACTTCACCTAGACGTGGGTGGATGGAGCTCCCAGACGTGGGAGACTTTTGTCAGGTGGTCATTCAGAAATGGATGAATCACATTCTGACTGAGATCCCACTACACCCTCTATATGTTTGATATGACATCCAGAGTTTTGTTGAGTTATTTTTGTTCGTGCTCTGGATAAGTATGATATGATTGCAACGTCAAGGACGACGTTTGAGCTTCTGTACGACATATGAGTTTGATATGCTCTGAAATGCTTCATTCACTATTGAGTTTGCTTCGTAATGTTCCATAGATCGTTGATGTGTTCTGGAACATTTTATATGCCATTGATAAGCTCCGATATGTTTCCTTTGTTTCTGATATGCTCCAATTACTCTATGCCCCATCTGTCTGGAACCAAATATGTATGATTAAAAAGGACAATTATGATTCTGCTCCTAATGATATTATGTATACGAAATCGTATATTCTGCTTTTGTGTTTTGATACTGTATCTCTTGGAAATTGTACTATTTTGTTATGGATATGTTAGTCACTTGCTGAGCTCTTTATGCTCACCCCGTTTGTTGATAAATTTTTCAGGATAGCGTATCGCTTGCTTAAATGTTAAGAATGGGCTGAGGCAGTGGAAAGTTTAGAAGACGTTGGGCAGAACTTTTGTTAGCATATATGTAGTTGTGTATAAGCTACCTTGCATCTAATGAAATGTGACTATAAATCTAAACCTGTGGATTTTGTGTAAGTTAAAGGATCCCTCATGTATAGGGTTTTGGAATGTTAAATTAAATTTGTGTAATGATATGAACTTATGGTAAATCGATGATTGTGGTGACTGCATGGATTTCCCCACTTGTGGATTTATATTGTGGTTTTTATTTTGATGAGTCGAGTTTAGATTGTATGAATTATCGAGTGATGTGTGCTATGTTTATGAATTGTACAGGGTTATGAATTGGTAGATTATAGAAGTGAAATTTTTGATCTGAATGTTTTCTTAGTGACCTCAAATGTGTGTTTGGATCCTGGGTTAGTTGTGACGAAAGATTTTTAATATCATGGATATTTTTTTTTGGGGGCGTGACATCGCGGACGGCGTACGGAGCCTCTAAATCTCTCGAACGATCTCGGAATCGCCATTGTCGGAACTCGGAATCGCTATTGCGACCCCATTCCGGAAATCTCGCTCCTTGCCCCACGAGACTGACTGCGTAGCGGTCACGACAAATTCCGAGGCCCAAAACCATCGCCTCGGAGGTCGACGGGAGGGGTTTTGGTCGCTCGGGGCGCAAAAAGGAGTGCAAGACGAGTACTTCCCAGGGGGTCACCCATCCTAGTACTACTCTCGCCCAAGCACGCTTAACTTCGGAGTTCTGATGGGATCCGGTGCTTTAGTGCTGGTATGATCGCACTCGCTTTGTTTGCGTCGTCCCTCGCCTTTGTGCACGTCGCGGACGGCGTACGGAGCCTCTAAACCTGTCGAACGATCTCGGAATCGCCATTGTCGGATCTCGGAATCGCCATTATCGGACACGGCAAGCGCGCGCCGAAACCATCGTGACTTTGTCGAACGAACTCGGAATCACTATTGCGACCCCATTCCGGAAACCTCTCTCCGAGCCCCACGAGACTGACTGCGTAGCGGTCACGGCAAATTCCGAGGCCCAAAACCATCGCCTCGGAGGTCGACGGGAGAGGTTTTGGTCGCTCGGGGCGCAAAAAGGAGTGCAACACTAGGACATCCCAGGGGGTCACCCATCCTAGTACTACTCTCGCCCAAGCACGCTTAACTTCGGAGTTCTGATGGGATCCGGTGCTTTAGGGCTGGTATGATCGCACTCGCTTTGTTTGCGTCATCCCTCGCCTTTGTGCACGTCGCGGACGGCGTACGGAGCCTCTAAATCTCTCGAACGATCTCGGAATCGCCATTGTCGGAACTCGGAATCGCTATTGCGACCCCATTCCGGAAATCTCGCTCCTTGCCCCACGAGACTGACTGCGTAGCGGTCACGGCAAATTCCGAGGCCCAAAACCATCGCCTCGGAGGTCGACGGGAGAGGTTTTGGTCGCTCGGGGCGCAAAAAGGAGTGCAACACGAGTACTTCCCAGGGGGTCACCCATCCTAGTACTACTCTCGCCCAAGCACGCTTAACTTCGGAGTTCTGATGGGATCCGGTGCTTTAGTGCTGGTATGATCGCACTCGCTTTGTTTGCGTCGTCCCTCGCCTTTGTGCACGTCGCGGACGGCGTACGGAGCCTCTAAATCTCTCGAACGATCTCGGAATCGCCATTGTCGGAACTCGGAATCGCTATTGCGACCCCATTCCGGAAATCTCGCTCCTTGCCCCACGAGACTGACTGCGTACCGGTCACGGCAAATTCCGAGGCCCAAAACCATCGCCTCGGAGGTCGACGGGAGGGGTTTTGGTCGCTCGGGGCGCAAAAAGGAGTGCAAGACGAGTACTTCCCAGGGGGTCACCCATCCTAGTACTACTCTCGCCCAAGCACGCTTGACTTCGGAGTTCTGATGGGATCCGGTGCTTTAGTGCTGGTATGATCGCACTCGCTTTGTTTGCGTCGTCCCTCGCCTTTGTGCACGTCGCGGACGGCGTACGGAGCCTCTAAACCTGTCGAACGATCTCGGAATCGCCATTGTCGGATCTCGAAATCGCCATTACCGGACACGGCAAGCGCGCGCCGAAACCATCGTGACTTTGTCGAACGAACTCGGAATCGCTATTGCGACCCCATTCCGGAAACCTCTCTCCTTGCCCCACGAGACTGACTGCGTAGCGGTCACGGCAAATTCCGAGGCCCAAAACCATCGCCTCGGAGGTCGACGGGAGGTGTTTTGGTCGCTCGGGGCGCAAAAAGGAGTGCAAGACAAGTACTTCCCAGGGGGTCACCCATCCTAGTACTACTCTCGCCCAAGCACGCTTAACTTCGGAGTTCTGATGGGATCCGGTGCTTTAGTGCTGGTATGATCGCACTCGCTTTGTTTGCGTCGTCCCTCGCCTTTGTGCACGTCGCGGACGGCGTACGGAGCCTCTAAACCTGTCGAACGATCTCGGAATCGCCATTGTCGGATCTCGGAATCGCCATTACCGGACACGGCAAGCGCGCGCCGAAACCATCGTGACTTTGTCGAACGAACTCGGAATCGCTATTGCGACCCCATTCCGGAAACCTCTCTCCGAGCCCCACGAGACTGACTGCGTAGCGGTCACGGCAAATTCCGAGGCCCAAAACCATCGCCTCGGAGGTCGACGGGAGAGGTTTTGGTCGCTCGGGGCGCAAAAAGGAGTGCAACACGAGGACTTCCCAGGGGGTCACCCATCCTAGTACTACTCTCGCCCAAGCACGCTTAACTTTGGAGTTCTGATGGGATCCGGTGCTTTAGTGCTGGTATGATCGCACTCGCTTTGTTTGCGTCGTCCCTCGCCTTTGTGCACGTCGCGGACGGCGTACGGAGCCTCTAAATCTCTCGAACGATCTCGGAATCGCCATTGTCGGAACTCGGAATCGCTATTGCGACCCCATTCCGGAAATCTCGCTCCTTGCCCCACGAGACTGACTGCGTAGCGGTCACGGCAAATTCCGAGGCCCAAAACCATCGCCTCGGAGGTCGACGGGAGAGGTTTTGGTCGCTCGGGGCGCAAAAAGGAGTGCAACACGAGTACTTCCCAGGGGGTCACCCATCCTAGTACTACTCTCGCCCAAGCACGCTTAACTTCGGAGTTCTGATGGGATCCGGTGCTTTAGTGCTGGTATGATCACACTCGCTTTGTTTGCGTCGTCCCTCGCCTTTGTGCACGTCGCGGACGGCGTACGGAGCCTCTAAATCTCTCGAACGATCTCGGAATCGCCATTGTCGGAACTCGGAATCGCTATTGCGACCCCATTCCGGAAATCTCGCTCCTTGCCCCATGAGACTGACTGCGTAGCGGTCACGGCAAATTCCGAGGCCCAAAACCATCGCCTCGGAGGTCGACGGGAGGGGTTTTGGTCGCTCGGGGCGCAAAAAGGAGTGCAAGACGAGTACTTCCCAGGGGGTCACCCATCCTAGTACTACTCTCGCCCAAGCACGCTTAACTTCGGAGTTCTGATGGGATCCGGTGCTTTAGTGCTGGTATGATCGCACTCGCTTTGTTTGCGTCGTCCCTCGCCTTTGTGCACGTCGCGGACGGCGTACGGAGCCTCTAAACCTGTCGAACGATCTCGGAATCGCCATTGTCGGATCTCGGAATCGCCATTACCGGACACGGCAAGCGCGCGCCGAAACCATCGTGACTTTGTCGAACGAACTCGGAATCGCTATTGCGACCCCATTCCGGAAACCTCTCTCCGAGCTCCACGAGACTGACTGCGTAGCGGTCACGGCAAATTCCGAGGCCCAAAACCATCGCCTCGGAGGTCGACGGGAGAGGTTTTGGTCGCTCGGGGCGCAAAAAGGAGTGCAACACTAGGACTTCCCAGGGGGTCACCGATCCTAGTACTACTCTCGCCCAAGCACGCTTAACTTCGGAGTTCTGATGGGATCCGGTGCTTTAGGGCTGGTATGATCGCACTCGCTTTGTTTGCGTCATCCCTCGCCTTTGTGCACGTCGCGGACGGCGTACGGAGCCTCTAAATCTCTCGAACGATCTCGGAATCGCCATTGTCGGAACTCGGAATCGCTATTGCGACCCCATTCCGGAAATCTCGCTCCTTGCCCCACGAGACTGACTGCGTAGCGGTCACGGCAAATTCCGAGGCCCAAAACCATCGCCTCGGAGGTCGACGGGAGAGGTTTTGGTCGCTCGGGGCGCAAAAAGGAGTGCAACACGAGTACTTCCCAGGGGGTCACCCATCCTAGTACTACTCTCGCCCAAGCACGCTTAACTTCGGAGTTCTGATGGGATCCGGTGCTTTAGTGCTGGTATGATCGCACTCGCTTTGTTTGCGTCGTCCCTCGCCTTTGTGCACGTCGCGGACGGCGTACGGAGCCTCTAAATCTCTCGAACGATCTCGGAATCGCCATTGTCGGAACTCGGAATCGCTATTGCGACCCCATTCCGGAAATCTCGCTCCTTGCCCCACGAGACTGACTGCGTAGCGGTCACGGCAAATTCCGAGGCCCAAAACCATCGCCTCGGAGGTCGACGGGAGGGGTTTTGGTCGCTCGGGGCGCAAAAAGGAGTGCAAGACGAGGACTTCCCAGGGGGTCACCCATCCTAGTACCACTCTCGCCCAAGCACGCTTAACTTCGGAGTTCTGATGGGATCCGGTGATTTAGTGCTGGTATGATCGCACTCGCTTTGTTTGCGTCGTCCCTCGCCTTTGTGCACGTCGCGGACGGCGTACGGAGCCTCTAAACCTCTCGAACGATCTCGGAATCGCCATTGTCGGATCTCGGAATCGCCATTACCGGACACGGCAAGCGCGCGCCGAAACCATCGTGACTTTGTCGAACGAACTCGGAATCGCTATTGCGACCCCATTCCGGAAACCTCTCTCCGAGCCCCACGAGACTGACTGCGTAGCGGTCACGGCAAATTCCGAGGCCCAAAACCATCGCCTCGGAGGTCGACGGGAGAGGTTTTGGTCGCTTGGGGCGCAAAAAGGAGTGCAACACGAGGACTTCCCAGGGGGTCACCCATCCTAGTACTACTCTCGCCCAAGCACACTTAACTTTGGAGTTCTGATGGGATCCGGTGCTTTAGTGCTGGTATGATCGCACTCGCTTTGTTTGCGTCGTCCCTCGCCTTTGTGCACGTCGCGGACGGCGTACGGAGCCTCTAAATCTCTCGAACGATCTCGGAATCACCATTGTCGGAACTCGGAATCGCTATTGCGACCCCATTCCGGAAATCTCGCTCCTTGCCCCACGAGACTGACTGCGTAGCGGTCACGGCAAATTCCGAGGCCCAAAACCATCGCCTCGGAGGTCGACGGGAGAGGTTTTGGTCGCTCGGGGCGCAAAAAGGAGTGCAACACGAGTACTTCCCAGGGGGTCACCCATCCTAGTACTACTCTCGCCCAAGCACGCTTAACTTCGGAGTTCTGATGGGATCCGGTGCTTTAGTGCTGGTATGATCGCACTCGCTTTGTTTGCGTCGTCCCTCACCTTTGTGCACGTCGCGGACGGCGTACGGAGCCTCTAAATCTCTCGAACGATCTCGGAATCGCTATTGCGACCCCATTCCGGAAATCTCGCTCCTTGCCCCACGAGACTGACTGCGTAGCGGTCACGGCAAATTCCGAGGCCCAAAACCATCGCCTCGGAGGTCGACGGGAGGGGTTTTGGTCGCTCGGGGCGCAAAAAGGAGTGCAAGACGAGTACTTCCCAGGGGGTCACCCATCCTAGTACTACTCTCGCCCAAGCACGCTTAACTTCGGAGTTCTGATGGGATCCGGTGCTTTAGTGCTGGTATGATCGCACTCGCTTTGTTTGCGTCGTCCCTCGCCTTTGTGCACGTCGCGGATGGCGTACGGAGCCTCTAAACCTGTCGAACGATCTCGGAATCGCCATTGTCGGATCTCGGAATCGCCATTACCGGACACGGCAAGCGCGCGCCGAAACCATCGGGACTTTGTCGAACGAACTCGGAATCGCTATTGCGACCCCATTCCGGAAACCTCTCTCCGAGCCCCACGAGACTGACCGCGTAGCGGTCACGGCAAATTCCGAGGCCCAAAACCATCGCCTCGGAGGTCGACGGGAGGGGTTTTGGTCGCTCGGGGCGCAAAAAGGAGTGCAACACGAGGACTTCCCAGGGGGTCACCCATCCTAGTCCTACTCTCGCCCAAGCACGCTTAACTTCGGAGTTCTGATGGGATCCGATGATTTAGTGCTGGTATGATCGCACTCGCTTTGTTTGCGTCGTCCCTCGCCTTTGTGCACGTCGCGGACGGCGTACGGAGCCTCTAAACCAGTCGAACGATCTCGGAATCGCCATTGTCGGATCTCGGGATCGCCATTACCGGACACGGCAAGCGCGCGCCGAAACCATCGTGACTTTGTCGAACGAACTCGGAATCGCTATTGCGACCCCATTCCGGAAACCTCTCTCCGAGCCCCACGAGACTGACTGCGTAGCGGTCACGACAAATTCCGAGGCCCAAAACCATCGCCTCGGAGGTCGACGGGAGGGGTTTTGGTCGCTCGGGGCGCAAAAAGGAGTGCAACACGAGGACTTCCCAGGGGGTCACCCATCCTAGTACTACTCTCGCCCAAGCACGCTTAACTTCGGAGTTCTGATGGGATCCGGTGCTTTAGGGCTGGTAAGATCGCACTCGCTTTGTTTGCGTCATCCCTCGCCTTTGTGCACGTCGCGGACGGCGTACGGAGCCTCTAAATCTCTCGAACGATCTCGGAATCGCCATTGTCGGAACTCGGAATCGCTATTGCGACCCCATTCCGGAAATCTCGCTCCTTGCCCCACGAGACTGACTGCGTAGCGGTCACGGCAAATTCCGAGGCCCAAAACCATCGCCTCGGAGGTCGACGGGAGAGGTTTTGGTCGCTCGGGGCGCAAAAAGGAGTGCAAGACGAGTACTTCCCAGGGGGTCACCCATCCTAGTACTACTCTCGCCCAAGCACGCTTAACTTCGGAGTTCTGATGGGATCCGATGCTTTAGTGCTGGTATGATCGCACTCGCTTTGTTTGCGTCGTCCCTCGCCTTTGTGCACGTCGCGGACGGCGTACGGAGCCTCTAAATCTCTCGAACGATCTCGGAATCGCCATTGTCGGAACTCGGAATCGCTATTGCGACCCCATTCCGGAAATCTCGCTCCTTGCCCCACGAGACTGACTGCGTAGCGGTCACGGCAAATTCCGAGGCCCAAAACCATCGCCTCGGAGGTCGACGGTGTAACACCCCTCATTTCCGAATTTTCGTATAATATTTCTGGTGATAATGTAAGCATATATTTTTAATTGACACAAGAAATAGAGTATGAATCAGAGGTAACTTATTTTTAAGATTTGGGAGATCTGTTCAAAAAAAAATCTGAGGATCTATATGTAAACCCTAAGGACCTAATCGTGAATATGATAAAAACAAGGACTAAACTGCAAAATGCACCAAATGACAAATTCCACCGCTTAAGCCTCTCTGCCTTCGTTGTTAAGGAAGCAGAGGAGGCAGCTCGTGGGTGATCAGGGAAAGAAAGAAAGAAAGAAGAAGAAGAAGAAGAAGAAGAAGAAGAAGAGAAAGAAAATTGGGGCTTTTAGGGTTCTTGCTTTAATCTTGTCATTTCGGGTCAAAATTTGCAAAGGCAAGTGTTCTAACCCCATCCTACATAAGTATTTGACTCTGTTTTTATGTTGATTCAAAATAAATTGGAAGATTTCTATTTAGAGACTGATATATCTCTCTTTGGACTTAAACCATGGATTCTGAAAGTCTTTCGGTGAACTGACCCCTAAGCACTGTTTCGGCTATAAGTTTTAATATAGAATGAGAATTCAGGCAGGAGCTATTTTGTTTGAAATTAGACTCGTATGTGTTTCTTTTGACACCGATTTTGTAGATTTTGGACACCGAATACTTACCCAAAAATTTGTTTCAAAAGAGCCTATAGACGCTGTAAAACAGAGTTCAGATTTCTGACCTTTCGATACTAAAACGCCTATAACTTCCTGTTGAAAATTCTGATTTGTATCAAACTGATTTTATTTGAAAGTAGACTTGAAATTCTCTCTTTTGACATATAGTTTGAAAATTTTGGAGTTAAATTGCCCACCCTATCGTCTGTTGATTCCGACCCTATAAATTCTGTAACACAGTGATTGTGATTTTGACCTTGTGTTACCAAATCAGAGGTAACTCAGTGTTGGGAGCCCTGTTTCATATGAAATCTGTTCCATCTTAATATAGATTGATATATGATTCGACCATAGCCTTATTATGGGTATTGGAGCATAATTGTTACTCTAAAATATTTGTTTGATGTGCCACTGGAATTCTGTCCGAAATCGAGCTTTGGTCGATTTCGCGTATTTGGTTCCATTCCTTTGGATATCTGAATTTGTCTAACCTTCTTATTGGAATTGAGCTGATTATGATTGCTTGGAATCCCTGTATACTCTTGCTTTCAATTCTTTCCTAAAATGAATACTTTTGTGAGAGATTTGTTCCTTGCATCATTGTTTTGAAAAGGCACATGTACGTTTGGTTGTTCCGCGTGTGCTTCCGTTATATGCTGCTTATTGTTGAAACTGCCTTCTTGTACTCTGGTGTGTGGGATATTGTGAACCTTTGCCAGAAATGGTAAAGGGAGTTGTGAACCTTTGCCAGAAATGGTAAAGGGAGTTGTGAACCTTTGCCAGAAATGGTAAAGGGAGTTGTGAACCTTTGCCAGAAATGGTAAAGGGAGTTATGCATAGAGCCTGCGATGCTCTGCCGGCCCCCTCTGACTTCACCTAGACGTGGGTGGATGGAGCTCCCAGACGTGGGAGACTTTTGTCAGGTGGTCATTCAGAAATGGATGAATCACATTCTGACTGAGATCCCACTACACCCTCTATATGTTTGATATGACATCCAGAGTTTTGGTGAGTTATTTCTGTTCGTGCTCTGGATAAGTATGATATGATTGCAACGTCAAGGACGACGTTTGAGCTTCTGTACGACATATGAGTTTGATATGCTTTGAAATGCTTCATTCACTATTGAGTTTGCTTCGTAATGTTCCATAGATCGTTGATGTGTTCTGGAACATTTTATATGCCATTGATAAGCTCCGATATGTTTCCTTTGTTTCTGATATGCTCCAATTACTCTATGCCCCATCTGTTAGGAACCAAATATGTATGATTAAAAAGGACAATTATGATTCTGCTCCTAATGATATTATGTATACGAAATCGTATATTCTGCTTTTGTGTTTTGATACTGTATCTCTTGGAAATTGTACTATTTTGTTATGGATATGTTAGTCACTTGCTGAGCTCTTTATGCTCACCCCGTTTGTTGAAAAATTTTTCAGGATAGCGTATCGCTTGCTTAAATGTTAAGAATGGGCTGAGGCAGTGGAAAGTTTAGAAGACGTTGGGCAGAACTTTTGTTAGCATATATGTAGTTGTGTATAAGCTACCTTGCATCCAATAAAATGTGACTATGAATCTAAACCTGTGGATTTTGTGTAAGTTAAAGGATCCCTCATGTATAGGGTTTTGGAATGTTAAATTAAATTTGTGTAATGATATGAACTTATGGTAAATCGATGATTGTGGTGACTGCATAGATTTCCCCACTTGTGGACTTATATTGTGGTTTTTATTTTGATGAGTCGGGTTCAGATGGTATAAATTTTCGAGTGATGTGTGCTATGTTTATGAATTGCACAGGGATATGAATTGGTAGATTATAGAAGCGAAATTTTTGATTTGTATGTTTTCTTAGTGACCTCAAATGTGTGTTTGGATCCTGGGTTAGTTGTGACGAAAGATTTTAAATATCATGGATATTTTTAGGGGTGTGACAGAGGTGGTATCAGAGCATGATTTGAGAATCACTAAGAATGTTATGTTTTTTTTTGAGGTTTATTGACTATCATTTAGAGATTGATCAAAGAAAATGTTCTTTTGATGTTTTAGGAAGCAAGGATGACGAGATCATCTGGTTCTCCTGTTGCATCTACTACTGATCAATTGAGTGGTATTATGCGGACTTTGGAGACTATGGCACAAGTGATGCAACAACAACAACAACCTGTCCAACAAGGAAGTAATGATGGAATAGAGACATCAAACCGGACGGGGTTGGGAATTGGACAGTTTAAGAAGCTTAGTCCTCCCAGTTTCAGTGGTGAGTCTGATCCAATGGTGGCGGAACGATGGATGATGCAGATAGAGAAAATATTTGATGCCCTAAGTTACTCTGATGAACGAAAGGTTTTTCTTGCCACCTTTATGCTGGAAGGAGAAGCTGAACACTGGTGGAGAATGATTAAGAGGATGTCTGAAATCAAACATGAGCAAATGACATGGAAGTTATTCCAAGAAAAGTTTTACGACAAATATTTTCCCGATTGTATGAGAGAGCAAAAAGAATTGGAGTTCTTGAACCTTATCCAGGGAAGTATGACGGTTACAAAGTATGAATCTAGATTTACTGAGCTCTCCAGGTTTGCCACACATATGACTGATGATGAATCTAGAAAGGCAAGAAGGTTTGAAAGGGGATTACGGCCAGCAATAAGAAGCCGAATGTCAGCTTTAAAATTATAAACATATGCTGATACGGTAGAAAGAGCTTTGAAAATTGAAAGAGACATGGAGGAAATTCAAGAAATCATTGGCAAGAGCCAAAGGGACAAATTTACTAGCAAAAGCAGGAGAGAAAATAAATATGAAGATAGTAACAAGAGGTTTAAGACATCTGGATTTGAGAAAAGGAAACCATGGGGGAGGACTCAGTTATGTGAAAAATGTGGATCAAATCATGAAACGAGTCGGTGTTTTCGGGTGACTGGAGCATGTTTTAGTTGTGGAAAGCTAGGTCATCAAATAAAAGATTGCCCACTGAACAGGAAAAGAGAGCCACTGTCTCCTAGACCCTCAGCCCATGCTAGAGTGTACGCTATCACGGAACAAGATTCTAAAGCTTCTAAATCTGTGGTGGAAGGTATTCTTCATGTTTCTAAAAGAAATGCAAAAGTTTTGTTTGATCCCGGCTCCAACTTATCATTTGTTTCACAACACTTTGCTTGTCACTTGGATATTCTACCTAAACCCCTGGATTATATGCTATATGTAACAACTGCTGTTGGAGATTCATTGGCAACAAACGTAGTCTACCCATCTTGTTTGATCTCTATTGGAGACCATGAACTCCTTGCTGATTTGATTCTCCTAGAGATCCAGGGTTTTGATATTATACTTGGCATGGATTGGTTATCTTCTCATCACGCTAGTATTGACTGTTACAAAAAAATAATTACCTTCTGCATACCAGATCAGCCTATATTTTTCTTTGAGGGCATTAAGCATGATTTGCCTCCTTGCTTGATATCCGCACTTCAAGCTTATCATCTTATGCAGAAAGGTTGTCTTTGTTATATGGTGTGTGTAAAGGAGCATTCAAATCAGGAAACCCACATAGATGAAATTTCAGTGGTCAAAGAATTCCCTGATGTATTTCCTGATGACTTGCCTGGTTTACCTCTAGATAGAGAGGGTGAATTTGCTATTGATCTAGTCCCCAGTACAACCCCAATATCTAAGCCTCCCTACAGAATGGCACCACTTGAGTTAGAAGAATTAAAGAAGCAAATACAAGAATTATTAGATAAGGGTTTCATACGACCCAGTGTATCCCCATGGGGTGCTCCGGTACTATTAGTGAAGAAGAAGGATGGAACATTGAGGCTTTGTATTGATTATAGACAGTTGAATCAGGTGACCATCAAAAACAAATATCCCATACCTAGAATTGATGATTTGTTTGATCAACTGCAGGGTGCACAAGTATTCTCTAAGATTGACCTGAGGTCAGGTTACTATCAGTTGAGGATCAAAGAGGAGGATATTTCAAAAACAGCCTTCAGAACTCGATATGGTCATTATGAATTCTTGGTGATGCCTTTTGGTTTGACTAATGCCCCTGCAGCTTTTATGGAACTAATGAATAGGACATTTCAACAGCTCTTGGATATCTGTGTAATTGTATTTATTGATGACATATTGGTGTATTCAAGGAGTAATCAGGAGCATGAGGAACACTTGAGGAAGGTATTGTCCATACTAAGAGAAAAGAAGTTGTATGCAAAGTTCAGCAAATGTGAATTTTGGTTGAATGAAGTTGCCTTCTTAGGCCATGTGATTTCAGGAAAGGGTATATCTGTTGATCCAAGGAAAATAGAAGCTGTAGTTGAATGGGAAGTACCAACAAATGTGACAGAAGTTAGGAGCTTCTTGGGCATGGCAGGTTATTACAGGAGATTTGTGGAGGGATTTTCTCGAATTGCTCAACCTCTCACCAAACTCACTAAGAAGAATATGAAATTTGTATGGGGTGATGATTGTGAGCAAAGTTTTCAAGAGTTAAAAAGAAGATTGACTAGTGCCCCTATTCTCACTATTCCAAGGGGTAATGATGAGTTTGTAGTTTATACTGATGCTTCAAGTAAGGGCCTAGGATGTGTTTTGATGCAGGAAGGGAGAGTAATTGCGTATGCTTCTAGGCAACTTAAAGGTTATGAACTGAATTACCCAACTCATGATTTGGAATTGGCAGCAATTATTTTTGCTTTAAAGATTTGGAGACATTATTTGTATGGTCGGCAGTTTGAAATCTTTACTGATCACAAGAGTTTAAAATATATTTTCACTCAGAAAGAGTTAAACATGAGGCAGCGAAGATGGATTGAACTTCTGAAGGATTATGATTGTACCATCCGTTATCACCCGGGCAAAGCCAATGTTGTAGCTGATGCACTTAGTAGGAAATCTACAAGTTTTATGGCTAGTCTGGTCGTGAAGCAATGGAAGCTAATAGAAGAAAATTTTGATTTGAAAGCTTTGAGGAAAGAGCAAGACTCGATGATTCTGATGGCCTCCATTCAAGTGCAGTCTGATCTTATGCAACAAATTAAGGAAGGACAATTACGAGATCCACATTTAATCTACTTGAGGAGTGAAGTAGAAAAGGGATTGAAGCCACAATTTCAAATTTCAAAGGATGGCCTATTGAGATTTGGGGAGAGAGTATGTGTACCAAATGAACTAGTTATCAAGAATCAAATCCTAACTGAAAGTCATACTTCAAAGTACACCCTACACCCTGGGAGCACTAAGATGTATAGAGATCTTCGAAGTCATTATTGGTGGAAAGGCATGAAGAAAGAAATGGCAATGTATGTTTCTAAATGTTTGACTTGTCAGCAAATCAAAGTAGAACACCAAAGACCTGGAGGGTTGTTGCAACCTTTAGTTATTCCTGAATGGAAATGGGAATGTATTACTATGGATTTTGTTTCAGGACTACCCAGAACCTCGAGGAAGCATGATGCTATTTGGGTTATCATTGATAGGTTAACAAAATCTGCGCATTTCCTACCGATTAATATGACTTATTCACTTGATAGACTTGCAGATTTATATGTTAATGAAGTAGTAAGACTTCATGGTATTCCAAAGGAGATTATCTCTGATAGAGACTCCAGATTTCTCTCTAGATTCTGGAGAAAATTGCAGGAGTCGATGGGCACTAAAGTCAAGTTTAGTACTGCATATCATCCTCAGACTGATGGTCAGTCAGAAAGAACAATTCAAACACTTGAGGATTTGCTTAGAGCCTATGTTATGGATTGGAAAGGTGAATGGGATAAGGATATTTCACTTGTTGAGTTCACGTATAATAATAGTTATCATTCAAGTATTCAGATGGCTCCTTATGAAGCTCTATATGGGCGAAAGTGCGTAACACCTGTATGTTGGGAGGAAGTTGGAGACAGAAAGCTATTAGCACCGGACAAGGTACAAGAAACTACCGAGAAAATTCAAGTAATAAGGAAAAGGTTAAAAACTGCTCAGAGTCGTCAAAAGAGTTATGCTGACAATAGAAGACGAGATATTGAGTTTGAAATCGGAGATTTTGTATTCTTAAAAGTCTCCCCTTCCAAAGGCATTATGAGGTTTGGGAAGAAAGGAAAATTAAGCCCAAGATTTATTGGACCTTTTGAGGTTCTTGAGAGGGTTGGTTCTGTCGCTTACAGGATTGCCTTGCCACCAGCATTGAGCCATGTCCATGATATATTTCATGTCTCGATGATTAGAAAGTATATGTATGACCCTTCTCACATCATTAAGTATGAGCTGGTGGAGTTCGATAAAGATCTATCCTATGTGGAAGAGCCTATTCAGATTATTGATAAGAAAGAAAAAGTCCTAAGGAATCGGGTCATCCCACTGGTTCAAGTAAATTGGAGACATCATTCTGGAGAAGAGACAACTTGGGAGCTAGAAGAGGAAATGAAAAAGGTGTATCCTCGTCTTTTCATCGAATAGAGGTACGATAAATTTAGAGGACTAAATTTTTCTTTTAAGGGGGGGAGAGTGTAACACCCCTCATTTCCGAATTTTCGTATAATATTTCTGGTGATAATGTAAGCATCTATTTTTAATTGACACAAGAAATAGAGTATGAATCAGAGGTAACTTATTTTTAAGATTTGGGAGATCTGTTCAAAAAAAAATCTGAGGATCTATATGTAAACCCTAAGGACCTAATCGTGAATATGATAAAAACAAGGACTAAACTGCAAAATGCACCAAATGACAAATTCCACCGCTTAAGCCTCTCTGCCTTCGTTGTTAAGGAAGCAGAGGAGGCAGCTCGTGGGTGATCAGGGAAAGAAAGAAAGAAAGAAGAAGAAGAAGAAGAAGAAGAAGAAGAGAAAGAAAATTGGGGCTTTTAGGGTTCTTGCTTTAATCTTGTCATTTCGGGTCAAAATTTGCAAAGGCAAGTGTTCTAACCCCATCCTACATAAGTATTTGACTCTGTTTTTATGTTGATTCAAAATAAATTGGAAGATTTCTATTTAGAGACTGATATATCTCTCTTTGGACTTAAACCATGGATTCTGAAAGTCTTTCGGTGAACTGACCCCTAAGCACTGTTTCGGCTATAAGTTTTAATATAGAATGAGAATTCAGGCAGGAGCTATTTTGTTTGAAATTAGACTCGTATGTGTTTCTTTTGACACCGATTTTGTAGATTTTGGACACCGAATACTTACCCAAAAATTTGTTTCAAAAGAGCCTATAGACGCTGTAAAACAGAGTTCAGATTTCTGACCTTTCGATACTAAAACGCCTATAACTTCCTGTTGAAAATTCTGATTTGTATCGAACTGATTTTATTTGAAAGTAGACTTGAAATTCTCTCTTTTGACATATAGTTTGAAAATTTTGGAGTTAAATTGCCCACCCTATCGTCTGTTGATTCCGACCCTATAAATTCTGTAACACAGTGATTGTGATTTTGACCTTGTGTTACCAAATCAGAGGTAACTCAGTGTTGGGAGCCCTGTTTCATATGAAATCTGTTCCATCTTAATATAGATTGATATATGATTCGACCATAGCCTTATTATGGGTATTGGAGCATAATTGTTACTCTAAAATATTTGTTTGATGTGCCACTGGAATTCTGTCCGAAATCGAGCTTTGGTCGATTTCGCGTATTTGGTTCCATTCCTTTGGATATCTGAATTTGTCTAACCTTCTTATTGGAATTGAGCTGATTATGATTGCTTGGAATCCCTGTACACTCTTGCTTTCAATTCTTTCCTAAAATGAATACTTTTGTGAGAGATTTGTTCCTTGCATCATTGTTTTGAAAAGGCACATGTACGTTTGGTTGTTCCGCGTGTGCTTCCGTTATATGCTGCTTATTGTTGAAACTGCCTTCTTGTACTCTGGTGTGTGGGATATTGTGAACCTTTGCCAGAAATGGTAAAGGGAGTTGTGAACCTTTGCCAGAAATGGTAAAGGGAGTTGTGAACCTTTGCCAGAAATGGTAAAGGGAGTTGTGAACCTTTGCCAGAAATGGTAAAGGGAGTTATGCATAGAGCCTGCGATGCTCTGCCGGCCCCCTCTGACTTCACCTAGACGTGGGTGGATGGAGCTCCCAGACGTGGGAGACTTTTGTCAGGTGGTCATTCAGAAATGGATGAATCACATTCTGACTGAGATCCCACTACACCCTCTATATGTTTGATATGACATCCAGAGTTTTGGTGAGTTATTTCTGTTCGTGCTCTGGATAAGTATGATATGATTGCAACGTCAAGGACGACGTTTGAGCTTCTGTACGACATATGAGTTTGATATGCTTTGAAATGCTTCATTCACTATTGAGTTTGCTTCGTAATGTTCCATAGATCGTTGATGTGTTCTGGAACATTTTATATGCCATTGATAAGCTCCGATATGTTTCCTTTGTTTCTGATATGCTCCAATTACTCTATGCCCCATCTGTCAGGAACCAAATATGTATGATTAAAAAGGACAATTATGATTCTGCTCCTAATGATATTATGTATACGAAATCGTATATTCTGCTTTTGTGTTTTGATACTGTATCTCTTGGAAATTGTACTATTTTGTTATGGATATGTTAGTCACTTGCTGAGCTCTTTATGCTCACCCCGTTTGTTGAAAAATTTTTCAGGATAGCGTATCGCTTGCTTAAATGTTAAGAATGGGCTGAGGCAGTGGAAAGTTTAGAAGACGTTGGGCAGAACTTTTGTTAGCATATATGTAGTTGTGTATAAGCTACCTTGCATCCAATAAAATGTGACTATGAATCTAAACCTGTGGATTTTGTGTAAGTTAAAGGATCCCTCATGTATAGGGTTTTGGAATGTTAAATTAAATTTGTGTAATGATATGAACTTATGGTAAATCGATGATTGTGGTGACTGCATAGATTTCCCCACTTGTGGACTTATATTGTGGTTTTTATTTTGATGAGTCGGGTTCAGATGGTATAAATTTTCGAGTGATGTGTGCTATGTTTATGAATTGCACAGGGATATGAATTGGTAGATTATAGAAGCGAAATTTTTGATTTGTATGTTTTCTTAGTGACCTCAAATGTGTGTTTGGATCCTGGGTTAGTTGTGACGAAAGATTTTAAATATCATGGATATTTTTAGGGGTGTGACAGACGGGAGAGGTTTTGGTCGCTCGGGGCGCAAAAAGGAGTGCAACACGAGTACTTCCCAGGGGGTCACCCATCCTAGTACTACTCTCGCCCAAGCACGCTTAACTTCGGAGTTCTGATGGGATCCGGTGCTTTAGTGCTGGTATGATCGCACTCGCTTTGTTTGCGTCGTCCCTCGCCTTTGTGCACGTCGCGGACGGCGTACGGAGCCTCTAAATCTCTCGAACGATCTCGGAATCGCCATTGTCGGAACTCGGAATCGCTATTGCGACCCCATTCCGGAAATCTCGCTCCTTGCCCCACGAGACTGACTGCGTAGCGGTCACGGCAAATTCCGAGGCCCAAAACCATCGCCTCGGAGGTCGACGGGAGGGGTTTTGGTCGCTCGGGGCGCAAAAAGGAGTGCAAGACGAGTACTTCCCAGGGGGTCACCCATCCTAGTACTACTCTCGCCCAAGCACGCTTAACTTCGGAGTTCTGATGGGATCCGGTGCTTTAGTGCTGGTATGATCGCACTCGCTTAGTTTGCGTCGTCCCTCGCCTTTGTGCACGTCGCGGACGGCGTACGGAGCCTCTAAACCTGTCGAACGATCTCGGAATCGCCATTGTCGGATCTCGGAATCGCCATTACCGGACACGGCAAGCGCGCGCCGAAACCATCGTGACTTTGTCGAACGAACTCGGAATCGCTATTGCGACCCCATTCCGGAAACCTCTCTCCGAGCCCCACGAGACTGACTGCGTAGCGGTCACGGCAAATTCCGAGGCCCAAAACCATCGCCTCGGAGGTCGACGGGAGAGGTTTTGGTCGCTCGGGGCGCAAAAAGGAGTGCAACACTAGGACTTCCCAGGGGGTCACCCATCCTAGTACTACTCTCGCCCAAGCACGCTTAACTTCGGAGTTCTGATGGGATCCGGTGCTTTAGGGCTGGTATGATCGCACTCGCTTTGTTTGCGTCATCCCTCGCCTTTGTGCACGTCGCGGACGGCGTACGGAGCCTCTAAATCTCTCGAACGATCTCGGAATCGCCATTGTCGGAACTCGGAATCGCTATTGCGACCCCATTCCGGAAATCTCGCTCCTTGCCCCACGAGACTGACTGCGTAGCGGTCACGGCAAATTCCGAGGCCCAAAACCATCGCCTCGGAGGTCGACGGGAGAGGTTTTGGTCGCTCGGGGCGCAAAAAGGAGTGCAACACGAGTACTTCCCAGGGGGTCACCCATCCTAGTACTACTCTCGCCCAAGCACGCTTAACTTCGGAGTTCTGATGGGATCCGGTGCTTTAGTGCTGGTATGATCGCACTCGCTTTGTTTGCGTCGTCCCTCGCCTTTGTGCACGTCGCGGACGGCGTACGGAGCCTCTAAATCTCTCGAACGATCTCGGAATCGCCATTGTCGGAACTCGGAATCGCTATTGCGACCCCATTCCGGAAATCTCGCTCCTTGCCCCACGAGACTGACTGCGTAGCGGTCACGGCAAATTCCGAGGCCCAAAACCATCGCCTCGGAGGTCGACGGGAGGGGTTTTGGTCGCTCGGGGCGCAAAAAGGAGTGCAAGACGAGTACTTCCCAGGGGGTCACCCATCCTAGTACTACTCTCGCCCAAGCACGCTTAACTTCGGAGTTCTGATGGGATCCGGTGCTTTAGTGCTGGTATGATCGCACTCGCTTAGTTTGCGTCGTCCCTCGCCTTTGTGCACGTCGCGGACGGCGTACGGAGCCTCTAAACCTGTCGAACGATCTCGGAATCGCCATTGTCGGATCTCGGAATCGCCATTACCGGACACGGCAAGCGCGCGCCGAAACCATCGTGACTTTGTCGAACGAACTCGGAATCGCTATTGCGACCCCATTCCGGAAACCTCTCTCCGAGCCCCACGAGACTGACTGCGTAGCGGTCACGGCAAATTCCGAGGCCCAAAACCATCGCCTCGGAGGTCGACGGGAGAGGTTTTGGTCGCTCGGGGCGCAAAAAGGAGTGCAACACTAGGACTTCCCAGGGGGTCACCCATCCTAGTACTACTCTCGCCCAAGCACGCTTAACTTCGGAGTTCTGATGGGATCCGGTGCTTTAGGGCTGGTATGATCGCACTCGCTTTGTTTGCGTCATCCATCGCCTTTGTGCACGTCGCGGACGGCGTACGGAGCCTCTAAATCTCTCGAACGATCTCGGAATCGCCATTGTCGGAACTCGGAATCGCTATTGCGACCCCATTCCGGAAATCTCGCTCCTTGCCCCACGAGACTGACTGCGTAGCGGTCACGGCAAATTCCGAGGCCCAAAACCATCGCCTCGGAGGTCGACGGGAGAGGTTTTGGTCGCTCGGGGCGCAAAAAGGAGTGCAAGACGAGTACTTCCCAGGGGGTCACCCATCCAAGTACTACTCCGCCCAAGCACGCTTAACTTCGGAGTTCTGATGGGATCCGGTGCTTTAGTGCTGGTATGATCGCACTCGCTTTGTTTGCGTCGTCCCTCGCCTTTGTGCACGTCGCGGACGGCGTACGGAGCCTCTAAATCTCTCGAACGATCTCGGAATCGCCATTGTCGGAACTCGGAATCGCTATTGCGACCCCATTCCGGAAATCTCGCTCCTTGCCCCACGAGACTGACTGCGTAGCGGTCACGGCAAATTCCGAGGCCCAAAACCATCGCCTCGGAGGTCGACGGGAGAGGTTTTGGTCGCTCGGGGCGCAAAAAGGAGTGCAACACGAGGACTTCCCAGGGGGTCACCCATCCTAGTACTACTCTCGCCCAAGCACGCTTAACTTTGGAGTTCTGATGGGATCCGGTGCTTTAGTGCTGGTATGATCGCACTCGCTTTGTTTGCGTCGTCCCTCGCCTTTGTGCACGTCGCGGACGGCGTACGGAGCCTCTAAATCTCTCGAACGATCTCGGAATCGCCATTGCGACCCCATTCCGGAAATCTCGCTCCTTGCCCCACGAGACTGACTGCGTAGCGGTCACGGCAAATTCCGAGGCCCAAAACCATCGCCTCGGAGGTCGACGGGAGAGGTTTTGGTCGCTCGGGGCGCAAAAAGGAGTGCAACACGAGTACTTCCCAGGGGGTCACCCATCCTAGTACTACTCTCGCCCAAGCACGCTTAACTTCGGAGTTCTGATGGGATCCGGTGCTTTAGTGCTGGTATGATCGCACTCGCTTTGTTTGCGTCGTCCCTCGCCTTTGTGCACGTCGCGGACGGCGTACGGAGCCTCTAAATCTCTCGAACGATCTCGGAATCGCCATTGTCGGAACTCGGAATCGCTATTGCGACCCCATTCCGGAAATCTCGCTCCTTGCCCCACGAGACTGACTGCGTAGCGGTCACGGCAAATTCCGAGGCCCAAAACCATCGCCTCGGAGGTCGACGGGAGGGGTTTTGGTCGCTCGGGGCGCAAAAAGGAGTGCAAGACGAGTACTTCCCAGGGGGTCACCCATCCTAGTACTACTCTCGCCCAAGCACGCTTAACTTCGGAGTTCTGATGGGATCCGGTGCTTTAGTGCTGGTATGATCGCACTCGCTGTGTTTGCGTCGTCCCTCGCCTTTGTGCACGTCGCGGACGGCGTACGGAGCCTCTAAATCTCTCGAACGATCTCGGAATCGCCATTGTCGGAACTCGGAATCGCTATTGCGACCCCATTCCGGAAATCTCGCTCCTTGCCCCACGAGACTGACTGCGTAGCGGTCACGGCAAATTCCGAGGCCCAAAACCATCGCCTCGGAGGTCGACGGGAGGGGTTTTGGTCGCTCGGGGCGCAAAAAGGAGTGCAAGACGAGTACTTCCCAGGGGGTCACCCATCCTAGTACTACTCTCGCCCAAGCACGCTTAACTTCGGAGTTCTGATGGGATCCGGTGCTTTAGTGCTGGTATGATCGCACTCGCTTTGTTTGCGTCGTCCCTCGCCTTTGTGCACGTCGCGGACGGCGTACGGAGCCTCTAAATCTCTCGAACGATCTCGGAATCGCCATTGTCGGAACTCGGAATCGCTATTGCGACCCCATTCCGGAAATCTCGCTCCTTGCCCCACGAGACTGACTGCGTAGCGGTCACGGCAAATTCCGAGGCCCAAAACCATCGCCTCGGAGGTCGACGGGAGAGGTTTTGGTCGCTCGGGGCGCAAAAAGGAGTGCAACACGAGGACTTCCCAGGGGGTCACCCATCCTAGTACTACTCTCGCCCAAGCACGCTTAACTTTGGAGTTCTGATGGGATCCGGTGCTTTAGTGCTGGTATGATCGCACTCGCTTTGTTTGCGTCGTCCCTCGCCTTTGTGCACGTCGCGGACGGCGTACGGAGCCTCTAAATCTCTCGAACGATCTCGGAATCGCCTTTGTCGGAACTCGGAATCGCTATTGCGACCCCATTCCGGAAATCTCGCTCCTTGCCCCACGAGACTGACTGCGTAGCGGTCACGGCAAATTCCGAGGCCCAAAACCATCGCCTCGGAGGTCGACGGGAGAGGTTTTGGTCGCTCGGGGCGCAAAAAGGAGTGCAACACGAGTACTTCCCAGGGGGTCACCCATCCTAGTACTACTCTCGCCCAAGCACGCTTAACTTCGGAGTTCTGATGGGATCCGGTGCTTTAGTGCTGGTATGATCGCACTCGCTTTGTTTGCGTCGTCCCTCGCCTTTGTGCACGTCGCGGACGGCGTACGGAGCCTCTAAATCTCTCGAACGATCTCGGAATCGCCATTGTCGGAACTCGGAATCGCTATTGCGACCCCATTCCGGAAATCTCGCTCCTTGCCCCACGAGACTGACTGCGTAGCGGTCACGGCAAATTCCGAGGCCCAAAACCATCGCCTCGGAGGTCGACGGGAGGGGTTTTGGTCGCTCGGGGCGCAAAAAGGAGTGCAAGACGAGTACTTCCCAGGGGGTTACCCATCCTAGTACTACTCTCGCCCAAGCACGCTTAACTTCGGAGTTCTGATGGGATCTGGTGCTTTAGTGCTGGTATGATCGCACTCGCTTTGTTTGCGTCGTCCCTCGCCTTTGTGCACGTCACGGACGGCGTACGGAGCCTCTAAATCTCTCGAACGATCTCGGAATCGCCATTGTCGGAACTCGGAATCGCTATTGCGACCCCATTCCAGAAATCTCGCTCCTTGCCCCACGAGACTGACTGCGTAGCGGTCACGGCAAATTCCGAGGCCCAAAACCATCGCCTCGGAGGTCGACGGGAGGGGTTTTGGTCGCTCGGGGCGCAAAAAGGAGTGCAAGACGAGTACTTCCCAGGGGGTCACCCATCCTAGTACTACTCTCGCCCAAGCACGCTTAACTTCGGAGTTCTGATGGGATCCGGTGCTTTAGTGCTGGTATGATCGCACTCGCTTTGTTTGCGTCGTCCCTCGCCTTTGTGCACGTCGCGGACGGCGTACGGAGCCTCTAAATCTCTCGAACGATCTCAGAATCGCCATTGTCGGAACTCGGAATCGCTATTGCGACCCCATTCCGGAAATCTCGCTCCTTGCCCCACGAGACTGACTGCGTAGCGGTCACGGCAAATTCCGAGGCCCAAAACCATCGCCTCGGAGGTCGACGGGAGAGGTTTTGGTCGCTCGGGGCGCAAAAAGGAGTGCAACACGAGGACTTCCCAGGGGGTCACCCATCCTAGTACTACTCTCGCCCAAGCACGCTTAACTTTGGAGTTCTGATGGGATCCGGTGCTTTAGTGCTGGTATGATCGCACTCGCTTTGTTTGCGTCGTCCCTCGCCTTTGTGCACGTCGCGGACGGCGTACGGAGCCTCTAAATCTCTCGAACGATCTCGGAATCGCCTTTGTCGGAACTCGGAATCGCTATTGCGACCCCATTCCGGAAATCTCGCTCCTTGCCCCACGAGACTGACTGCGTAGCGGTCACGGCAAATTCCGAGGCCCAAAACCATCGCCTCGGAGGTCGACGGGAGAGGTTTTGGTCGCTCGGGGCGCAAAAAGGAGTGCAACACGAGTACTTCCCAGGGGGTCACCCATCTTAGTACTACTCTAGCCCAAGCACGCTTAACTTCGGAGTTCTGATGGGATCCGGTGCTTTAGTGCTGGTATGATCGCACTCGCTTTGTTTGCGTCGTCCCTCGCCTTTGTGCACGTCGCGGACGGCGTACGGAGCCTCTAAATCTCTCGAACGATCTCGGAATCGCCATTGTCGGAACTCGGAATCGCTATTGCGACCCCATTCCGGAAATCTCGCTCCTTGCCCCACGAGACTGACTGCGTAGCGGTCACGGCAAATTCCGAGGCCCAAAACCATCGCCTCGGAGGTCGACGGGAGGGGTTTTGGTCGCTCGGGGCGCAAAAAGGAGTGCAAGACGAGTACTTCCCAGGGGGTCACCCATCCTAGTACTACTCTCGCCCAAGCACGCTTAACTTCGGAGTTCTGATGGGATCCGGTGCTTTAGTGCTGGTATGATCGCACTCGCTTTGTTTGCGTCGTCCCTCGCCTTTGTGCACGTCGCGGACGGCGTACGGAGCCTCTAAACCTGTCGAACGATCTCGGAATCGCCATTGTCGGATCTCGGAATCGCCATTACCGGACACGGCAAGCGCGCGCCGAAACCATCGTGACTTTGTCGAACGAACTCGGAATCGCTATTGCGACCCCATTCCGGAAACCTCTCTCCGAGCCCCACGAGACTGACTGCGTAGCGGTCACGGCAAATTCCGAGGCCCAAAACCATCGCCTCGGAGGTCGACGGGAGAGGTTTTGGTCGCTCGGGGCGCAAAAAGGAGTGCAACACGAGGACTTCCCAGGGGGTCACCCATCCTAGTACTACTCTCGCCCAAGCACGCTTAACTTTGGAGTTCTGATGGGATCCGGTGCTTTAGTGCTGGTATGATCGCACTCGCTTTGTTTGCGTCGTCCCTCGCCTTTGTGCACGTCGCGGACGGCGTACGGAGCCTCTAAATCTCTCGAACGATCTCGGAATCGCCATTGTCGGAACTCGGAATCGCTATTGCGACACCATTCCGGAAATCTCGCTCCTTGCCCCACGAGACTGACTGCGTAGCGGTCACGGCAAATTCCGAGGCCCAAAACCATCGCCTCGGAGGTCGACGGGAGAGGTTTTGGTCGCTCGGGGCGCAAAAAGGAGTGCAACACGAGTACTTCCCAGGGGGTCACCCATCCTAGTACTACTCTCGCCCAAGCACGCTTAACTTCGGAGTTCTGATGGGATCCGGTGCTTTAGTGCTGGTATGATCGCACTCGCTTTGTTTGCGTCGTCCCTCGCCTTTGTGCACGTCGCGGACGGCGTACGGAGCCTCTAAATCTCTCGAACGATCTCGGAATCTCCATTGTCGGAACTCGGAATCGCTATTGCGACCCCATTCCGGAAATCTCGCTCCTTGCCCCACGAGACTGACTGCGTAGCGGTCACGGCAAATTCCGAGGCCCAAAACCATCGCCTCGGAGGTCGACGGGAGGGGTTTTGGTCGCTCGGGGCGCGAGTACTTCCCAGGGGGTCACCCATCCTAGTACTACTCTCGCCCAAGCACGCTTAACTTCGGAGTTCTGATGGGATCCGGTGCTTTAGTGCTGGTATGATCGCACTCGCTTTGTTTGCGTCGTCCCTCGCCTTTGTGCACGTCGCGGACGGCGTACGGAGCCTCTAAATCTCTCGAACGATCTCGGAATCGCCATTGTCGGAACTCGGAATCGCTATTGCGACCCCATTCCGGAAATCTCGCTCCTTGCCCCACGAGACTGACTGCGTAGCGGTCACGGCAAATTCCGAGGCCCAAAACCATCGCCTCGGAGGTCGACGGGAGAGGTTTTGGTCGCTCGGGGCGCAAAAAGGAGTGCAACACGAGTACTTCCCAGGGGGTCACCCATCCTAGTACTACTCTCGCCCAAGCACGCTTAACTTCGGAGTTCTGATGGGATCCGGTGCTTTAGTGCTGGTATGATCGCACTCGCTTTGTTTGCGTCGTCCCTCGCCTTTGTGCACGTCGCGGACGGCGTACGGAGCCTCTAAATCTCTCGAACGATCTCGGAATCTCCATTGTCGGAACTCGGAATCGCTATTGCGACCCCATTCCGGAAATCTCGCTCCTTGCCCCACGAGACTGACTGCGTAGCGGTCACGGCAAATTCCGAGGCCCAAAACCATCGCCTCGGAGGTCGACGGGAGGGGTTTTGGTCGCTCGGGGCGCGAGTACTTCCCAGGGGGTCACCCATCCTAGTACTACTCTCGCCCAAGCACGCTTAACTTTGGAGTTCTGATGGGATCCGGTGCTTTAGTGCTGGTATGATCGCACTCGCTTTGTTTGCGTCGTCCCTCGCCTTTGTGCACGTCGCGGACGGCGTACGGAGCCTCTAAATCTCTCGAACGATCTCGGAATCGCCATTGTCGGAACTCGGAATCGCTATTGCGACCCCATTCCGGAAATCTCGCTCCTTGCCCCACGAGACTGACTGCGTAGCGGTCACGGCAAATTCCGAGGCCCAAAACCATCGCCTCGGAGGTCGACGGGAGAGGTTTTGGTCGCTCGGGGCGCAAAAAGGAGTGCAACACGAGTACTTCCCAGGGGGTCACCCATCCTAGTACTACTCTCGCCCAAGCACGCTTAACTTCGGAGTTCTGATGGGATCCGGTGCTTTAGTGCTGGTATGATCGCACTCGCTTTGTTTGCGTCGTCCCTCGCCTTTGTGCACGTCGCGGACGGCGTACGGAGCCTCTAAATCTCTCGAACGATCTCGGAATCTCCATTGTCGGAACTCGGAATCGCTATTGCGACCCCATTCCGGAAATCTCGCTCCTTGCCCCACGAGACTGACTGCGTAGCGGTCACGGCAAATTCCGAGGCCCAAAACCATCGCCTCGGAGGTCGACGGGAGGGGTTTTGGTCGCTCGGGGCGCGAGTACTTCCCAGGGGGTCACCCATCCTAGTACTACTCTCGCCCAAGCACGCTTAACTTCGGAGTTCTGATGGGATCCGGTGCTTTAGTGCTGGTATGATCGCACTCGCTTTGTTTGCGTCGTCCCTCGCCTTTGTGCACGTCGCGGACGGCGTACGGAGCCTCTAAATCTCTCGAACGATCTCGGAATCGCCATTGTCGGAACTCGGAATCGCTATTGCGACCCCATTCCGGAAATCTCGCTCCTTGCCCCACGAGACTGACTGCGTAGCGGTCACGGCAAATTCCGAGGCCCAAAACCATCGCCTCGGAGGTCGACGGGAGGGGTTTTGGTCGCTCGGGGCGCAAAAAGGAGTGCAAGACGAGTACTTCCCAGGGGGTCACCCATCCTAGTACTACTCTCGCCCAAGCACGCTTAACTTCGGAGTTCTGATGGGATCCGGTGCTTTAGTGCTGGTATGATCGCACTCGCTTTGTTTGCGTCGTCCCTCGCCTTTGTGCACGTCGCGGACGGCGTACGGAGCCTCTAAATCTCTCGAACGATCTCGGAATCGCCATTGTCGGAACTCGGAATCGCTATTGCGACCCCATTCCGGAAATCTCGCTCCTTGCCCCACGAGACTGACTGCGTAGCGGTCACGGCAAATTCCGAGGCCCAAAACCATCGCCTCGGAGGTCGACGGGAGAGGTTTTGGTCGCTCGGGGCGCAAAAAGGAGTGCAACACGAGGACTTCCCAGGGGGTCACCCATCCTAGTACTACTCTCGCCCAAGCACGCTTAACTTTGGAGTTCTGATGGTATCCGGTGCTTTAGTGCTGGTATGATCGCACTCGCTTTGTTTGCGTCGTCCCTCGCCTTTGTGCACGTCGCGGACGGCGTACGGAGCCTCTAAATCTCTCGAACGATCTCGGAATCGCCATTGTCGGAACTCGGAATCGCTATTGCGACCCCATTCCGGAAATCTCGCTCCTTGCCCCACGAGACTGACTGCGTAGCGGTCACGGCAAATTCCGAGGCCCAAAACCATCGCCTCGGAGGTCGACGGGAGAGGTTTTGGTCGCTCGGGGCGCAAAAAGGAGTGCAACACGAGTACTTCCCAGGGGGTCACCCATCCTAGTACTACTCTCGCCCAAGCACGCTTAACTTCGGAGTTCTGATGGGATCCGGTGCTTTAGTGCTGGTATGATCGCACTCGCTTTGTTTGCGTCGTCCCTCGCCTTTGTGCACGTCGCGGACGGCGTACGGAGCCTCTAAATCTCTCGAACGATCTCGGAATCGCCATTGTCGGAACTCGGAATCGCTATTGCGACCCCATTCCGGAAATCTCGCTCCTTGCCCCACGAGACTGACTGCGTAGCGGTCACGGCAAATTCCGAGGCCCAAAACCATCGCCTCGGAGGTCGACGGGAGGGGTTTTGGTCGCTCGGGGCGCAAAAAGGAGTGCAAGACGAGTACTTCCCAGGGGGTCACCCATCCTAGTACTACTCTCGCCCAAGCACGCTTAACTTCGGAGTTCTGATGGGATCCGGTGCTTTAGTGCTGGTATGATCGCACTCGCTTAGTTTGCGTCGTCCCTCGCCTTTGTGCACGTCGCGGACGGCGTACGGAGCCTCTAAACCTGTCGAACGATCTCGGAATCGCCATTGTCGGATCTCGGAATCGCCATTACCGGACACGGCAAGCGCGCGCCGAAACCATCGTGACTTTGTCGAACGAACTCGGAATCGCTATTGCGACCCCATTCCGGAAACCTCTCTCCGAGCCCCACGAGACTGACTGCGTAGCGGTCACGGCAAATTCCGAGGCCCAAAACCATCGCCTCGGAGGTCGACGGGAGAGGTTTTGGTCGCTCGGGGCGCAAAAAGGAGTGCAACACTAGGACTTCCCAGGGGGTCACCCATCCTAGTACTACTCTCGCCCAAGCACGCTTAACTTCGGAGTTCTGATGGGATCCGGTGCTTTAGGGCTGGTATGATCGCACTCGCTTTGTTTGCGTCATCCATCGCCTTTGTGCACGTCGCGGACGGCGTACGGAGCCTCTAAATCTCTCGAACGATCTCGGAATCGCCATTGTCGGAACTCGGAATCGCTATTGCGACCCCATTCCGGAAATCTCGCTCCTTGCCCCACGAGACTGACTGCGTAGCGGTCACGGCAAATTCCGAGGCCCAAAACCATCGCCTCGGAGGTCGACGGGAGAGGTTTTGGTCGCTCGGGGCGCAAAAAGGAGTGCAAGACGAGTACTTCCCAGGGGGTCACCCATCCAAGTACTACTCCGCCCAAGCACGCTTAACTTCGGAGTTCTGATGGGATCCGGTGCTTTAGTGCTGGTATGATCGCACTCGCTTTGTTTGCGTCGTCCCTCGCCTTTGTGCACGTCGCGGACGGCGTACGGAGCCTCTAAATCTCTCGAACGATCTCGGAATCGCCATTGTCGGAACTCGGAATCGCTATTGCGACCCCATTCCGGAAATCTCGCTCCTTGCCCCACGAGACTGACTGCGTAGCGGTCACGGCAAATTCCGAGGCCCAAAACCATCGCCTCGGAGGTCGACGGGAGAGGTTTTGGTCGCTCGGGGCGCAAAAAGGAGTGCAACACGAGGACTTCCCAGGGGGTCACCCATCCTAGTACTACTCTCGCCCAAGCACGCTTAACTTTGGAGTTCTGATGGGATCCGGTGCTTTAGTGCTGGTATGATCGCACTCGCTTTGTTTGCGTCGTCCCTCGCCTTTGTGCACGTCGCGGACGGCGTACGGAGCCTCTAAATCTCTCGAACGATCTCGGAATCGCCATTGCGACCCCATTCCGGAAATCTCGCTCCTTGCCCCACGAGACTGACTGCGTAGCGGTCACGGCAAATTCCGAGGCCCAAAACCATCGCCTCGGAGGTCGACGGGAGAGGTTTTGGTCGCTCGGGGCGCAAAAAGGAGTGCAACACGAGTACTTCCCAGGGGGTCACCCATCCTAGTACTACTCTCGCCCAAGCACGCTTAACTTCGGAGTTCTGATGGGATCCGGTGCTTTAGTGCTGGTATGATCGCACTCGCTTTGTTTGCGTCGTCCCTCGCCTTTGTGCACGTCGCGGACGGCGTACGGAGCCTCTAAATCTCTCGAACGATCTCGGAATCGCCATTGTCGGAACTCGGAATCGCTATTGCGACCCCATTCCGGAAATCTCGCTCCTTGCCCCACGAGACTGACTGCGTAGCGGTCACGGCAAATTCCGAGGCCCAAAACCATCGCCTCGGAGGTCGACGGGAGGGGTTTTGGTCGCTCGGGGCGCAAAAAGGAGTGCAAGACGAGTACTTCCCAGGGGGTCACCCATCCTAGTACTACTCTCGCCCAAGCACGCTTAACTTCGGAGTTCTGATGGGATCCGGTGCTTTAGTGCTGGTATGATCGCACTCGCTTTGTTTGCGTCGTCCCTCGCCTTTGTGCACGTCGCGGACGGCGTACGGAGCCTCTAAATCTCTCGAACGATCTCGGAATCGCCATTGTCGGAACTCGGAATCGCTATTGCGACCCCATTCCGGAAATCTCGCTCCTTGCCCCACGAGACTGACTGCGTAGCGGTCACGGCAAATTCCGAGGCCCAAAACCATCGCCTCGGAGGTCGACGGGAGGGGTTTTGGTCGCTCGGGGCGCAAAAAGGAGTGCAAGACGAGTACTTCCCAGGGGGTCACCCATCCTAGTACTACTCTCGCCCAAGCACGCTTAACTTCGGAGTTCTGATGGGATCCGGTGCTTTAGTGCTGGTATGATCGCACTCGCTTTGTTTGCGTCGTCCCTCGCCTTTGTGCACGTCGCGGACGGCGTACGGAGCCTCTAAATCTCTCGAACGATCTCGGAATCGCCATTGTCGGAACTCGGAATCGCTATTGCGACCCCATTCCGGAAATCTCGCTCCTTGCCCCACGAGACTGACTGCGTAGCGGTCACGGCAAATTCCGAGGCCCAAAACCATCGCCTCGGAGGTCGACGGGAGAGGTTTTGGTCGCTCGGGGCGCAAAAAGGAGTGCAACACGAGGACTTCCCAGGGGGTCACCCATCCTAGTACTACTCTCGCCCAAGCACGCTTAACTTTGGAGTTCTGATGGGATCCGGTGCTTTAGTGCTGGTATGATCGCACTCGCTTTGTTTGCGTCGTCCCTCGCCTTTGTGCACGTCGCGGACGGCGTACGGAGCCTCTAAATCTCTCGAACGATCTCGGAATCGCCTTTGTCGGAACTCGGAATCGCTATTGCGACCCCATTCCGGAAATCTCGCTCCTTGCCCCACGAGACTGACTGCGTAGCGGTCACGGCAAATTCCGAGGCCCAAAACCATCGCCTCGGAGGTCGACGGGAGAGGTTTTGGTCGCTCGGGGCGCAAAAAGGAGTGCAACACGAGTACTTCCCAGGGGGTCACCCATCCTAGTACTACTCTAGCCCAAGCACGCTTAACTTCGGAGTTCTGATGGGATCCGGTGCTTTAGTGCTGGTATGATCGCACTCGCTTTGTTTGCGTCGTCCCTCGCCTTTGTGCACGTCGCGGACGGCGTACGGAGCCTCTAAATCTCTCGAACGATCTCGGAATCGCCATTGTCGGAACTCGGAATCGCTATTGCGACCCCATTCCGGAAATCTCGCTCCTTGCCCCACGAGACTGACTGCGTAGCGGTCACGGCAAATTCCGAGGCCCAAAACCATCGCCTCGGAGGTCGACGGGAGGGGTTTTGGTCGCTCGGGGCGCAAAAAGGAGTGCAAGACGAGTACTTCCCAGGGGGTCACCCATCCTAGTACTACTCTCGCCCAAGCACGCTTAACTTCGGAGTTCTGATGGGATCTGGTGCTTTAGTGCTGGTATGATCGCACTCGCTTTGTTTGCGTCGTCCCTCGCCTTTGTGCACGTCACGGACGGCGTACGGAGCCTCTAAATCTCTCGAACGATCTCGGAATCGCCATTGTCGGAACTCGGAATCGCTATTGCGACCCCATTCCAGAAATCTCGCTCCTTGCCCCACGAGACTGACTGCGTAGCGGTCACGGCAAATTCCGAGGCCCAAAACCATCGCCTCGGAGGTCGACGGGAGGGGTTTTGGTCGCTCGGGGCGCAAAAAGGAGTGCAAGACGAGTACTTCCCAGGGGGTCACCCATCCTAGTACTACTCTCACCCAAGCACGCTTAACTTCGGAGTTCTGATGGGATCCGGTGCTTTAGTGCTGGTATGATCGCACTCGCTTTGTTTGCGTCGTCCCTCGCCTTTGTGCACGTCGCGGACGGCGTACGGAGCCTCTAAATCTCTCGAACGATCTCAGAATCGCCATTGTCGGAACTCGGAATCGCTATTGCGACCCCATTCCGGAAATCTCGCTCCTTGCCCCACGAGACTGACTGCGTAGCGGTCACGGCAAATTCCGAGGCCCAAAACCATCGCCTCGGAGGTCGACGGGAGAGGTTTTGGTCGCTCGGGGCGCAAAAAGGAGTGCAACACGAGGACTTCCCAGGGGGTCACCCATCCTAGTACTACTCTCGCCCAAGCACGCTTAACTTTGGAGTTCTGATGGGATCCGGTGCTTTAGTGCTGGTATGATCGCACTCGCTTTGTTTGCGTCGTCCCTCGCCTTTGTGCACGTCGCGGACGGCGTACGGAGCCTCTAAATCTCTCGAACGATCTCGGAATCGCCTTTGTCGGAACTCGGAATCGCTATTGCGACCCCATTCCGGAAATCTCGCTCCTTGCCCCACGAGACTGACTGCGTAGCGGTCACGGCAAATTCCGAGGCCCAAAACCATCGCCTCGGAGGTCGACGGGAGAGGTTTTGGTCGCTCGGGGCGCAAAAAGGAGTGCAACACGAGTACTTCCCAGGGGGTCACCCATCTTAGTACTACTCTAGCCCAAGCACGCTTAACTTCGGAGTTCTGATGGGATCCGGTGCTTTAGTGCTGGTATGATCGCACTCGCTTTGTTTGCGTCGTCCCTCGCCTTTGTGCACGTCGCGGACGGCGTACGGAGCCTCTAAATCTCTCGAACGATCTCGGAATCGCCATTGTCGGAACTCGGAATCGCTATTGCGACCCCATTCCGGAAATCTCGCTCCTTGCCCCACGAGACTGACTGCGTAGCGGTCACGGCAAATTCCGAGGCCCAAAACCATCGCCTCGGAGGTCGACGGGAGGGGTTTTGGTCGCTCGGGGCGCAAAAAGGAGTGCAAGACGAGTACTTCCCAGGGGGTCACCCATCCTAGTACTACTCTCGCCCAAGCACGCTTAACTTCGGAGTTCTGATGGGATCCGGTGCTTTAGTGCTGGTATGATCGCACTCGCTTTGTTTGCGTCGTCCCTCGCCTTTGTGCACGTCGCGGACGGCGTACGGAGCCTCTAAACCTGTCGAACGATCTCGGAATCGCCATTGTCGGATCTCGGAATCGCCATTACCGGACACGGCAAGCGCGCGCCGAAACCATCGTGACTTTGTCGAACGAACTCGGAATCGCTATTGCGACCCCATTCCGGAAACCTCTCTCCGAGCCCCACGAGACTGACTGCGTAGCGGTCACGGCAAATTCCGAGGCCCAAAACCATCGCCTCGGAGGTCGACGGGAGAGGTTTTGGTCGCTCGGGGCGCAAAAAGGAGTGCAACACGAGGACTTCCCAGGGGGTCACCCATCCTAGTACTACTCTCGCCCAAGCACGCTTAACTTTGGAGTTCTGATGGGATCCGGTGCTTTAGTGCTGGTATGATCGCACTCGCTTTGTTTGCGTCGTCCCTCGCCTTTGTGCACGTCGCGGACGGCGTACGGAGCCTCTAAATCTCTCGAACGATCTCGGAATCGCCATTGTCGGAACTCGGAATCGCTATTGCGACCCCATTCCGGAAATCTCGCTCCTTGCCCCACGAGACTGACTGCGTAGCGGTCACGGCAAATTCCGAGGCCCAAAACCATCGCCTCGGAGGTCGACGGGAGAGGTTTTGGTCGCTCGGGGCGCAAAAAGGAGTGCAACACGAGTACTTCCCAGGGGGTCACCCATCCTAGTACTACTCTCGCCCAAGCACGCTTAACTTCGGAGTTCTGATGGGATCCGGTGCTTTAGTGCTGGTATGATCGCACTCGCTTTGTTTGCGTCGTCCCTCGCCTTTGTGCACGTCGCGGACGGCGTACGGAGCCTCTAAATCTCTCGAACGATCTCGGAATCTCCATTGTCGGAACTCGGAATCGCTATTGCGACCCCATTCCGGAAATCTCGCTCCTTGCCCCACGAGACTGACTGCGTAGCGGTCACGGCAAATTCCGAGGCCCAAAACCATCGCCTCGGAGGTCGACGGGAGGGGTTTTGGTCGCTCGGGGCGCGAGTACTTCCCAGGGGGTCACCCATCCTAGTACTACTCTCGCCCAAGCACGCTTAACTTCGGAGTTCTGATGGGATCCGGTGCTTTAGTGCTGGTATGATCGCACTCGCTTTGTTTGCGTCGTCCCTCGCCTTTGTGCACGTCGCGGACGGCGTACGGAGCCTCTAAATCTCTCGAACGATCTCGGAATCGCCATTGTCGGAACTCGGAATCGCTATTGCGACCCCATTCCGGAAATCTCGCTCCTTGCCCCACGAGACTGACTGCGTAGCGGTCACGGCAAATTCCGAGGCCCAAAACCATCGCCTCGGAGGTCGACGGGAGAGGTTTTGGTCGCTCGGGGCGCAAAAAGGAGTGCAACACGAGTACTTCCCAGGGGGTCACCCATCCTAGTACTACTCTCGCCCAAGCACGCTTAACTTCGGAGTTCTGATGGGATCCGGTGCTTTAGTGCTGGTATGATCGCACTCGCTTTGTTTGCGTCGTCCCTCGCCTTTGTGCACGTCGCGGACGGCGTACGGAGCCTCTAAATCTCTCGAACGATCTCGGAATCTCCATTGTCGGAACTCGGAATCGCTATTGCGACCCCATTCCGGAAATCTCGCTCCTTGCCCCACGAGACTGACTGCGTAGCGGTCACGGCAAATTCCGAGGCCCAAAACCATCGCCTCGGAGGTCGACGGGAGGGGTTTTGGTCGCTCGGGGCGCGAGTACTTCCCAGGGGGTCACCCATCCTAGTACTACTCTCGCCCAAGCACGCTTAACTTTGGAGTTCTGATGGGATCCGGTGCTTTAGTGCTGGTATGATCGCACTCGCTTTGTTTGCGTCGTCCCTCGCCTTTGTGCACGTCGCGGACGGCGTACGGAGCCTCTAAATCTCTCGAACGATCTCGGAATCGCCATTGTCGGAACTCGGAATCGCTATTGCGACCCCATTCCGGAAATCTCGCTCCTTGCCCCACGAGACTGACTGCGTAGCGGTCACGGCAAATTCCGAGGCCCAAAACCATCGCCTCGGAGGTCGACGGGAGAGGTTTTGGTCGCTCGGGGCGCAAAAAGGAGTGCAACACGAGTACTTCCCAGGGGGTCACCCATCCTAGTACTACTCTCGCCCAAGCACGCTTAACTTCGGAGTTCTGATGGGATCCGGTGCTTTAGTGCTGGTATGATCGCACTCGCTTTGTTTGCGTCGTCCCTCGCCTTTGTGCACGTCGCGGACGGCGTACGGAGCCTCTAAATCTCTCGAACGATCTCGGAATCTCCATTGTCGGAACTCGGAATCGCTATTGCGACCCCATTCCGGAAATCTCGCTCCTTGCCCCACGAGACTGACTGCGTAGCGGTCACGGCAAATTCCGAGGCCCAAAACCATCGCCTCGGAGGTCGACGGGAGGGGTTTTGGTCGCTCGGGGCGCGAGTACTTCCCAGGGGGTCACCCATCCTAGTACTACTCTCGCCCAAGCACGCTTAACTTCGGAGTTCTGATGGGATCCGGTGCTTTAGTGCTGGTATGATCGCACTCGCTTTGTTTGCGTCGTCCCTCGCCTTTGTGCACGTCGCGGACGGCGTACGGAGCCTCTAAATCTCTCGAACGATCTCGGAATCGCCATTGTCGGAACTCGGAATCGCTATTGCGACCCCATTCCGGAAATCTCGCTCCTTGCCCCACGAGACTGACTGCGTAGCGGTCACGGCAAATTCCGAGGCCCAAAACCATCGCCTCGGAGGTCGACGGGAGGGGTTTTGGTCGCTCGGGGCGCAAAAAGGAGTGCAAGACGAGTACTTCCCAGGGGGTCACCCATCCTAGTACTACTCTCGCCCAAGCACGCTTAACTTCGGAGTTCTGATGGGATCCGGTGCTTTAGTGCTGGTATGATCGCACTCGCTTTGTTTGCGTCGTCCCTCGCCTTTGTGCACGTCGCGGACGGCGTACGGAGCCTCTAAATCTCTCGAACGATCTCGGAATCGCCATTGTCGGAACTCGGAATCGCTATTGCGACCCCATTCCGGAAATCTCGCTCCTTGCCCCACGAGACTGACTGCGTAGCGGTCACGGCAAATTCCGAGGCCCAAAACCATCGCCTCGGAGGTCGACGGGAGAGGTTTTGGTCGCTCGGGGCGCAAAAAGGAGTGCAACACGAGGACTTCCCAGGGGGTCACCCATCCTAGTACTACTCTCGCCCAAGCACGCTTAACTTTGGAGTTCTGATGGGATCCGGTGCTTTAGTGCTGGTATGATCGCACTCGCTTTGTTTGCGTCGTCCCTCGCCTTTGTGCACGTCGCGGACGGCGTACGGAGCCTCTAAATCTCTCGAACGATCTCGGAATCGCCATTGTCGGAACTCGGAATCGCTATTGCGACCCCATTCCGGAAATCTCGCTCCTTGCCCCACGAGACTGACTGCGTAGCGGTCACGGCAAATTCCGAGGCCCAAAACCATCGCCTCGGAGGTCGACGGGAGAGGTTTTGGTCGCTCGGGGCGCAAAAAGGAGTGCAACACGAGTACTTCCCAGGGGGTCACCCATCCTAGTACTACTCTCGCCCAAGCACGCTTAACTTCGGAGTTCTGATGGGATCCGGTGCTTTAGTGCTGGTATGATCGCACTCGCTTTGTTTGCGTCGTCCCTCGCCTTTGTGCACGTCGCGGACGGCGTACGGAGCCTCTAAATCTCTCGAACGATCTCGGAATCGCCATTGTCGGAACTCGGAATCGCTATTGCGACCCCATTCCGGAAATCTCGCTCCTTGCCCCACGAGACTGACTGCGTAGCGGTCACGGCAAATTCCGAGGCCCAAAACCATCGCCTCGAAGGTCGACGGGAGGGGTTTTGGTCGCTCGGGGCGCAAAAAGGAGTGCAAGACGAGTACTTCCCAGGGGGTCACCCATCCTAGTACTACTCTCGCCCAAGCACGCTTAACTTCGGAGTTCTGATGGGATCCGGTGCTTTAGTGCTGGTATGATCGCACTCGCTTTGTTTGCGTCGTCCCTCGCCTTTGTGCACGTCGCGGACGGCGTACGGAGCCTCTAAACCTGTCGAACGATCTCGGAATCGCCATTGTCGGATCTCGGAATCGCCATTACCGGACACGGCAAGCGCGCGCCGAAACCATCGTGACTTTGTCGAACGAACTCGGAATCGCTATTGCGACCCCATTCCGGAAACCTCTCTCCGAGCCCCACGAGACTGACTGCGTAGCGGTCACGGCAAATTCCGAGGCCCAAAACCATCGCCTCGGAGGTCGACGGGAGAGGTTTTGGTCGCTCGGGGCGCAAAAAGGAGTGCAACACGAGGACTTCCCAGGGGGTCACCCATCCTAGTACTACTCTCGCCCAAGCACGCTTAACTTTGGAGTTCTGATGGGATCCGGTGCTTTAGTGCTGGTATGATCGCACTCGCTTTGTTTGCGTCGTCCCTCGCCTTTGTGGGTTTTGGTCGCTCGGGGCGCAAAAAGGAGTGCAACACGAGTACTTCCCAGGGGGTCACCCATCCTAGTACTACTCTCGCCCAAGCACGCTTAACTTCGGAGTTCTGATGGGATCCGGTGCTTTAGTGCTGGTATGATCGCACTCGCTTTGTTTGCGTCGTCCCTCGCCTTTGTGCACGTCGCGGACGGCGTACGGAGCCTCTAAATCTCTCGAACGATCTCGGAATCGCCATTGTCGGAACTCGGAATCGGTATTGCGACCCCATTCCGGAAATCTCGCTCCTTGCCCCACGAGACTGACTGCGTAGCGGTCACGGCAAATTCCGAGGCCCAAAACCATCGCCTCGGAGGTCGACGGGAGGGGTTTTGGTCGCTCGGGGCGCAAAAAGGAGTGCAAGACGAGTACTTCCCAGGGGGTCACCCATCCTAGTACTACTCTCGCCCAAGCACGCTTAACTTCGGAGTTCTGATGGGATCCGGTGCTTTAGTGCTGGTATGATCGCACTCGCTTTGTTTGCGTCGTCCCTCGCCTTTGTGCACGTCGCGGACGGCGTACGGAGCCTCTAAACCTGTCGAACGATCTCGGAATCGCCATTGTCGGATCTCGGAATCGCCATTACCGGACACGGCAAGCGCGCGCCGAAACCATCGGGACTTTGTCGAACGAACTCGGAATCGCTATTGCGACCCCATTCCGGAAACCTCTCTCCGAGCCCCACGAGACTGACCGCGTAGCGGTCACGGCAAATTCCGAGGCCCAAAACCATCGCCTCGGAGGTCGACGGGAGGGGTTTTGGTCGCTCGGGGCGCAAAAAGGAGTGCAACACGAGGACTTCCCAAGGGGTCACCCATCCTAGTACTACTCTCGCCCAAGCACGCTTAACTTCGGAGTTCTGATGGGATCCGGTGATTTAGTGCTGGTATGATCGCGCTGGCTTTGTTTGCGTCGTCCCTCGCCTTTGTGCACGTCGCGGACGGCGTACGGAGCCTCTAAACCAGTCGAACGATCTCGGAATCGCCATTGTCGGATCTCGGGATCGCCATTACCGGACACGGCAAGCGCGCGCCGAAACCATCGTGACTTTGTCGAACGAACTCGGAATCGCTATTGCGACCCCATTCCGGAAACCTCTCTCCGAGCCCCACGAGACTGACTGTGTAGCGGTCACGGCAAATTCCGAGGCCCAAAACCATCGCCTCGGAGGTCGACGGGAGAGGTTTTGGTCGCTCGGGGCGCAAAAAGGAGTGCAACACGAGGACTTCCCAGGGGGTCACCCATCCTAGTACTACTCTCGCCCAAGCACGCTTAACTTTGGAGTTCTGATTGGATCCGGTGCTTTAGTGCTGGTATGATCGCACTCGCTTTGTTTGCGTCGTCCCTCGCCTTTGTGCACGTCGCGGACGTCGTACGGAGCCTCTAAATCTCTCGAACGATCTCGGAATCGCCATTGTCGGAACTCGGAATCGCTATTGCGACCCCATTCCGGAAATCTCGCTCCTTGCCCCACGAGACTGACTGCGTAGCGGTCACGGCAAATTCCGAGGCCCAAAACCATCGCCTCGGAGGTCGACGGGAGGGGTTTTGGTCGCTCGGGGCGCAAAAAGGAGTGCTACACGAGGACTTCCCAGGGGGTCACCCATCCTAGTACTACTCTCGCCCAAGCACGCTTAACTTCGGAGTTCTGATGGGATCCGGTGATTTAGTGCTGGTATGATCGCACTCACTTTGTTTGCGTCGTCCCTCGCCTTTGTGCACGTCGCGGACGGCGTACGGAGCCTCTAAACCTCTCGAACGATCTCGTAATTGCCATTGTCGGATCTCGGAATCGCCATTACCGGACACGGCAAGCGCGCGCCGAAACCATCGTGACTTTGTCGAACGAACTCGGAATCGCTATTGCGACCCCATTCCGGAAACCTCTCTCCGAGCCCCACGAGACTGACCGCGTAGCGGTCACGGCAAATTCCGAGGCCCAAAACCATCGCCTCGGAGGTCGACGGGAGGGGTTTTGGTCGCTCGGGGCGCAAAAAGGAGTGCAACACGAGGACTTCCCAAGGGGTCACCCATCCTAGTACTACTCTCGCCCAAGCACGCTTAACTTCGGAGTTCTGATGGGATCCGGTTATTTAGTGCTGGTATGATCGCACTCGCTTTGTTTGTGTCGTCCCTCGCCTTTGTGCACGTCGCGGACGGCGTACGGAGCCTCTAAACCAGTCGAACGATCTCGGAATCGCCATTGTCGGATCTCGGAATCGCCATTACCGGACACGGCAAGCGCGCGCCGAAACCATCGTGACTTTGTCGAACGAACTCGGAATCGCTATTGCGACCCCATTCCGGAAACCTCTCTCCGAGCCCCACGAGACTGACTGCGTAGCGGTCACAGCAAATTCCGAGGCCCAAAACCATCGCCTCGGAGGTCGACGGGAGGGGTTTTGGTCGCTCGGGGCGCAAAAAGGAGTGCAAGAAGAGGACTTCCCAGGGGGTCACCCATCCTAGTAATACTCTCGCCCAAGCACGCTTAACTAAGGAGTTCTGATGCGATCCGGTGATTTAGTGCTGGTATGATCGCACTCGCTTTGTTTGCGTCGTCCCTCGCCTTTGTGCACGTCGCGGACGGCGTACGGAGCCTCTAAACCTCTCGAACGATCTCGGAATCGCCATTGTCGGATCTCGGAATCGCCATTACCGGACACGGCAAGCGCGCGCCGAAATCATCGTGACTTTGTCGAACGAACTCGGAATCGCTATTGCGACCCCATTCCGGAAACCTCTCTCCGAGCCCCACGAGACTGACTGCGTAGCGGTCACGGCAAATTCCGAGGCCCAAAACCATCGCCTCGGAGGTCGACGGGAGAGGTTTTGGTCGCTCGGGGCGCAAAAAGGAGTGCAACACGAGGACTTCCCAGGGGGTCACCCATCCTAGTACTACTCTCGCCCAAGCACGCTTAACTTTGGAGTTCTGATGGGATCCGGTGCTTTAGTGCTGGTATGATCGCACTCGCTTTGTTTGCGTCGTCCCTCGCCTTTGTGCACGTCGCGGACGGCGTACGGAGCCTCTAAATCTCTCGAACGATCTCGGAATCGCCATTGTCGGAACTCGGAATCGCTATTGCGACCCCATTCCGGAAATCTCGCTCCTTGCCCCACGAGACTGACTGCGTAGCGGTCACGGCAAATTCCGAGGCCCAAAACCATCGCCTCGGAGGTCGACGGGAGAGGTTTTGGTCGCTCGGGGCGCAAAAAGGAGTGCAACACGAGTACTTCCCAGGGGGTCACCCATCCTAGTACTACTCTCGCCCAAGCACGCTTAACTTCGGAGTTCTGATGGGATCCGGTGCTTTAGTGCTGGTATGATCGCACTCGCTTTGTTTGCGTCGTCCCTCGCCTTTGTGCACGTCGCGGACGGCGTACGGAGCCTCTAAACCTGTCGAACGATCTCGGAATCGCCATTGTCGGATCTCGGAATCGCCATTACCGGACACGGCAAGCGCGCGCCGAAACCATCGGGACTTTGTCGAACGAACTCGGAATCGCTATTGCGACCCCATTCCGGAAATCTCGCTCCGAGCCCCACGAGACTGACAGCGTAGCGGTCACGGCAAATTCCGAGGCCCAAAACCATCGCCTCGGAGGTCGACGGGAGAGGTTTTGGTCGCTCGGGGCGCAAAAAGGAGTGCAACACGAGGACTTCCCAGGGGGTCACCCATCCTAGTACTACTCTCGCCCAAGCACGCTTAACTTTGGAGTTCTGATGGGATCCGGTGCTTTAGTGCTGGTATGATCGCACTCGCTTTGTTTGCGTCGTCCCTCGCCTTTGTGCACGTCGCGGACGGCGTACGGAGCCTCTAAATCTCTCGAACGATCTCGGAATCGCCATTGTCGGAACTCGGAATCGCTATTGCGACCCCATTCCGGAAATCTCGCTCCTTGCCCCACGAGACTGACTGCGTAGCGGTCACGGCAAATTTCGAGGCCCAAAACCATCGCCTCGGAGGTCGACGGGAGAGGTTTTGGTCGCTCGGGGCGCAAAAAGGAGTGCAACACGAGTACTTCCCAGGGGGTCACCCATCCTAGTACTACTCTCGCCCAAGCACGCTTAACTTCGGAGTTCTGATGGGATCCGGTGCTTTAGTGCTGGTATGATCGCACTCGCTTTGTTTGCGTCGTCCCTCGCCTTTGTGCACGTGGCGGACGGCGTACGGAGCCTCTAAATCTCTCGAACGATCTCGGAATCGCCATTGTCGGAACTCGGAATCGCTATTGCGACCCCATTCCGGAAATCTCGCTCCTTGCCCCACGAGACTGACTGCGTAGCGGTCACGGCAAATTCCGAGGCCCAAAACCATCGCCTCGGAGGTCGACGGGAGGGGTTTTGGTCGCTCGGGGCGCAAAAAGGAGTGCAAGACGAGTACTTCCCAGGGGGTCACCTATCCTAGTACTACTCTCGCCCAAGCACGCTTAACTTCGGAGTTCTGATGGGATCCGGTGCTTTAGTGCTGGTATGATCGCACTCGCTTTGTTTGCGTCGTCCCTCGCCTTTGTGCACGTCGCGGACGGCGTACGGAGCCTCTAAACCTGTCGAACGATCTCGGAATCGCCATTGTCGGATCTCGGAATCGCCATTACCGGACACGGCAAGCGCGCGCCGAAACCATCGGGACTTTGTCGAACGAACTCGGAATCGCTATTGCGACCCCATTCCGGAAACCTCTCTCCGAGCCCCACGAGACTGACCGCGTAGCGGTCACGGCAAATTCCGAGGCCCAAAACCATCGCCTCGGAGGTCGACGGGAGGGGTTTTGGTCGCTCGGGGCGCAAAAAGGAGTGCAACACGAGGACTTCCCAGGGGGTCACCCATCCTAGTACTACTCTCGCCCAAGCACACTTAACTTCGGAGTTCTGATGGGATCCGGTGATTTAGTGCTGGTATGATCGCACTCGCTTTGTTTGCGTCGTCCCTCGCCTTTGTGCACGTCGCGGACGGCGTACGGAGCCTCTAAACCAGTCGAACGATCTCGGAATCGCCATTGTCGGATCTCGGGATCGCCATTACCGGACACGGCAAGCGCGCGCCGAAACCATCGTGACTTTGTCGAACGAACTCGGAATCGCTATTGCGACCCCATTCCGGAAACCTCTCTCCGAGCCCCACGAGACTGACTGTGTAGCGGTCACGGCAAATTCCGAGGCCCAAAACCATCGCCTCGGAGGTCGACGGGAGAGGTTTTGGTCGCTCGGGGCGCAAAAAGGAGTGCAACACGAGGACTTCCCAGGGGGTCACCCATCCTAGTACTACTCTCGCCCAAGCACGCTTAACTTTGGAGTTCTGATTGGATCCGGTGCTTTAGTGCTGGTATGATCGCACTCGCTTTGTTTGCGTCGTCCCTCGCCTTTGTGCACGTCGCGGACGGCGTACGGAGCCTCTAAATCTCTCGAACGATCTCGGAATCGCCATTGTCGGAACTCGGAATCGCTATTGCGACCCCATTCCGGAAATCTCGCTCCTTGCCCCACGAGACTGACTGCGTAGCGGTCACGGCAAATTCCGAGGCCCAAAACCATCGCCTCGGAGGTCGACGGGAGGGGTTTTGGTCGCTCGGGGCGCAAAAAGGAGTGCTACACGAGGACTTCCCAGGGGGTCACCCTTCCTAGTACTACTCTCGCCCAAGCACGCTTAACTTCGGAGTTCTGATGGGATCCGGTGATTTAGTGCTGGTATGATCGCACTCACTTTGTTTGCGTCGTCCCTCGCCTTTGTGCACGTCGCGGACGGCGTACGGAGCCTCTAAACCTCTCGAACGATCTCGGAATTGCCATTGTCGGATCTCGGAATCGCCATTACCGGACACGGCAAGCGCGCGCCGAAACCATCGTGACTTTGTCGAACGAACTCGGAATCGCTATTGCGACCCCATTCCGGAAACCTCTCGCCGAGCCCCACGAGACTGACCGCGTAGCGGTCACGGCAAATTCCGAGGCCCAAAACCATCGCCTCGGAGGTCGACGGGAGGGGTTTTGGTCGCTCGGGGCGCAAAAAGGAGTGCAACACGAGGACTTCCCAAGGGGTCACCCATCCTAGTACTACTCTCGCCCAAGCACGCTTAACTTCGGAGTTCTGATGGGATCCGGTTATTTAGTGCTGGTATGATCGCACTCGCTTTGTTTGTGTCGTCCCTCGCCTTTGTGCACGTCGCGGACGGCGTACGGAGCCTCTAAACCAGTCGAACGATCTCGGAATCGCCATTGTCGGATCTCGGAATCGCCATTACCGGACACGGCAAGCGCGCGCCGAAACCATCGTGACTTTGTCGAACGAACTCGGAATCGCTATTGCGACCCCATTCCGGAAACCTCTCTCCGAGCCCCACGAGACTGACTGCGTAGCGGTCACAGCAAATTCCGAGGCCCAAAACCATCGCCTCGGAGGTCGACGGGAGGGGTTTTGGTCGCTCGGGGCGCAAAAAGGAGTGCAAGAAGAGGACTTCCCAGGGGGTCACCCATCCTAGTACTAATCTCGCCCAAGCACGCTTAACTTCGGAGTTCTGATGCGATCCGGTGATTTAGTGCTGGTATGATCGCACTCGCTTTTTTTGCGTCGTCCCTCGCCTTTGTGCACGTCGCGGACGGCGTACGGAGCCTCTAAACCTCTCGAACGATCTCGGAATCGCCATTGTCGGATCTCGGAATCGCCATTACCGGACACGGCAAGCGCGCGCCGAAACCATCGTGACTTTGTCGAACGAACTCGGAATCGCTATTGCGACCCCATTCCGGAAACCTCTCTCCGAGCCCCACGAGACTGACTGCGTAGCGGTCACGGCAAATTCCGAGGCCCAAAACCATCGCCTCGGAGGTCGACGGGAGAGGTTTTGGTCGCTCGGGGCGCAAAAAGGAGTGCAACACGAGGACTTCCCAGGGGGTCACCCATCCTAGTACTACTCTCGCCCAAGCACGCTTAACTTTGGAGTTCTGATGGGATCCGGTGCTTTAGTGCTGGTATGATCGCACTCGCTTTGTTTGCGTCGTCCCTCGCCTTTGTGCACGTCGCGGACGGCGTACGGAGCCTCTAAATCTCTCGAACGATCTCGGAATCGCCATTGTCGGAACTCGGAATCGCTATTGCGACCCCATTCCGGAAATCTCGCTCCTTGCCCCACGAGACTGACTGCGTAGCGGTCACGGCAAATTCCGAGGCCCAAAACCATCGCCTCGGAGGTCGACGGGAGAGGTTTTGGTCGCTCGGGGCGCAAAAAGGAGTGCAACACGAGTACTTCCCAGGGGGTCACCCATCCTAGTACTACTCTCGCCCAAGCACGCTTAACTTCGGAGTTCTGATGGGATCCGGTGCTTTAGTGCTGGTATGATCGCACTCGCTTTGTTTGCGTCGTCCCTCGCCTTTGTGCACGTCGCGGACGGCGTACGGAGCCTCTAAACCTGTCGAACGATCTCGGAATCGCCATTGTCGGATCTCGGAATCGCCATTACCGGACACGGCAAGCGCGCGCCGAAACCATCGGGACTTTGTCGAACGAACTCGGAATCGCTATTGCGACCCCATTCCGGAAATCTCGCTCCGAGCCCCACGAGACTGACTGCGTAGCGGTCACGGCAAATTCCGAGGCCCAAAACCATCGCCTCGGAGGTCGACGGGAGAGGTTTTGGTCGCTCGGGGCGCAAAAAGGAGTGCAACACGAGGACTTCCCAGGGGGTCACCCATCCTAGTACTACTCTCGCCCAAGCATGCTTAACTTCGGAGTTCTGATGGGATCCGGTGCTTTAGTGCTGGTATGATCGCACTCGCTTTGTTTGCGTCGTCCCTCGCCTTTGTGCACGTCGCGGACGGCGTACGGAGCCTCTAAACCTGTCGAACGATCTCGGAATCGCCATTGTCGGATCTCGGAATCGCCATTACCGGACACGGCAAGCGCGCGCCGAAACCATCGGGACTTTGTCGAACGAACTCGGAATCGCTATTGCGACCCCATTCCGGAAACCTCTCTCCGAGCCCCACGAGACTGACTGCGTAGCGGTCACGGCAAATTCCGAGGCCCAAAACCATCGCCTCGGAGGTCGACGGGAGGGGTTTTGGTCGCTCGGGGCGCAAAAAGGAGTGCAACACGAGGACTTCCCAGGGGGTCACCCATCCTAGTACTACTCTCGCCCAAGCACGCTTAACTTTGGAGTTCTGATGGGATCCGGTGCTTTAGTGCTGGTATGATCGCACTCGCTTTGTTTGCGTCGTCCCTCGCCTTTGTGCACGTCGCGGACGGCGTACGGAGCCTCTAAACCTGTCGAACGATCTCGGAATCGCCATTGTCGGATCTCGGAATCGCCATTACCGGACACGGCAAGCGCGCGCCGAAACCATCGGGACTTTGTCGAACGAACTCGGAATCGCTATTGCGACCCCATTCCGGAAACCTCTCTCCGAGCCCCACGAGACTGACTGCGTAGCGGTCACGGCAAATTCCGAGGCCCAAAACCGTCGCCTCGGAGGTCGACGGGAGGGGTTTTGGTCGCTCGGGGCGCAAAAAGGAGTGCAACACGAGGACTTCCCAGGGGGTCACCCATCCTAGTACTACTCTCGCCCAAGCACGCTTAACTTCGGAGTTCTGATGGGATCCGGTGCTTTAGTGCTGGTATGATCGCACTCGCTTTGTTTGCGTCGTCCCTCGCCTTTGTGCACGTCGCGGACGGCGTACGGAGCCTCTAAACCTGTCGAACGATCTCGGAATCGCCATTGTCGGATCTCGGAATCGCCATTACCGGACACGGCAAGCGCGCGCCGAAACCATCGGGACTTTGTCGAACGAACTCGGAATTGCTATTGCGACCCCATTCCGGAAATCTCGCTCCGAGCCCCACGAGACTGACTGCGTAGCGGTCACGGCAAATTCCGAGGCCCAAAACCATCGCCTCGGAGGTCGACGGGAGAGGTTTTGGTCGCTCGGGGCGCAAAAAGGAGTGCAACACGAGGACTTCCCAGGGGGTCACCCATCCTAGTACTACTCTCGCCCAAGCACGCTTAACTTCGGAGTTCTGATGGGATCCGGTGCTTTAGTGCTGGTATGATCGCACTCGCTTTGTTTGCGTCGTCCCTCGCCTTTGTGCACGTCGCGGACGGCGTACGGAGCCTCTAAACCTGTCGAACGATCTCGGAATCGCCATTGTCGGATCTCGGAATCGCCATTACCGGACACGGCAAGCGCGCGCCGAAACCATCGGGACTTTGTCGAACGAACTCGGAATCGCTATTGCGACCCCATTTCGGAAACCTCTCTCCGAGCCCCACGAGACTGACTGCGTAGCGGTCACGGCAAATTCCGAGGCCCAAAACCATCGCCTCGGAGGTCGACGGGAGGGGTTTTGGTCGCTCGGGGCGCAAAAAGGAGTGCAACACGAGGACTTCCCAGGGGGTCACCCATCCAAGTGACAAGCAAAGTGTTGTGAAACAAATGATAAGTTGGAGCCGGGATCAAACAAAACTTTTGCATTTCTTTTAGAAACATGAAGAATACCTTCCACCACAGATTTAGAAGCTTTAGAATCTTGTTCCGTGATAGCGTACACTCTAGCATGGGCTGAGGGTCTAGGAGACAGTGGCTCTCTTTTCCTGTTCAGTGGGCAATCTTTTATTTGATGACCTAGCTTTCCACAACTAAAACATGCTCCAGTCACCCGAAAACACCGACTCGTTTCATGATTTGATCCACATTTTTCACATAACTGAGTCCTCCCCCATGGTTTCCTTTTCTCAAATCCAGATGTCTTAAACCTCTTGTTACTATCTTCATATTTATTTTCTCTCCTGCTTTTGCTAGTAAATTTGTCCCTTTGGTTCTTGCCAATGATTTCTTGAATTTCCTCCATGTCTCTTTCAATTTTCAAAGCTCTTTCTACCGTATCAGCATATGTTTGTAATTTTAAAGCTGACATTCGGCTTCTTATTGCTGGCCGTAATCCCCTTTCAAACCTTCTTGCCTTTCTAGATTCATCATCAGTCATATGTGTGGCAAACCTGGAGAGCTCAGTAAATCTAGATTCATACTTTGTAACCGTCATACTTCCCTGGATAAGGTTCAAGAACTCCAATTCTTTTTGCTCTCTCATACAATCGGGAAAATATTTGTCGTAAAACTTTTCTTGGAATAACTTCCATGTCATTTGCTCATGTTTGATTTCAGACATCCTCTTAATCATTCTCCACCAGTGTTCAGCTTCTCCTTCCAGCATAAAGGTGGCAAGAAAAACCTTTCGTTCATCAGAGTAACTTAGGGCATCAAATATTTTCTCTATCTGCATCATCCATCGTTCCGCCACCATTGGATCAGACTCACCACTGAAACTGGGAGGACTAAGCTTCTTAAACTGTCCAATTCCCAACCCCGTCCGGTTTGATGTCTCTATTCCATCATTACTTCCTTGTTGGACAGGTTGTTGTTGTTGTTGCATCACTTGTGCCATAGTCTCCAAAGTCCGCATAATACCACTCAATTGATCAGTAGTAGATGCAACAGGAGAACCAGATGATCTCGTCATCCTTGCTTCCTAAAACATCAAAAGAACATTTTCTTTGATCAATCTCTAAATGATAGTCAATAAACCTCAAAAAAAAAACATAACATTCTTAGTGATTCTCAAATCATGCTCTGATACCACCTCTGTCACACCCCTAAAAATATACATGATATTTAAAATCTTTCGTCACAACTAATCCCAGGATCCAAACACACATTTGAGGTCACTAAGAAAACATTCAAATCAAAAATTTCGCTTCTATAATCTACCAATTCATATCCCTGTGCGATTCATAAACATAGCACACATCACTCGAAAATTTATACCATCTGAACCCGACTCATCAAAATAAAATCCACAATATAAGTCCACAAGTGGGGAAATCTATGCAGTCACCACAATCATCGATTTACCATAAGTTCATATCATTACACAAATTTAATTTAACATTCCAAAACCCTATACATGAGGGATCCTTTAACTTACACAAAATCCACAGGTTTAGATTCATAGTCACATTTCATTAGATGCAAGGTAGCTTATACACAACTACATATATGCTAACAAAAGTTCTGCCCAACGTCTTCTAAACTTTCCACTGCCTCAGCCCATTCTTAACATTTAAGCAAGCGATACGCTATCCTGAAAAATTTATCAACAAACGGGGTGAGCATAAAGAGCTCAGCAAGTGACTAACATATCCATATCAAAATAGTACAATTTCCAAAGAGATACAGTATCAAAACACAAAAGCAGAATATACGATTTCGTATACATAATATCATTAGGAGCAGAATCATAATTGTCCTTTTTAATCATACATATTTGGTTCCTGACAGATGGGGCATAGAGTAATTGGAGCATATCAGAAACAAAGGAAACATATCGGAGCTTATCAATGGCATATAAAATGTTCCAGAACACATCAACGATCTATGGAACATTACGAAGCAAACTCAATAGTGAATGAAGCATTTCAGAGCATATCAAACTCATATGTCGTACAGAAGCTCAAACGTCGTCCTTGACGTTGCAATCATATCATACTTATCCAGAGCACGAACAGAAATAACTCACCAAAACTCTGGATGTCATATCAAACATATAGAGGGTGTAGTGGGATCTCAGTCAGAATGTGATTCATCCATTTCTGAATGACCACCTGACAAAAGTCTCCCACGTCTGGGAGCTCCATCCACCCACGTCTAGGTGAAGTCAGAGGGGGCCGGCAGAGCATCGCAGGCTCTATGCATAACTCCCTTTACCATTTCTGGCAAAGGTTCACAACTCCCTTTACCATTTCTGGCAAAGGTTCACAACTCCCTTTACCATTTCTGGCAAAGGTTCACAACTCCCTTTACCATTTCTGGCAAAGGTTCACAATATCCCACACACCAGAGTACAAGAAGGCAGTTTCAACAATAAGCAGCATATAACGGAAGCACACGCGGAACAACCAAACGTACATGTGCCTTTTCAAAACAATGATGCAAGGAACAAATCTCTCACAAAAGTATTCATTTTAGGAAAGAATTGAAAGCAAGAGTGTACAGGGATTCCAAACAATCATAATCAGCTCAATTCCAATAAGAAGGTTAGACAAATTCAGATATCCAAAGGAATGGAACCAAATACGCGAAATCGACCAAAGCTCGATTTCGGACAGAATTCCAGTGGCACATCAAACAAATATTTTAGAATAACAATTATGCTCCAATACCCATAATAAGGCTATGGTCGAATCATATATCAATCTATATTAAGATGGAACAGATTTCATATGAAACAGGGCTCCCAACACTGAGTTACCTCTGATTTGGTAACACAAGGTCAAAATCACAATCACTGTGTTACAGAATTTATAGGGTCGGAATCAACAGACGATAGGGTGGGCAATTGAACTCCAAAATTTTCAAACTATATGTCAAAAGAGAGAATTTCAAGTCTAGTTTCAAATAAAATCAGTTTGATACAAATCAGAATTTTCAACAGGAAGTTATAGGCGTTTTAGTATCGAAAGGTCAGAAATCTGAACTCTGTTTTACAGCGTCTATAGGCTCTTTTGAAACAAATTTTTGGGTAAGTATTCGGTGTCCAAAATCTACAAAATCGGTGTCAAAAGAAACACATACGAGTCTAATTTCAAACAAAATAGTTCCTGCCTGAATTCTCATTCTATATTAAAACTTATAGCCGAAACAGTGCTTAGGGGTCAGTTTACCGAAAGACTTTCAGAATCCATGGTTTAAGTCCAAAGAGAGATATATCAGTTTCTAAATAGAAATCTTCCAATTTATTTTGAATCAACATAAAAACAGAGTCAAATACTTATGTAGGATGGGGTTAGAACACTTGCCTTTTGCAAATTTTGACCCGAGGTAACAAGATTAAAGCAAAAACCCTAAAAGCCCCAAATTTTCTTTCTCTTCTCCTTCTTCTTCTTCTTCTTCTTTTTCTTCTTTTCTTTCCCTGGTCACCCACGAGCTGCCTCCTCTGCTTCCTTAACAACGAAGGCAGAGAGGCTTAAGCGGTGGAATTTGTCATTTGGTGCATTTTGCAGTTTAGTCCTCGTTTTTATCATATTCACGATTAGGTCCTTAGGGTTTACATATAGGTCCTCAGATTCTTTCTTTTTTTTTTTTGAACAGATCTCCCAAATCTTAAAAATAAGTTACCTCTGATTCATACTCTATTTCTTGTGTCAATTAAAAATAGATGCTTACATTATCACCAGAACTATTATACGAAAATTCGGAAATGAGGGGTGTTACACGACCCCATTCCGGAAATCTCGCTCCTTGCCCCACGAGACTGACTGCGTAGCGGTCACGGCAAATTCCGAGGCCCAAAACCATCGCCTCGGAGGTCGACGGGAGAGGTTTTGGTCGCTCGGGGCGCAAAAAGGAGTGCAACACGAGGACTTCCCAGGGGGTCACCCATCCTAGTACTACTCTCGCCCAAGCACGCTTAACTTTGGAGTTCTGATGGGATCCGGTGCTTTAGTGCTGGTATGATCGCACTCGCTTTGTTTGCGTCGTCCCTCGCCTTTGTGCACGTCGCGGACGGCGTACGGAGCCTCTAAATCTCTCGAACGATATCGGAATCGCCATTGTCGGAACTCGGAATCGCTATTGCGACCCCATTCCGGAAATCTCGCTCCTTGCCCCACGAGACTGACTGCGTCGCGATCACGGCAAATTCCGAGGCCCAAAACCATCGCCTCGGAGGTCGACGGGAGAGGTTTTGGTCGCTCGGGGCGCAAAAAGGAGTGCAACACGAGTACTTCCCAGGGGGTCACCCATCCTAGTACTACTCTCGCCCAAGCACGCTTAACTTCGGAGTTCTGATGGGATCCGGTGCTTTAGTGCTGGTATGATCGCACTCGCTTTGTTTGCGTCGTCCCTCGCCTTTGTGCACGTCGCGGACGGCGTACGGAGCCTCTAAACCTGTCGAACGATCTCGGAATCGCCATTGTCGGATCTCGGAATCGCCATTACCGGACACGGCAAGCGCGCGCCGAAACCATCGGGACTTTGTCGAACGAACTCGGAATCGCTATTGCGACCCCATTCCGGAAATCTCGCTCCGAGCCCCACGAGACTGACTGCGTAGCGGTCACGGCAAATTCCGAGGCCCAAAACCATCGCCTCGGAGGTCGACGGGAGAGGTTTTGGTCGCTCGGGGCGCAAAAAGGAGTGCAACACGAGGACTTCCCAGGGGGTCACCCATCCTAGTACTACTCTCGCCCAGGCACGCTTAACTTCGGAGTTCTGATGGGATCCGGTGCTTTAGTGCTGGTATGATCGCACTCACTTTGTTTGCGTCGTCCCTCGCCTTTGTGCACGTCGCGGACGGCGTACGGAGCCTCTAAACCTGTCGAACGATCTCGGAATCGCCATTGTCGGATCTCGGAATCGCCATTACCGGACACGGCAAGCGCGCGCCGAAACCATCGGGACTTTGTCGAACGAACTCGGAATCGCTATTGCGACCCCATTCCGGAAACCTCTCTCCGAGCCCCACGAGACTGACTGCGTAGCGGTCACGGCAAATTCCGAGGCCCAAAACCATCGCCTCGGAGGTCGACGGGAGGGGTTTTGGTCGCTCGGGGCGCAAAAAGGAGTGCAACACGAGGACTTCCCAGGGGGTCACCCATCCTAGTACTACTCTCGCCCAAGGACGCTTAACTTCGGAGTTCTGATGGGATCCGGTGCTTTAGTGCTGGTATGATCGCACTCGCTTTATTTGCGTCGTCCCTCGCCTTTGTGCACGTCGCGGACGGCGTACGGAGCCTCTAAACCTGTCGAACGATCTCGGAATCGCCATTGTCGGATCTCGGAATCGCCATTACCGGACACGGCAAGCGCGCGCCGAAACCATCGGGACTTTGTCGAACGAACTCGGAATTGCTATTGCGACCCCATTCCGGAAATCTCGCTCCGAGCCCCACGAGACTGACTGCGTAGCGGTCACGGCAAATTCCGAGGCCCAAAACCATCGCCTCGGAGGTCGACGGGAGAGGTTTTGGTCGCTCGGGGCGCAAAAAGGAGTGCAACACGAGGACTTCCCAGGGGGTCACCCATCCTAGTACTACTCTCGCCCAAGCACGCTTAACTTCGGAGTTCTGATGGGATCCGGTGCTTTAGTGCTGGTATGATCGCACTCGCTTTGTTTGCGTCGTCCCTCGCCTTTGTGCACGTCGCGGACGGCGTACGGAGCCTCTAAACCTGTCGAACGATCTCGGAATCGCCATTGTCGGATCTCGGAATCGCCATTACCGGACACGGCAAGCGCGCGCCGAAACCATCGGGACTTTGTCGAACGAACTCGGAATCGCTATTGCGACCCCATTCCGGAAACCTCTCTCCGAGCCCCACGAGACTGACTGCGTAGCGGTCACGGCAAATTCCGAGGCCCAAAACCATCGCCTCGGAGGTCGACGGGAGGGGTTTTGGTCGCTCGGGGCGCAAAAAGGAGTGCAACACGAGGACTTCCCAGGGGGTCACCCATCCTAGTACTACTCTCGCCCAAGCACGCTTAACTTCGGAGTTCTGATGGGATCCGGTGCTTTAGTGCTGGTATGATCGCACTCGCTTTGTTTGCGTCGTCCCTCGCCTTTGTGCACGTCGCGGACGGCGTACGGAGCCTCTAAACCTGTCGAACGATCTCGGAATCGCCATTGTCGGATCTCGGAATCGCCATTACCGGACACGGCAAGCGCGCGCCGAAACCATCGGGACTTTGTCGAACGAACTCGGAATCGCTATTGCGACCCCATTTCGGAAACCTCTCTCCGAGCCCCACGAGACTGACTGCGTAGCGGTCACGGCAAATTCCGAGGCCCAAAACCATCGCCTCGGAGGTCGACGGGAGGGGTTTTGGTCGCTCGGGGCGCAAAAAGGAGTGCAACACGAGGACTTCCCAGGGGGTCACCCATCCTAGTACTACTCTCGCCCAAGGACGCTTAACTTCGGAGTTCTGATGGGATCCGGTGCTTTAGTGCTGGTATGATCGCACTCGCTTTATTTGCGTCGTCCCTCGCCTTTGTGCACGTCGCGGACGGCGTACGGAGCCTCTAAACCTGTCGAACGATCTCGGAATCGCCATTGTCGGATCTCGGAATCGCCATTACCGGACACGGCAAGCGCGCGCCGAAACCATCGGGACTTTGTCGAACGAACTCGGAATTGCTATTGCGACCCCATTCCGGAAATCTCGCTCCGAGCCCCACGAGACTGACTGCGTAGCGGTCACGGCAAATTCCGAGGCCCAAAACCATCGCCTCGGAGGTCGACGGGAGAGGTTTTGGTCGCTCGGGGCGCAAAAAGGAGTGCAACACGAGGACTTCCCAGGGGGTCACCCATCCTAGTACTACTCTCGCCCAAGCACGCTTAACTTCGGAGTTCTGATGGGATCCGGTGCTTTAGTGCTGGTATGATCGCACTCGCTTTGTTTGCGTCGTCCCTCGCCTTTGTGCACGTCGCGGACGGCGTACGGAGCCTCTAAACCTGTCGAACGATCTCGGAATCGCCATTGTCGGATCTCGGAATCGCCATTACCGGACACGGCAAGCGCGCGCCGAAACCATCGGGACTTTGTCGAACGAACTCGGAATCGCTATTGCGACCCCATTCCGGAAACCTCTCTCCGAGCCCCACGAGACTGACTGCGTAGCGGTCACGGCAAATTCCGAGGCCCAAAACCATCGCCTCGGAGGTCGACGGGAGGGGTTTTGGTCGCTCGGGGCGCAAAAAGGAGTGCAACACGAGGACTTCCCAGGGGGTCACCCATCCTAGTACTACTCTCGCCCAAGCACGCTTAACTTCGGAGTTCTGATGGGATCCGGTGCTTTAGTGCTGGTATGATCGCACTCGCTTTGTTTGCGTCGTCCCTCGCCTTTGTGCACGTCGCGGACGGCGTACGGAGCCTCTAAACCTGTCGAACGATCTCGGAATCGCCATTGTCGGATCTCGGAATCGCCATTACCGGACACGGCAAGCGCGCGCCGAAACCATCGGGACTTTGTCGAACGAACTCGGAATCGCTATTGCGACCCCATTTCGGAAACCTCTCTCCGAGCCCCACGAGACTGACTGCGTAGCGGTCACGGCAAATTCCGAGGCCCAAAACCATCGCCTCGGAGGTCGACGGGAGGGGTTTTGGTCGCTCGGGGCGCAAAAAGGAGTGCAACACGAGGACTTCCCAGGGGGTCACCCATCCTAGTACTACTCTCGCCCAAGCACGCTTAACTTCGGAGTTCTGATGGGATCCGGTGCTTTAGTGCTGGTATGATCGCACTCGCTTTGTTTGCGTCGTCCCTCGCCTTTGTGCACGTCGCGTACGGCGTACGGAGCCTCTAAACCTGTCGAACGATCTCGGAATCGCCATTGTCGGATCTCGGAATCGCCATTACCGGACACGGCAAGCGCGCGCCGAAACCATCGGGACTTTGTCGAACGAACTCGGAATCGCTATTGCGACCCCATTCCGGAAACCTCTCTCCGAGCCCCACGAGACTGACTGCGTAGCGGTCACAGCAAATTCCGAGGCCCAAAACCATCGCCTCGGAGGTCGACGGGAGGGGTTTTGGTCGCTCGGGGCGCAAAAAGGAGTGCAACACGAGGACTTCCCAGGGGGTCACCCATCCTAGTACTACTCTCGCCCAAGCACGCTTAACTTTGGAGTTCTGATGGGATCCGGTGCTTTAGTGCTGGTATGATCGCACTCGCTTTGTTTGCGTCGTCACTCGCCTTTGTGCACGTCGCGGACGGCGTACGGAGCCTCTAAATCTCTCGAACGATCTCGGAATCGCCATTGTCGGAACTCGGAATCGCTATTGCGACCCCATTCCGGAAATCTCGCTCCTTGCCCCACGAGACTGACTGCGTAGCGGTCACGGCAAATTCCGAGGCCCAAAACCATCGCCTCGGAGGTCGACGGGAGTGGTTTTGGTCGCTCGGGGCGCAAAAAGGAGTGCAACACGAGGACTTCCCAGGGGGTCACCCATCCTAGTACTACTCTCGCCCAAGCACGCTTAACTTTGGAGTTCTGATGGGATCCGGTGCTTTAGTGCTGGTATGATCGCACTCGCTTTGTTTGCGTCGTCCCTCGCCTTTGTGCACGTCGCGGACGGCGTACGGAGCCTCTAAATCTCTCGAACGATCTCGGAATCGCCATTGTCGGAACTCGGAATCGCTATTGCGACCCCATTCCGGAAATCTCGCTCCTTGCCCCACGAGACTGACTGCGTAGCGGTCACGGCAAATTCCGAGGCCCAAAACCATCGCCTCGGAGGTCGACGGGAGAGGTTTTGGTCGCTCGGGGCGCAAAAAGGAGTGCAACACGAGGACTTCCCAGGGGGTCACCCATCCTAGTACTACTCTCGCCCAAGCAAGCTTAACTTCGGAGTTCTGATGGGATCCGGTGCTTTAGTGCTGGTATGATCGCACTCGCTTTGTTTGCGTCGTCCCTCGCCTTTGTGCACGTCGCGGACGGCGTACGGAGCCTCTAAACCTGTCGAACGATCTCGGAATCGCCATTGTCGGATCTCGGAATCGCCATTACCGGACACGGCAAGCTCGCGCCGAAACCATCGGGACTTTGTCGAACGAACTCGGAATCGCTATTGCGACCCCATTCCGGAAACCTCTCTCCGAGCCCCACGAGACTGACTGCGTAGCGGTCACGGCAAATTCCGAGGCCCAAAACCATCGCCTCGGAGGTCGAAGGGAGGGGTTTTGGTCGCTCGGGGCGCAAAAAGGAGTGCAACACGAGGACTTCCCAGGGGGTCACCCATCCTAGTACTACTCTCGCCCAAGCACGCTTAACTTTGGAGTTCTGATGGGATCCGGTGCTTTAGTGCTGGTATGATCGCACTCGCTTTGTTTGCGTCGTCCCTCGCCTTTGTGCACGTCGCGGACGGCGTACGGAGCCTCTAAACCTGTCGAACGATCTCGGAATCGCCATTGTCGGATCTCGGAATCGCCATTACCGGACACGGCAAGCGCGCGCCGAAACCATCGGGACTTTGTCGAACGAACTCGGAATCGCTATTGCGACCCCATTCCGGAAACCTCTCTCCGAGCCCCACGAGACTGACTGCGTAGCGGTCACGGCAAATTCCGAGGCCCAAAACCATCGCCTCGGAGGTCGACGGGAGGGGTTTTGGTCGCTCGGGGCGCAAAAAGGAGTGCAACACGAGGACTTCCCAGGGGGTCACCCATCCTAGTACTACTCTCGCCCAAGCACGCTTAACTTCGGAGTTCTGATGGGATCCGGTGCTTTAGTGCTGGTATGATCGCACTCGCTTTGTTTGCGTCGTCCCTCGCCTTTGTGCACGTCGCGGACGGCGTACGGAGCCTCTAAACCTGTCGAACGATCTCGGAATCGCCATTGTCGGATCTCGGAATCGCCATTACCGGACACGGCAAGCGCGCGCCGAAACCATCGGGACTTTGTCGAACGAACTCGGAATTGCTATTGCGACCCCATTCCGGAAATCTCGCTCCGAGCCCCACGAGACTGACTGCGTAGCGGTCACGGCAAATTCCGAGGCCCAAAACCATCGCCTCGGAGGTCGACGGGAGAGGTTTTGGTCGCTCGGGGCGCAAAAAGGAGTGCAACACGAGGACTTCCCAGGGGGTCACCCATCCTAATACTACTCTCGCCCAAGCACGCTTAACTTCGGAGTTCTGATGGGATCCGGTGCTTTAGTGCTGGTATGATCGCACTCGCTTTGTTTGCGTCGTCCCTCGCCTTTGTGCACGTCGCGGACGGCGTACGGAGCCTCTAAACCTGTCGAACGATCTCGGAATCGCCATTGTCGGATCTCGGAATCGCCATTACCGGACACGGCAAGCGCGCGCCGAAACCATCGGGACTTTGTCGAACGAACTCGGAATCGCTATTGCGACCCCATTCCGGAAACCTCTCTCCGAGCCCCACGAGACTGACTGCGTAGCGGTCACGGCAAATTCCGAGGCCCAAAACCATCGCCTCGGAGGTCGACGGGAGGGGTTTTGGTCGCTCGGGGCGCAAAAAGGAGTGCAACACGAGGACTTCCCAGGGGGTCACCCATCCTAGTACTACTCTCGCCCAAGCACGCTTAACTTCGGAGTTCTGATGGGATCCGGTGCTTTAGTGCTGGTATGATCGCACTCGCTTTATTTGCGTCGTCCCTCGCCTTTGTGCACGTCGCGGACGGCGTACGGAGCCTCTAAACCTGTCGAACGATCTCGGAATCGCCATTGTCGGATCTCGGAATCGCCATTACCGGACACGGCAAGCGCGCGCCGAAACCATCGGGACTTTGTCGAACGAACTCGGAATCGCTATTGCGACCCCATTTCGGAAACCTCTCTCCGAGCCCCACGAGACTGACTGCGTAGCGGTCACGGCAAATTCCGAGGCCCAAAACCATCGCCTCGGAGGTCGACGGGAGGGGTTTTGGTCGCTCGGGGCGCAAAAAGGAGTGCAACACGAGGACTTCCCAGGGGGTCACCCATCCTAGTACTACTCTCGCCCAAGCACGCTTAACTTCGGAGTTCTGATGGGATCCGGTGCTTTAGTGCTGGTATGATCGCACTCGCTTTATTTGCGTCGTCCCTCGCCTTTGTGCACGTCGCGGACGGCGTACGGAGCCTCTAAACCTGTCGAACGATCTCGGAATCGCCATTGTCGGATCTCGGAATCGCCATTACCGGACACGGCAAGCGCGCGCCGAAACCATCGGGACTTTGTCGAACGAACTCGGAATCGCTATTGCGACCCCATTTCGGAAACCTCTCTCCGAGCCCCACGAGACTGACTGCGTAGCGGTCACGGCAAATTCCGAGGCCCAAAACCATCGCCTCGGAGGTCGACGGTAGGGGTTTTGGTCGCTCGGGGCGCAAAAAGGAGTGCAACACGAGGACTTCCCAGGGGGTCACCCATCCTAGTACTACTCTCGCCCAAGCACGCTTAACTTCGGAGTTCTGATCGGATCCGGTGCTTTAGTGCTGGTATGATCGCAGTCGCTTTGTTTGCGTCGTCCCTCGCCTTTGTGCACGTCGCAGACGGCGTACGGAGCCTCTAAACCTGTCGAACGATCTCGGAATCGCCATTGTCGGATCTCGGAATCGCCATTACCGGACACGGCAAGCGCGCGCCGAAACCATCGGGACTTTGTCGAACGAACTCGGAATTGCTATTGCGACCCCATTCCGGAAATCTCGCTCCTTGCCCCACGAGACTGACTGCGTAGCGGTCACGGCAAATTCCGAGGCCCAAAACCATCGCCTCGGAGGTCGACGGGAGGGGTTTTGGTCGCTCGGGGCGCAAAAAGGAGTGCTACACGAGGACTTCCCAGGGGGTCACCCTTCCTAGTACTACTCTCGCCCAAGCACGCTTAACTTCGGAGTTCTGATGGGATCCGGTGCTTTAGGGCTGGTATGATCGCACTCGCTTTGTTTGCGTCGTCCCTCGCCTTTGTGCACGTCGCGGACGGCGTACGGAGCCTCTAAACCTGTCGAACGATCTCGGAATCGCCATTGTCGGATCTCGGAATCGCCATTACCGGACACGGCAAGCGCGCGCCGAAACCATCGGGACTTTGTCGAACGAACTCGGAATCGCTATTGCGACCCCATTTCGGAAACCTCTCTCCGAGCCCCACGAGACTGACTGCGTAGCGGTCACGGCAAATTCCGAGGCCCAAAACCATCGCCTCGGAGGTCGACGGGAGGGGTTTTGGTCGCTCGGGGCGCAAAAAGGAGTGCAACACGAGGACTTCCCAGGGGGTCACCAATCCTAGTACTACTCTCGCCCAAGCACGCTTAACTTCGGAGTTCTGATGGGATCCGGTGCTTTAGTGCTGGTATGATCGCACTCGCTTTGTTTGCGTCGTCCCTCGCCTTTGTGCACGTCGCGTACGGCGTACGGAGCCTCTAAACCTGTCGAACGATCTCGGAATCGCCATTGTCGGATCTCGGAATCGCCATTACCGGACACGGCAAGCGCGCGCCGAAACCATCGGGACTTTGTCGAACGAACTCGGAATCGCTATTGCGACCCCATTCCGGAAACCTCTCTCCGAGCCCCACGAGACTGACTGCGTAGCGGTCACAGCAAATTCCGAGGCCCAAAACCATCGCCTCGGAGGTCGACGGGAGGGGTTTTGGTCGCTCGGGGCGCAAAAAGGAGTGCAACACGAGGACTTCCCAGGGGGTCACCCATCCTAGTACTACTCTCGCCCAAGCACGCTTAACTTTGGAGTTCTGATGGGATCCGGTGCTTTAGTGCTGGTATGATCGCACTCGCTTTGTTTGCGTCGTCACTCGCCTTTGTGCACGTCGCGGACGGCGTACGGAGCCTCTAAATCTCTCGAACGATCTCGGAATCGCCATTGTCGGAACTCGGAATCGCTATTGCGACCCCATTCCGGAAATCTCGCTCCTTGCCCCACGAGACTGACTGCGTAGCGGTCACGGCAAATTCCGAGGCCCAAAACCATCGCCTCGGAGGTCGACGGGAGAGGTTTTGGTCGCTCGGGGCGCAAAAAGGAGTGCAACACGAGGACTTCCCAGGGGGTCACCCATCCTAGTACTACTCTCGCCCAAGCACGCTTAACTTTGGAGTTCTGATGGGATCCGGTGCTTTAGTGCTGGTATGATCGCACTCGCTTTGTTTGCGTCGTCCCTCGCCTTTGTGCACGTCGCGGACGGCGTACGGAGCCTCTAAATCTCTCGAACGATCTCGGAATCGCCATTGTCGGAACTCGGAATCGCTATTGCGACCCCATTCCGGAAATCTCGCTCCTTGCCCCACGAGACTGACTGCGTAGCGGTCACGGCAAATTCCGAGGCCCAAAACCATCGCCTCGGAGGTCGACGGGAGAGGTTTTGGTCGCTCGGGGCGCAAAAAGGAGTGCAACACGAGGACTTCCCAGGGGGTCACCCATCCTAGTACTACTCTCGCCCAAGCAAGCTTAACTTCGGAGTTCTGATGGGATCCGGTGCTTTAGTGCTGGTATGATCGCACTCGCTTTGTTTGCGTCGTCCCTCGCCTTTGTGCACGTCGCGGACGGCGTACGGAGCCTCTAAACCTGTCGAACGATCTCGGAATCGCCATTGTCGGATCTCGGAATCGCCATTACCGGACACGGCAAGCTCGCGCCGAAACCATCGGGACTTTGTCGAACGAACTCGGAATCGCTATTGCGACCCCATTCCGGAAACCTCTCTCCGAGCCCCACGAGACTGACTGCGTAGCGGTCACGGCAAATTCCGAGGCCCAAAACCATCGCCTCGGAGGTCGAAGGGAGGGGTTTTGGTCGCTCGGGGCGCAAAAAGGAGTGCAACACGAGGACTTCCCAGGGGGTCACCCATCCTAGTACTACTCTCGCCCAAGCACGCTTAACTTTGGAGTTCTGATGGGATCCGGTGCTTTAGTGCTGGTATGATCGCACTCGCTTTGTTTGCGTCGTCCCTCGCCTTTGTGCACGTCGCGGACGGCGTACGGAGCCTCTAAACCTGTCGAACGATCTCGGAATCGCCATTGTCGGATCTCGGAATCGCCATTACCGGACACGGCAAGCGCGCGCCGAAACCATCGGGACTTTGTCGAACGAACTCGGAATCGCTATTGCGACCCCATTCCGGAAACCTCTCTCCGAGCCCCACGAGACTGACTGCGTAGCGGTCACGGCAAATTCCGAGGCCCAAAACCATCGCCTCGGAGGTCGACGGGAGGGGTTTTGGTCGCTCGGGGCGCAAAAAGGAGTGCAACACGAGGACTTCCCAGGGGGTCACCCATCCTAGTACTACTCTCGCCCAAGCACGCTTAACTTCGGAGTTCTGATGGGATCCGGTGCTTTAGTGCTGGTATGATCGCACTCGCTTTGTTTGCGTCGTCCCTCGCCTTTGTGCACGTCGCGGACGGCGTACGGAGCCTCTAAACCTGTCGAACGATCTCGGAATCGCCATTGTCGGATCTCGGAATCGCCATTACCGGACACGGCAAGCGCGCGCCGAAACCATCGGGACTTTGTCGAACGAACTCGGAATTGCTATTGCGACCCCATTCCGGAAATCTCGCTCCGAGCCCCACGAGACTGACTGCGTAGCGGTCACGGCAAATTCCGAGGCCCAAAACCATCGCCTCGGAGGTCGACGGGAGAGGTTTTGGTCGCTCGGGGCGCAAAAAGGAGTGCAACACGAGGACTTCCCAGGGGGTCACCCATCCTAGTACTACTCTCGCCCAAGCACGCTTAACTTCGGAGTTCTGATGGGATCCGGTGCTTTAGTGCTGGTATGATCGCACTCGCTTTGTTTGCGTCGTCCCTCGCCTTTGTGCACGTCGCGGACGGCGTACGGAGCCTCTAAACCTGTCGAACGATCTCGGAATCGCCATTGTCGGATCTCGGAATCGCCATTACCGGACACGGCAAGCGCGCGCCGAAACCATCGGGACTTTGTCGAACGAACTCGGAATCGCTATTGCGACCCCATTCCGGAAACCTCTCTCCGAGCCCCACGAGACTGACTGCGTAGCGGTCACGGCAAATTCCGAGGCCCAAAACCATCGCCTCGGAGGTCGACGGGAGGGGTTTTGGTCGCTCGGGGCGCAAAAAGGAGTGCAACACGAGGACTTCCCAGGGGGTCACCCATCCTAGTACTACTCTCGCCCAAGCACGCTTAACTTCGGAGTTCTGATGGGATCCGGTGCTTTAGTGCTGGTATGATCGCACTCGCTTTATTTGCGTCGTCCCTCGCCTTTGTGCACGTCGCGGACGGCGTACGGAGCCTCTAAACCTGTCGAACGATCTCGGAATCGCCATTGTCGGATCTCGGAATCGCCATTACCGGACACGGCAAGCGCGCGCCGAAACCATCGGGACTTTGTCGAACGAACTCGGAATCGCTATTGCGACCCCATTTCGGAAACCTCTCTCCGAGCCCCACGAGACTGACTGCGTAGCGGTCACGGCAAATTCCGAGGCCCAAAACCATCGCCTCGGAGGTCGACGGGAGGGGTTTTGGTCGCTCGGGGCGCAAAAAGGAGTGCAACACGAGGACTTCCCAGGGGGTCACCCATCCTAGTACTACTCTCGCCCAAGCACGCTTAACTTCGGAGTTCTGATGGGATCCGGTGCTTTAGTGCTGGTATGATCGCACTCGCTTTATTTGCGTCGTCCCTCGCCTTTGTGCACGTCGCGGACGGCGTACGGAGCCTCTAAACCTGTCGAACGATCTCGGAATCGCCATTGTCGGATCTCGGAATCGCCATTACCGGACACGGCAAGCGCGCGCCGAAACCATCGGGACTTTGTCGAACGAACTCGGAATCGCTATTGCGACCCCATTTCGGAAACCTCTCTCCGAGCCCCACGAGACTGACTGCGTAGCGGTCACGGCAAATTCCGAGGCCCAAAACCATCGCCTCGGAGGTCGACGGGAGGGGTTTTGGTCGCTCGGGGCGCAAAAAGGAGTGCAACACGAGGACTTCCCAGGGGGTCACCCATCCTAGTACTACTCTCGCCCAAGCACGCTTAACTTCGGAGTTCTGATCGGATCCGGTGCTTTAGTGCTGGTATGATCGCAGTCGCTTTGTTTGCGTCGTCCCTCGCCTTTGTGCACGTCGCAGACGGCGTACGGAGCCTCTAAACCTGTCGAACGATCTCGGAATCGCCATTGTCGGATCTCGGAATCGCCATTACCGGACACGGCAAGCGCGCGCCGAAACCATCGGGACTTTGTCGAACGAACTCGGAATTGCTATTGCGACCCCATTCCGGAAATCTCGCTCCTTGCCCCACGAGACTGACTGCGTAGCGGTCACGGCAAATTCCGAGGCCCAAAACCATCGCCTCGGAGGTCGACGGGAGGGGTTTTGGTCGCTCGGGGCGCAAAAAGGAGTGCTACACGAGGACTTCCCAGGGGGTCACCCTTCCTAGTACTACTCTCGCCCAAGCACGCTTAACTTCGGAGTTCTGATGGGATCCGGTGCTTTAGGGCTGGTATGATCGCACTCGCTTTGTTTGCGTCGTCCCTCGCCTTTGTGCACGTCGCGGACGGCGTACGGAGCCTCTAAACCTGTCGAACGATCTCGGAATCGCCATTGTCGGATCTCGGAATCGCCATTACCGGACACGGCAAGCGCGCGCCGAAACCATCGGGACTTTGTCGAACGAACTCGGAATCGCTATTGCGACCCCATTTCGGAAACCTCTCTCCGAGCCCCACGAGACTGACTGCGTAGCGGTCACGGCAAATTCCGAGGCCCAAAACCATCGCCTCGGAGGTCGACGGGAGGGGTTTTGGTCGCTCGGGGCGCAAAAAGGAGTGCAACACGAGGACTTCCCAGGGGGTCACCCATCCTAGTACTACTCTCGCCCAAGCACGCTTAACTTCGGAGTTCTGATGGGATCCGGTGCTTTAGTGCTGGTATGATCGCACTCGCTTTGTTTGCGTCGTCCCTCGCCTTTGTGCACGTCGCGTACGGCGTACGGAGCCTCTAAACCTGTCGAACGATCTCGGAATCGCCATTGTCGGATCTCGGAATCGCCATTACCGGACACGGCAAGCGCGCGCCGAAACCATCGGGACTTTGTCGAACGAACTCGGAATCGCTATTGCGACCCCATTCCGGAAACCTCTCTCCGAGCCCCACGAGACTGACTGCGTAGCGGTCACAGCAAATTCCGAGGCCCAAAACCATCGCCTCGGAGGTCGACGGGAGGGGTTTTGGTCGCTCGGGGCGCAAAAAGGAGTGCAACACGAGGACTTCCCAGGGGGTCACCCATCCTAGTACTACTCTCGCCCAAGCACGCTTAACTTTGGAGTTCTGATGGGATCCGGTGCTTTAGTGCTGGTATGATCGCACTCGCTTTGTTTGCGTCGTCACTCGCCTTTGTGCACGTCGCGGACGGCGTACGGAGCCTCTAAATCTCTCGAACGATCTCGGAATCGCCATTGTCGGAACTCGGAATCGCTATTGCGACCCCATTCCGGAAATCTCGCTCCTTGCCCCACGAGACTGACTGCGTAGCGGTCACGGCAAATTCCGAGGCCCAAAACCATCGCCTCGGAGGTCGACGGGAGAGGTTTTGGTCGCTCGGGGCGCAAAAAGGAGTGCAACACGAGGACTTCCCAGGGGGTCACCCATCCTAGTACTACTCTCGCCCAAGCACGCTTAACTTTGGAGTTCTGATGGGATCCGGTGCTTTAGTGCTGGTATGATCGCACTCGCTTTGTTTGCGTCGTCCCTCGCCTTTGTGCACGTCGCGGACGGCGTACGGAGCCTCTAAATCTCTCGAACGATCTCGGAATCGCCATTGTCGGAACTCGGAATCGCTATTGCGACCCCATTCCGGAAATCTCGCTCCTTGCCCCACGAGACTGACTGCGTAGCGGTCACGGCAAATTCCGAGGCCCAAAACCATCGCCTCGGAGGTCGACGGGAGAGGTTTTGGTCGCTCGGGGCGCAAAAAGGAGTGCAACACGAGGACTTCCCAGGGGGTCACCCATCCTAGTACTACTCTCGCCCAAGCAAGCTTAACTTCGGAGTTCTGATGGGATCCGGTGCTTTAGTGCTGGTATGATCGCACTCGCTTTGTTTGCGTCGTCCCTCGCCTTTGTGCACGTCGCGGACGGCGTACGGAGCCTCTAAACCTGTCGAACGATCTCGGAATCGCCATTGTCGGATCTCGGAATCGCCATTACCGGACACGGCAAGCTCGCGCCGAAACCATCGGGACTTTGTCGAACGAACTCGGAATCGCTATTGCGACCCCATTCCGGAAACCTCTCTCCGAGCCCCACGAGACTGACTGCGTAGCGGTCACGGCAAATTCCGAGGCCCAAAACCATCGCCTCGGAGGTCGAAGGGAGGGGTTTTGGTCGCTCGGGGCGCAAAAAGGAGTGCAACACGAGGACTTCCCAGGGGGTCACCCATCCTAGTACTACTCTCGCCCAAGCACGCTTAACTTTGGAGTTCTGATGGGATCCGGTGCTTTAGTGCTGGTATGATCGCACTCGCTTTGTTTGCGTCGTCCCTCGCCTTTGTGCACGTCGCGGACGGCGTACGGAGCCTCTAAACCTGTCGAACGATCTCGGAATCGCCATTGTCGGATCTCGGAATCGCCATTACCGGACACGGCAAGCGCGCGCCGAAACCATCGGGACTTTGTCGAACGAACTCGGAATCGCTATTGCGACCCCATTCCGGAAACCTCTCTCCGAGCCCCACGAGACTGACTGCGTAGCCGTCACGGCAAATTCCGAGGCCCAAAACCATCGCCTCGGAGGTCGACGGGAGGGGTTTTGGTCGCTCGGGGCGCAAAAAGGAGTGCAACACGAGGACTTCCCAGGGGGTCACCCATCCTAGTACTACTCTCGCCCAAGCACGCTTAACTTCGGAGTTCTGATGGGATCCGGTGCTTTAGTGCTGGTATGATCGCACTCGCTTTGTTTGCGTCGTCCCTCGCCTTTGTGCACGTCGCGGACGGCGTACGGAGCCTCTAAACCTGTCGAACGATCTCGGAATCGCCATTGTCGGATCTCGGAATCGCCATTACCGGACACGGCAAGCGCGCGCCGAAACCATCGGGACTTTGTCGAACGAACTCGGAATTGCTATTGCGACCCCATTCCGGAAATCTCGCTCCGAGCCCCACGAGACTGACTGCGTAGCGGTCACGGCAAATTCCGAGGCCCAAAACCATCGCCTCGGAGGTCGACGGGAGAGGTTTTGGTCGCTCGGGGCGCAAAAAGGAGTGCAACACGAGGACTTCCCAGGGGGTCACCCATCCTAGTACTACTCTCGCCCAAGCACGCTTAACTTCGGAGTTCTGATGGGATCCGGTGCTTTAGTGCTGGTATGATCGCACTCGCTTTGTTTGCGTCGTCCCTCGCCTTTGTGCACGTCGCGGACGGCGTACGGAGCCTCTAAACCTGTAGAACGATCTCGGAATCGCCATTGTCGGATCTCGGAATCGCCATTACCGGACACGGCAAGCGCGCGCCGAAACCATCGGGACTTTGTCGAACGAACTCGGAATCGCTATTGCGACCCCATTCCGGAAACCTCTCTCCGAGCCCCACGAGACTGACTGCGTAGCGGTCACGGCAAATTCCGAGGCCCAAAACCATCGCCTCGGAGGTCGACGGGAGGGGTTTTGGTCGCTCGGGGCGCAAAAAGGAGTGCAACACGAGGACTTCCCAGGGGGTCACCCATCCTAGTACTACTCTCGCCCAAGCACGCTTAACTTCGGAGTTCTGATGGGATCCGGTGCTTTAGTGCTGGTATGATCGCACTAGCTTTATTTGCGTCGTCCCTCGCCTTTGTGCACGTCGCGGACGGCGTACGGAGCCTCTAAACCTGTCGAACGATCTCGGAATCGCCATTGTCGGATCTCGGAATCGCCATTACCGGACACGGCAAGCGCGCGCCGAAACCATCGGGACTTTGTCGAACGAACTCGGAATCGCTATTGCGACCCCATTTCGGAAACCTCTCTCCGAGCCCCACGAGACTGACTGCGTAGCGGTCACGGCAAATTCCGAGGCCCAAAACCATCGCCTCGGAGGTCGACGGGAGGGGTTTTGGTCGCTCGGGGCGCAAAAAGGAGTGCAACACGAGGACTTCCCAGGGGGTCACCCATCCTAGTACTACTCTCGCCCAAGCACGCTTAACTTCGGAGTTCTGATGGGATCCGGTGCTTTAGTGCTGGTATGATCGCACTCGCTTTATTTGCGTCGTCCCTCGCCTTTGTGCACGTCGCGGACGGCGTACGGAGCCTCTAAACCTGTCGAACGATCTCGGAATCGCCATTGTCGGATCTCGGAATCGCCATTACCGGACACGGCAAGCGCGCGCCGAAACCATCGGGACTTTGTCGAACGAACTCGGAATCGCTATTGCGACCCCATTTCGGAAACCTCTCTCCGAGCCCCACGAGACTGACTGCGTAGCGGTCACGGCAAATTCCGAGGCCCAAAACCATCGCCTCGGAGGTCGACGGGAGGGGTTTTGGTCGCTCGGGGCGCAAAAAGGAGTGCAACACGAGGACTTCCCAGGGGGTCACCCATCCTAGTACTACTCTCGCCCAAGCACGCTTAACTTCGGAGTTCTGATCGGATCCGGTGCTTTAGTGCTGGTATGATCGCAGTCGCTTTGTTTGCGTCGTCCCTCGCCTTTGTGCACGTCGCAGACGGCGTACGGAGCCTCTAAACCTGTCGAACGATCTCGGAATCGCCATTGTCGGATCTCGGAATCGCCATTACCGGACACGGCAAGCGCGCGCCGAAACCATCGGGACTTTGTCGAACGAACTCGGAATTGCTATTGCGACCCCATTCCGGAAACCTCTCTCCGAGCCCCACGAGACTGACTGCGTAGCGGTCACGGCAAATTCCGAGGCCCAAAACCATCGCCTCGGAGGTCGACGGGAGGGGTTTTGGTCGCTCGGGGCGCAAAAAGGAGTGCAACACGAGGACTTCCCAGGGGGTCACCCATCCTAGTACTACTCTCGCCCAAGCACGCTTAACTTTGGAGTTCTGATGGGATCCGGTGCTTTAGTGCTGGTATGATCGCACTCGCTTTGTTTGCGTCGTCCCTCGCCTTTGTGCACGTCGCGGACGGCGTACGGAGCCTCTAAACCTGTCGAACGATCTCGGAATCGCCATTGTCGGATCTCGGAATCGCCATTACCGGACACGGCAAGCGCGCGCCGAAACCATCGGGACTTTGTCGAACGAACTCGGAATTGCTATTGCGACCCCATTCCGGAAACCTCTCTCCGAGCCCCACGAGACTGACTGCGTAGCGGTCACGGCAAATTCCGAGGCCCAAAACCATCGCCTCGGAGGTCGACGGGAGAGGTTTTGGTCGCTCGGGGCGCAAAAAGGAGTGCAACACGAGTACTTCCCAGGGGGTCACCCATCCTAGTACTACTCTCGCCCAAGCACGCTTAACTTTGGAGTTCTGATGGGATCCGGTGCTTTAGTGCTGGTATGATCGCACTCGCTTTGTTTGCGTCGTCCCTCGCCTTTGTGCACGTCGCGGACGGCGTACGGAGCCTCTAAATCTCTCGAACAATATCGGAATCGCCATTGTCGGAACTCGGAATCGCTATTGCGACCCCATTCCGGAAATCTCGCTCCTTGCCCCACGAGACTGACTGCGTAGCGGTCACGGCAAATTCCGAGGCCCAAAACCATCGCCTCGGAGGTCGACGGGAGAGGTTTTGGTCGCTCGGGGCGCAAAAAGGAGTGCAACACGAGTACTTCCTAGGGGGTCACCCATCCTAGTACTACTCTCGCCCAAGCACGCTTAACTTCGGAGTTCTGATGGGATCCGGTGCTTTAGTGCTGGTATGATCGCACTCGCTTTGTTTGCGTCGTCCCTCGCCTTTGTGCACGTCGCGGACGGCGTACGGAGCCTCTAAACCTGTCGAACGATCTCGGAATCGCCATTGTCGGATCTCGGAATCGCCATTACCGGACACGGCAAGCGCGCGCCGAAACCATCGGGACTTTGTCGAACGAACTCGGAATCGCTATTGCGACCCCATTCCGGAAATCTCGCTCCGAGCCCCACGAGACTGACTGCGTAGCGGTCACGGCAAATTCCGAGGCCCAAAACCATCGCCTCGGAGGTCGACGGGAGAGGTTTTGGTCGCTCGGGGCGCAAAAAGGAGTGCAACACGAGGACTTCCCAAGGGGTCACCCATCCTAGTACTACTCTCGCCCAAGCACGCTTAACTTCGGAGTTCTGATGGGATCCGGTGCTTTAGTGCTGGTATGATCGCACTCGCTTTGTTTGCGTCGTCCCTCGCCTTTGTGCACGTCGCGGACGGCGTACGGAGCCTCTAAACCTGTCGAACGATCTCGGAATCGCCATTGTCGGATCTCGGAATCGCCATTACCGGACACGGCAAGCGCGCGCCGAAACCATCGGGACTTTGTCGAACGAACTCGGAATCGCTATTGCGACCCCATTCCGGAAACCTCTCTCCGAGCCCCACGAGACTGACTGCGTAGCGGTCACGGCAAATTCCGAGGCCCAAAACCATCGCCTCGGAGGTCGACGGGAGGGGTTTTGGTCGCTCGGGGCGCAAAAAGGAGTGCAACACGAGGACTTCCCAGGGGGTCACCCATCCTAGTACTACTCTCGCCCAAGCACGCTTAACTTCGGAGTTCTGATGGGATCCGGTGCTTTAGTGCTGGTATGATCGCACTCGCTTTATTTGCGTCGTCCCTCGCCTTTGTGCACGTCGCGGACGGCGTACGGAGCCTCTAAACCTGTCGAACGATCTCGGAATCGCCATTGTCGGATCTCGGAATCGCCATTACCGGACACGGCAAGCGCGCGCCGAAACCATCGGGACTTTGTCGAACGAACTCGGAATCGCTATTGCGACCCCATTTCGGAAACCTCTCTCCGAGCCCCACGAGACTGACTGCGTAGCGGTCACGGCAAATTCCGAGGCCCAAAACCATCGCCTCGGAGGTCGACGGGAGGGGTTTTGGTCGCTCGGGGCGCAAAAAGGAGTGCAACACGAGGACTTCCCAGGGGGTCACCCATCCTAGTACTACTCTCGCCCAAGCACGCTTAACTTCGGAGTTCTGATGGGATCCGGTGCTTTAGTGCTGGTATGATCGCACTCGCTTTGTTTGCGTCGTCCCTCGCCTTTGTGCACGTCGCGGACGGCGTACGGAGCCTCTAAACCTGTCGAACGATCTCGGAATCGCCATTGTCGGATCTCGGAATCGCCATTACCGGACACGGCAAGCGCGCGCCGAAACCATCGGGACTTTGTCGAACGAACTCGGAATTGCTATTGCGACCCCATTCCGGAAATCTCGCTCCGAGCCCCACGAGACTGACTGCGTAGCGGTCACGGCAAATTCCGAGGCCCAAAACCATCGCCTCGGAGGTCGACGGGAGAGGTTTTGGTCGCTCGGGGCGCAAAAAGGAGTGCAACACGAGGACTTCCCAGGGGGTCACCCATCCTAGTACTACTCTCGCCCAAGCACGCTTAACTTCGGAGTTCTGATGGGATCCGGTGCTATAGTGCTGGTATGATCGCACTCGCTTTGTTTGCGTCGTCCCTCGCCTTTGTGCACGTCGCGGACGGCGTACGGAGCCTCTAAACCTGTCGAACGATCTCGGAATCGCCATTGTCGGATCTCGGAATCGCCATTACCGGACACGGCAAGCGCGCGCCGAAACCATCGGGACTTTGTCGAACGAACTCGGAATCGCTATTGCGACCCCATTCCGGAAACCTCTCTCCGAGCCCCACGAGACTGATTGCGTAGCGGTCACAGCAAATTCCGAGGCCCAAAACCATCGCCTCGGAGGTCGACGGGAGGGGTTTTGGTCGCTCGGGGCGCAAAAAGGAGTGCAACACGAGGACTTCCCAGGGGGTCACCCATCCTAGTACTACTCTCGCCCAAGCACGCTTAACTTCGGAGTTCTGATGGGATCCGATGCTTTTGTGCTGGTATGATCGCACTCGCTTTGTTTGCGTCGTCCCTCGCCTTTGTGCACGTCGCGGACGGCGTACGGAGCCTCTAAACCTGTCGAACGATCTCGGAATCGCCATTGTCGGATCTCGGAATCGCCATTACCGGACACGGCAAGCGCGCGCCGAAACCATCGGGACTTTGTCGAACGAACTCGGAATCGCTATTGCGACCCCATTCCGGAAACCTCTCTCCGAGCCCCACGAGACTGACCGCGTAGCGGTCACGGCAAATTCCGAGGCCCAAAACCATCGCCTCGGAGGTCGACGGGAGGGGTTTTGGTCGCTCGGGGCGCAAAAAGGAGTGCAACACGAGGACTTCCCAGGGGGTCACCCTTCCTAGTACTACTCTCGCCCAAGCACGCTTAACTTCGGAGTTCTGATGGGATCCGGTGATTTAGTGCTGGTATGATCGCACTCGCTTTGTTTGTGTCATCCCTCGCCTTTGTGCACGTCGCGGACGGCGTACGGAGCCTCAAAACCAGTCGAACGATCTCGGAATCGCCATTGTCGGATCTCGGAATCGCCATTACCGGACACGGCAAGCGCGCGCCGAAACCATCGTGACTTTGTCGAACGAACTCGGAATCGCTATTGCGACCCCATTCCGGAAACCTCTCTCCGAGCCCCACGAGACTGACTGCGTAGCGGTCACGGCAAATTCCGAGGCCCAAAACCATCGCCTCGGAGGTCGACGGGAGGGGTTTTGGTCGCTCGGGGCGCAAAAAGGAGTGCAAGACGAGGACTTCCCAGGGGGTCACCCATCCTAGTACTACTCTCGCCCAAGCACGCTTAACTTCGGAGTTCTGATGGGATCCGGTTATTTAGTGCTGGTATGATCACACTCGCTTTGTTTGCATCGTCCCTCGCCTTTGTGCACGTCGCGGACGGCGTACGGAGCCTCTAAACCAGTCGAACGATCTCGGAATCGCCATTGTCGGATCTCGGAATCGCCATTACCGGACACGGCAAGCGCGCGCCGAAACCATCGTGACTTTGTCGAACGAACTCGGAATCGCTATTGCGACCCCATTCCGGAAACCTCTCTCCGAGCCCCACGAGACTGACTGCGTAGCGGTCACGGCAAATTCCGAGGCCCAAAACCATCGCCTCGGAGGTCGACGGGAGGGGTTTTGGTCGCTCGGGGCGCAAAAAGGAGTGCAACACGAGGACTTCCCAGGGGGTCACCCATCCTAGTACTACTCTCGCCCAAGCACGCTTAACTTCGGAGTTCTGATGGGATCCGGTGCTTTAGTGCTGGTATGATCGCACTCGCTTTGTTTGCGTCGTCCCTCGCCTTTGTGCACGTCGCGGACGGCGTACGGAGCCTCTAAACCTGTCGAACGATCTCGGAATCGCCATTGTCGGATCTCGGAATCGCCATTACCGGACACGGCAAGCGCGCGCCGAAACCATCGGGACTTTGTCGAACGAACTCGGAATTGCTATTGCGACCCCATTCCGGAAATCTCGCTCCGAGCCCCACGAGACTGACTGCGTAGCGGTCACGGCAAATTCCGAGGCCCAAAACCATCGCCTCGGAGGTCGACGGGAGAGGTTTTGGTCGCTCGGGGCGCAAAAAGGAGTGCAACACGAGGACTTCCCAGGGGGTCACCCATCCTAGTACTACTCTCGCCCAAGCACGCTTAACTTCGGAGTTCTGATGGGATCCGGTGCTTTAGTGCTGGTATGATCGCACTCGCTTTGTTTGCGTCGTCCCTCGCCTTTGTGCACGTCGCGGACGGCGTACGGAGCCTCTAAACCTGTCGAACGATCTCGGAATCGCCATTGTCGGATCTCGGAATCGCCATTACCGGACACGGCAAGCGCGCGCCGAAACCATCGGGACTTTGTCGAACGAACTCGGAATTGCTATTGCGACCCCATTCCGGAAATCTCGCTCCGAGCCCCACGAGACTGACTGCGTAGCGGTCACGGCAAATTCCGAGGCCCAAAACCATCGCCTCGGAGGTCGACGGGAGAGGTTTTGGTCGCTCGGGGCGCAAAAAGGAGTGCAACACGAGGACTTCCCAGGGGGTCACCCATCCTAGTACTACTCTCGCCCAAGCACGCTTAACTTCGGAGTTCTGATGGGATCCGGTGCTATAGTGCTGGTATGATCGCACTCGCTTTGTTTGCGTCGTCCCTCGCCTTTGTGCACGTCGCGGACGGCGTACGGAGCCTCTAAACCTGTCGAACGATCTCGGAATCGCCATTGTCGGATCTCGGAATCGCCATTACCGGACACGGCAAGCGCGCGCCGAAACCATCGGGACTTTGTCGAACGAACTCGGAATCGCTATTGCGACCCCATTCCGGAAACCTCTCTCCGAGCCCCACGAGACTGATTGCGTAGCGGTCACAGCAAATTCCGAGGCCCAAAACCATCGCCTCGGAGGTCGACGGGAGGGGTTTTGGTCGCTCGGGGCGCAAAAAGGAGTGCAACACGAGGACTTCCCAGGGGGTCACCCATCCTAGTACTACTCTCGCCCAAGCACGCTTAACTTCGGAGTTCTGATGGGATCCGATGCTTTTGTGCTGGTATGATCGCACTCGCTTTGTTTGCGTCGTCCCTCGCCTTTGTGCACGTCGCGGACGGCGTACGGAGCCTCTAAACCTGTCGAACGATCTCGGAATCGCCATTGTCGGATCTCGGAATCGCCATTACCGGACACGGCAAGCGCGCGCCGAAACCATCGGGACTTTGTCGAACGAACTCGGAATCGCTATTGCGACCCCATTCCGGAAACCTCTCTCCGAGCCCCACGAGACTGACCGCGTAGCGGTCACGGCAAATTCCGAGGCCCAAAACCATCGCCTCGGAGGTCGACGGGAGGGGTTTTGGTCGCTCGGGGCGCAAAAAGGAGTGCAACACGAGGACTTCCCAGGGGGTCACCCTTCCTAGTACTACTCTCGCCCAAGCACGCTTAACTTCGGAGTTCTGATGGGATCCGGTGATTTAGTGCTGGTATGATCGCACTCGCTTTGTTTGTGTCATCCCTCGCCTTTGTGCACGTCGCGGACGGCGTACGGAGCCTCAAAACCAGTCGAACGATCTCGGAATCGCCATTGTCGGATCTCGGAATCGCCATTACCGGACACGGCAAGCGCGCGCCGAAACCATCGTGACTTTGTCGAACGAACTCGGAATCGCTATTGCGACCCCATTCCGGAAACCTCTCTCCGAGCCCCACGAGACTGACTGCGTAGCGGTCACGGCAAATTCCGAGGCCCAAAACCATCGCCTCGGAGGTCGACGGGAGGGGTTTTGGTCGCTCGGGGCGCAAAAAGGAGTGCAAGACGAGGACTTCCCAGGGGGTCACCCATCCTAGTACTACTCTCGCCCAAGCACGCTTAACTTCGGAGTTCTGATGGGATCCGGTTATTTAGTGCTGGTATGATCACACTCGCTTTGTTTGCATCGTCCCTCGCCTTTGTGCACGTCGCGGACGGCGTACGGAGCCTCTAAACCAGTCGAACGATCTCGGAATCGCCATTGTCGGATCTCGGAATCGCCATTACCGGACACGGCAAGCGCGCGCCGAAACCATCGTGACTTTGTCGAACGAACTCGGAATCGCTATTGCGACCCCATTCCGGAAACCTCTCTCCGAGCCCCACGAGACTGACTGCGTAGCGGTCACGGCAAATTCCGAGGCCCAAAACCATCGCCTCGGAGGTCGACGGGAGGGGTTTTGGTCGCTCGGGGCGCAAAAAGGAGTGCAACACGAGGACTTCCCAGGGGGTCACCCATCCTAGTACTACTCTCGCCCAAGCACGCTTAATTTCGGAGTTCTGATGGGATCCGGTGATTTAGTGCTGGTATGATCGCACTGGCTTTGTTTGCGTCGTCCCTCGCCTTTGTGCACGTCGCGGACGGCGTACGGAGCCTCTAAACCTCTCGAACGATCTCGGAATCGCCATTGTCGGATCTCGGAATCGCCATTACCGGACACGGCAAGCGCGCGCCGAAACCATCGTGACTTTGTCGAACGAACTCGGAATCGCTATTGCGACCCCATTCCGGAAACCTCTCTCCGAGCCCCACGAGACTGACTGCGTAGCGGTCACGGCAAATTCCGAGGCCCAAAACCATCGCCTCGGAGGTCGACGGGAGGGGTTTTGGTCGCTCGGGGCGCAAAAAGGAGTGCAAGACGAGGACTTCCCAGGGGGTCACCCATCCTAGTACTACTCTCGCCCAAGCACGCTTAACTTCGGAGTTCTGATGGGATCCGGTGATTTAGTGCTGGTATGATCGCACTCGCTTTGTTTGCATCGTCCCTCGCCTTTGTGCACGTCGCGGACGGCGTACGGAGCCTCTAAACCAGTCGAACGATCTCGGAATCGCCATTGTCGGATCTCGGAATCGCCATTACCGGACACGGCAAGCGCGCGCCGAAACCATCGTGACTTTGTCGAACGAACTCGGAATCGCTATTGCGACCCCATTCCGGAAACCTCTCTCCGAGCCCCACGAGACTGACTGCGTAGCGGTCACGGCAAATTCCGAGGCCCAAAACCATCGCCTCGGAGGTCGACGGGAGGGGTTTTGGTCGCTCGGGGCGCAAAAAGGAGTGCAACACGAGGTCTTCCCAGGGGGTCACCCATCCTAGTACTACTCTCACCCAAGCACGCTTAACTTCGGAGTTCTGATGGGATCCGGTGCTTTAGTGCTGGTATGATCGCACTCGCTTTGTTTGCGTCGTCCCTCGCCTTTGTGCACGTCGCGGACGGCGTACGGAGCCTCTAAACCTGTCGAACGATCTCGGAATCGCCATTGTCGGATCTCGGAATCGCCATTACCGGACACGGCAAGCGCGGGCCGAAACCATCGGGACTTTGTCGAACGAACTCGGAATCGCTATTGCGACCCTATTCCGGAAACCTCTCTCCGAGCCCCACGAGACTGACTGCGTAGCGGTCACGGCAAATTCCGAGGCCCAAAACCATCGCCTCGGAGGTCGACGGGAGAGGTTTTGGTCGCTCGGGGCGCAAAAAGGAGTGCAAGACGAGTACTTCCCAGGGGGTCACCCATCCTAGTACTACTCTCGCCCAAGCACGCTTAACTTCGAAGTTCTGATGGGATCCGGTGATTTAGTGCTGGTATGATCGCACTAGCTTTGTTTGTGTCGTCCCTCGCCTTTGTGCACGTCGCGGACGGCGTACGGAGCCTCTAAACCTGTCGAACGATCTCGGAATCGCCATTGTCGGATCTCGGAATCGCCATTACCGGACACGGCAAGCGCGCGCCGAAACCATCGTGACTTTGTCGAACGAACTCGGAATCGCTATTGCGACCCCATTCCGGAAACCTCTCTCCGAGCCCCACGAGACTGACTGCGTAGCGGTCACGGCAAATTCCGAGGCCCAAAACCATCGCCTCGGAGGTCGACGGGAGGGGTTTTGGTCGCTCGGGGCGCAAAAAGGAGTGCAACACGAGGACTTCCCAGGGGGTCACCCATCCTAGTACTACTCTCGCCCAAGCACGCTTAACTTCGGAGTTCTGATGGGATCCGGTGCTTTAGTGCTGGTATGATCGCACTCGCTTTGTTTGCGTCGTCCCTCGCCTTTGTGCACGTCGCGGACGGCGTACGGAGCCTCTAAACCTGTCGAACGATCTCGGAATCGCCATTGTCGGATCTCGGAATCGCCATTACCGGACACGGCAAGCGCGCGCCGAAACCATCGTGACTTTGTCGAACGAACTCGGAATCGCTATTGCGACCCCATTCCGGAAACCTCTCTCCGAGCCCCACGAGACTGACTGCGTAGCGGTCACGGCAAATTCCGAGGCCCAAAACCATCGCCTCGGAGGTCGACGGGAGGGGTTTTGGTCGCTCGGGGCGCAAAAAGGAGTGCAACACGAGGACTTCCCAGGGGGTCACCCATCCTAGTACTACTCTCGCCCAAGCACGCTTAACTTCGGAGTTCTGATGGGATCCGGTGCTTTAGTGCTGGTATGATCGCACTCGCTTTGTTTGCGTCGTCCCTCGCCTTTGTGCACGTCGCGGACGGCGTACGGAGCCTCTAAACCTGTCGAACGATCTCGGAATCGCCATTGTCGGATCTCGGAATCGCCATTACCGGACACGGCAAGCGCGCGCCGAAACCATCGGGACTTTGTCGAACGAACTCGGAATCGCTATTGCGACCCCATTCCGGAAACCTCTCTCCGAGCCCCACGAGACTGATTGCGTAGCGGTCACAGCAAATTCCGAGGCCCAAAACCATCGCCTCGGAGGTCGACGGGAGGGGTTTTGGTCGCTCGGGGCGCAAAAAGGAGTGCAACACGAGGACTTCCCAGGGGGTCACCCATCCTAGTACTACTCTCGCCCAAGCACGCTTAACTTCGGAGTTCTGATGGGATCCGATGCTTTTGTGCTGGTATGATCGCACTCGCTTTGTTTGCGTCGTCCCTCGCCTTTGTGCACGTCGCGGACGGCGTACGGAGCCTCTAAACCTGTCGAACGATCTCGGAATCGCCATTGTCGGATCTCGGAATCGCCATTACCGGACACGGCAAGCGCGCGCCGAAACCATCGGGACTTTGTCGAACGAACTCGGAATCGCTATTGCGACCCCATTCCGGAAACCTCTCTCCGAGCCCCACGAGACTGACCGCGTAGCGGTCACGGCAAATTCCGAGGCCCAAAACCATCGCCTCGGAGGTCGACGGGAGGGGTTTTGGTCGCTCGGGGCGCAAAAAGGAGTGCAACACGAGGACTTCCCAGGGGGTCACCCTTCCTAGTACTACTCTCGCCCAAGCACGCTTAACTTCGGAGTTCTGATGGGATCCGGTGATTTAGTGCTGGTATGATCGCACTCGCTTTGTTTGTGTCATCCCTCGCCTTTGTGCACGTCGCGGACGGCGTACGGAGCCTCAAAACCAGTCGAACGATCTCGGAATCGCCATTGTCGGATCTCGGAATCGCCATTACCGGACACGGCAAGCGCGCGCCGAAACCATCGTGACTTTGTCGAACGAACTCGGAATCGCTATTGCGACCCCATTCCGGAAACCTCTCTCCGAGCCCCACGAGACTGACTGCGTAGCGGTCACGGCAAATTCCGAGGCCCAAAACCATCGCCTCGGAGGTCGACGGGAGGGGTTTTGGTCGCTCGGGGCGCAAAAAGGAGTGCAAGACGAGGACTTCCCAGGGGGTCACCCATCCTAGTACTACTCTCGCCCAAGCACGCTTAACTTCGGAGTTCTGATGGGATCCGGTTATTTAGTGCTGGTATGATCACACTCGCTTTGTTTGCATCGTCCCTCGCCTTTGTGCACGTCGCGGACGGCGTACGGAGCCTCTAAACCAGTCGAACGATCTCGGAATCGCCATTGTCGGATCTCGGAATCGCCATTACCGGACACGGCAAGCGCGCGCCGAAACCATCGTGACTTTGTCGAACGAACTCGGAATCGCTATTGCGACCCCATTCCGGAAACCTCTCTCCGAGCCCCACGAGACTGACTGCGTAGCGGTCACGGCAAATTCCGAGGCCCAAAACCATCGCCTCGGAGGTCGACGGGAGGGGTTTTGGTCGCTCGGGGCGCAAAAAGGAGTGCAACACGAGGACTTCCCAGGGGGTCACCCATCCTAGTACTACTCTCGCCCAAGCACGCTTAATTTCGGAGTTCTGATGGGATCCGGTGATTTAGTGCTGGTATGATCGCACTGGCTTTGTTTGCGTCGTCCCTCGCCTTTGTGCACGTCGCGGACGGCGTACGGAGCCTCTAAACCTCTCGAACGATCTCGGAATCGCCATTGTCGGATCTCGGAATCGCCATTACCGGACACGGCAAGCGCGCGCCGAAACCATCGTGACTTTGTCGAACGAACTCGGAATCGCTATTGCGACCCCATTCCGGAAACCTCTCTCCGAGCCCCACGAGACTGACTGCGTAGCGGTCACGGCAAATTCCGAGGCCCAAAACCATCGCCTCGGAGGTCGACGGGAGGGGTTTTGGTCGCTCGGGGCGCAAAAAGGAGTGCAAGACGAGGACTTCCCAGGGGGTCACCCATCCTAGTACTACTCTCGCCCAAGCACGCTTAACTTCGGAGTTCTGATGGGATCCGGTGATTTAGTGCTGGTATGATCGCACTCGCTTTGTTTGCATCGTCCCTCGCCTTTGTGCACGTCGCGGACGGCGTACGGAGCCTCTAAACCAGTCGAACGATCTCGGAATCGCCATTGTCGGATCTCGGAATCGCCATTACCGGACACGGCAAGCGCGCGCCGAAACCATCGTGACTTTGTCGAACGAACTCGGAATCGCTATTGCGACCCCATTCCGGAAACCTCTCTCCGAGCCCCACGAGACTGACTGCGTAGCGGTCACGGCAAATTCCGAGGCCCAAAACCATCGCCTCGGAGGTCGACGGGAGGGGTTTTGGTCGCTCGGGGCGCAAAAAGGAGTGCAACACGAGGTCTTCCCAGGGGGTCACCCATCCTAGTACTACTCTCACCCAAGCACGCTTAACTTCGGAGTTCTGATGGGATCCGGTGCTTTAGTGCTGGTATGATCGCACTCGCTTTGTTTGCGTCGTCCCTCGCCTTTGTGCACGTCGCGGACGGCGTACGGAGCCTCTAAACCTGTCGAACGATCTCGGAATCGCCATTGTCGGATCTCGGAATCGCCATTACCGGACACGGCAAGCGCGGGCCGAAACCATCGGGACTTTGTCGAACGAACTCGGAATCGCTATTGCGACCCTATTCCGGAAACCTCTCTCCGAGCCCCACGAGACTGACTGCGTAGCGGTCACGGCAAATTCCGAGGCCCAAAACCATCGCCTCGGAGGTCGACGGGAGAGGTTTTGGTCGCTCGGGGCGCAAAAAGGAGTGCAAGACGAGTACTTCCCAGGGGGTCACCCATCCTAGTACTACTCTCGCCCAAGCACGCTTAACTTCGAAGTTCTGATGGGATCCGGTGATTTAGTGCTGGTATGATCGCACTAGCTTTGTTTGTGTCGTCCCTCGCCTTTGTGCACGTCGCGGACGGCGTACGGAGCCTCTAAACCTGTCGAACGATCTCGGAATCGCCATTGTCGGATCTCGGAATCGCCATTACCGGACACGGCAAGCGCGCGCCGAAACCATCGTGACTTTGTCGAACGAACTCGGAATCGCTATTGCGACCCCATTCCGGAAACCTCTCTCCGAGCCCCACGAGACTGACTGCGTAGCGGTCACGGCAAATTCCGAGGCCCAAAACCATCGCCTCGGAGGTCGACGGGAGGGGTTTTGGTCGCTCGGGGCGCAAAAAGGAGTGCAACACGAGGACTTCCCAGGGGGTCACCCATCCTAGTACTACTCTCGCCCAAGCACGCTTAACTTCGGAGTTCTGATGGGATCCGGTGCTTTAGTGCTGGTATGATCGCACTCGCTTTGTTTGCGTCGTCCCTCGCCTTTGTGCACGTCGCGGACGGCGTACGGAGCCTCTAAACCTGTCGAACGATCTCGGAATCGCCATTGTCGGATCTCGGAATCGCCATTACCGGACACGGCAAGCGCGCGCCGAAACCATCGGGACTTTGTCGAACGAACTCGGAATCGCTATTGCGACCCCATTCCGGAAACCTCTCTCCGAGCCCCACGAGACTGACCGCGTAGCGGTCACGGCAAATTCCGAGGCCCAAAACCATCGCCTCGGAGGTCGACGGGAGGGGTTTTGGTCGCTCGGGGCGCAAAAAGGAGTGCAACACGAGGACTTCCCAGGGGGTCACCCATCCTAGTACTACTCTCGCCCAAGCACGCTTAACTTCGGAGTTCTGATGGGATCCGGTGATTTAGTGCTGGTATGATCGCACTCGCTTTGTTTGTGTCATCCCTCGCCTTTGTGCACGTCGCGGACGGCGTACGGAGCCTCTAAACCAGTCGAACGATCTCGGAATCGCCATTGTCGGATCTCGGAATCGCCATTACCGGACACGGCAAGCGCGCGCCGAAACCATCGTGACTTTGTCGAACGAACTCGGAATCGCTATTGCGACCCCATTCCGGAAACCTCTCTCCGAGCCCCACGAGACTGACTGCGTAGCGGTCACGGCAAATTCCGAGGCCCAAAACCATCGCCTCGGAGGTCGACGGGAGGGGTTTTGGTCGCTCGGGGCGCAAAAAGGAGTGCAAGACGAGGACTTCCCAGGGGGTCACCCATCCTAGTACTACTCTCGCCCAAGCACGCTTAACTTCGGAGTTCTGATGGGATCCGGTGCTTTAATGCTGGTATGATCGCACTCGCTTTGTTTGCGTCGTCCCTCGCCTTTGTGCACGTCGCGGACGGCGTACCGAGCCTCTAAACCTGTCGAACGATCTCGGAATCGCCATTGTCGGATCTCGGAATCGCCATTACCGGACACGGCAAGCGCGCGCCGAAACCATCGGGACTTTGTCGAACGAACTCGGAATCGCTATTGCGACCCCATTCCGGAAATCTCGCTCCGAGCCCCACGAGACTGACCGCGTAGCGGTCACGGCAAATTCCGAGGCCCAAAACCATCGCCTCGGAGGTCGACGGGAGAGGTTTTGGTCGCTCGGGCGCAAAAAGGAGTGCAACACGAGTACTTCCCAAGGGGTCACCCATCCTAGTACTACTCTCGCCCAAGCACGGTTAACTTCGGAGTTCTGATGGGATCCGGTGCTTTAGTGCTGGTATGATCGCACTCGCTTTGTTTGCGTCGTCCCTCGCCTTTGTGCACGTCGCGGACGGCGTACGGAGCCTCTAAACCTGTCGAACGATCTCGGAATCGCCATTGTCGGATCTCGGAATCGCCATTACCGGACACGGCAAGCGCGCGCCGAAACCATCAGGACTTTGTCGAACGAACTCGGAATCGCTATTGCGACCCCATTCCGGAAACCTCTCTCCGAGCCCCACGAGACTGACTGCGTAGCGGTCACGGCAAATTCCGAGGACCAAAACCATCGCCTCGGAGGTCGACGGGAGAGGTTTTGGTCGCTCGGGGCGCAAAAAGGAGTGCAAGACGAGTACTTCCCAGGGGGTCACCCATCCTAGTACTACTCTCGCCCAAGCACGCTTAACTTCGAAGTTCTGATGGGATCCGGTGATTTAGTGCTGGTATGATCGCACTCGCTTTGTTTGTGTCGTCCCTCGCCTTTGTGCACGTCGCGGACGGCGTACGGAGCCTCTAAACCAGTCGAACGATCTCGGAATCGCAATTGTCGGATCTCGGAATCGCCATTACCGGACACGGCAAGCGCGCGCCGAAACCATCGTGACTTTGTCGAACGAACTCGGAATCGCTATTGCGACCCCATTCCGGAAACCTCTCTCCGAGCCCCACGAGACTGACTGCGTAGCGGTCACGGCAAATTCCGAGGCCCAAAACCATCGCCTCGGAGGTCGACGGGAGGGGTTTTGGTCGCTCGGGGCGCAAAAAGGAGTGCAACACGAGGACTTCCCAGGGGGTCACCCATCCTAGTACTACTCTCGCCCAAGCACGCTTAACTTCGGAGTTCTGATGGGATCCGGTGCTTTAGTGCTGGTATGATCGCACTCGCTTTGTTTGCGTCGTCCCTCGCCTTTGTGCACGTCGCGGACGGCGTACGGAGCCTCTAAACCTGTCGAACGATCTCGGAATCGCCATTGTCGGATCTCGGAATCGCCATTACCGGACACGGCAAGCGCGCGCCGAAACCATCGGGACTTTGTCGAACGAACTCGGAATCGCTATTGCGACCCCATTTCGGAAACCTCTCTCCGAGCCCCACGAGACTGACTGCGTAGCGGTCACGGCAAATTCCGAGGCCCAAAACCATCGCCTCGGAGGTCGACGGGAGGGGTTTTGGTCGCTCGGGGCGCAAAAAGGAGTGCAACACGAGGACTTCCCAGGGGGTCACCCATCTTAGTACTACTCTCGCCCAAGCACGCTTAACTTCGGAGTTCTGATGGGATCCGGTGCTTTAGTGCTGGTATGATCGCACTCGCTTTGTTTGCGTCGTCCCTCGCCTTTGTGCACGTCGCGGACGGCGTACGGAGCCTCTAAACCTGTCGAACGATCTCGGAATCGCCATTGTCGGATCTCGGAATCGCCATTACCGGACACGGCAAGCGCGCGCCGAAACCATCGGGACTTTGTCGAACGAACTCGGAATTGCTATTGCGACCCCATTCCGGAAATCTCGCTCCGAGCCCAACGAGACTGACTGCGTAGCGGTCACGGCAAATTCCGAGGCCCAAAACCATCGCCTCGGAGGTCGACGGGAGAGGTTTTGGTCGCTCGGGGCGCAAAAAGGAGTGCAACACGAGGACTTCCCAGGGGGTCACCCATCCTAGTACTACTCTCGCCCAAGCACGCTTAACTTCGGAGTTCTGATGGGATCCGGTGCTATAGTGCTGGTATGATCGCACTCGCTTTGTTTGCGTCGTCCCTCGCCTTTGTGCACGTCGCGGACGGCGTACGGAGCCTCTAAACCTGTCGAACGATCTCGGAATCGCCATTGTCGGATCTCGGAATCGCCATTACCGGACACGGCAAGCGCGCGCCGAAACCATCGGGACTTTGTCGAACGAACTCGGAATCGCTATTGCGACCCCATTCCGGAAACCTCTCTCCGAGCCCCACGAGACTGATTGCGTAGCGGTCACAGCAAATTCCGAGGCCCAAAACCATCGCCTCGGAGGTCGACGGGAGGGGTTTTGGTCGCTCGGGGCGCAAAAAGGAGTGCAACACGAGGACTTCCCAGGGGGTCACCCATCCTAGTACTACTCTCGCCCAAGCAGGCTTAACTTCGGAGTTCTGATGGGATCCGATGCTTTTGTGCTGGTATGATCGCACTCGCTTTGTTTGCGTCGTCCCTCGCCTTTGTGCACGTCGCGGACGGCGTACGGAGCCTCTAAACCTGTCGAACGATCTCGGAATCGCCATTGTCGGATCTCGGAATCGCCATTACCGGACACGGCAAGCGCGCGCCGAAACCATCGGGACTTTGTCGAACGAACTCGGAATCGCTATTGCGACCCCATTCCGGAAACCTCTCTCCGAGCCCCACGAGACTGACCGCGTAGCGGTCACGGCAAATTCCGAGGCCCAAAACCATCGCCTCGGAGGTCGACGGGAGGGGTTTTGGTCGCTCGGGGCGCAAAAAGGAGTGCAACACGAGGACTTCCCAGGGGGTCACCCATCCTAGTACTACTCTCGCCCAAGCACGCTTAACTTCGGAGTTCTGATGGGATCCGGTGATTTAGTGCTGGTATGATCGCACTCGCTTTGTTTGTGTCGTCCCTCGCCTTTGTGCACGTCGCGGACGGCGTACGGAGCCTCTAAACCAGTCGAACGATCTCGGAATCGCCATTGTCGGATCTCGGAATCGCCATTACCGGACATGGCAAGCGCGCGCCGAAACCATCGTGACTTTGTCGAACGAACTCGGAATCGCTATTGCGACCCCATTCCGGAAACCTCTCTCCGAGCCCCACGAGACTGACTGCGTAGCGGTCACGGCAAATTCCGTGGCCCAAAACCATCGCCTCGGAGGTCGACGGGAGGGGTTTCGGTCGCTCGGGGCGCAAAAAGGAGTGCAAGAGGAGGACTTCCCAGGGGGTCACCCATCCTAGTACTACTCTCGCCCAAGCACGCTTAACTTCGGAGTTCTGATGGGATCCGGTGATTTAGTGCTGGTATGATCGCACTCGCTTTGTTTGCGTCGTCCCTCGCCTTTGTGCACGTCGCGGACGGCGTACGGAGCCTCTAAACCTCTCGAACGATCTCGGAATCGCCATTGTCGGATCTCGGAATCGCCATTACCGGACACGACAAGCGCGCGCCGAAACCATCGTGACTTTGTCGAACGAACTCGGAATCGCTATTGCGACCCCATTCCGGAAACCTCTCTCCGAGCCCCACGAGACTGACTGCGTAGCGGTCACGGCAAATTCCGAGGCCCAAAACCATCGCCTCGGAGGTCGACGGGAGGGGTTTTGGTCGCTCGGGGCGCAAAAAGGAGTGCAAGACGAGGACTTCCCAGGGGGTCACCCATCCTAGTACTACTCTCGCCCAAGCACGCTTAACTTCGGAGTTCTGATGGGATCCGGTGATTTAGTGCTGGTATGATCGCACTCGCTTTGTTTGCGTCGTCCCTCGCCTTTGTGCACGTCGCGGACGGCGTAGGAGCCTCTAAATCTCTCGAACGATCTCGGAATCGCCATTGTCGGATCTCGGAATCGCCATTACCGGACACGGCAAGCGCGCGCCGAAACCATCGTGACTTTGTCGAACGAACTCGGAATCGCTATTGCGACCCCATTCCGGAAACCTCTCTCCGAGCCCCACGAGACTGACTGCGTAGCGGTCACGGCAAATTCCGTGGCCCAAAACCATCGCCTCGGAGGTCGACGGGAGGGGTTTTGGTCGCTCGGGGCGCAAAAAGGAGTGCAAGAGGAGGACTTCCCAGGGGGTCACCCATCCTAGTACTACTCTCGCCCAAGCACGCTTAACTTCGGAGTTCTGATGGGATCCGGTGATTTAGTGCTGGTATGATCGCAGTCGCTTTGTTTGCGTCGTCCCTCGCCTTTGTGCACGTCGCGGACGGCGTACGGAGCCTCTAAACCTGTCGAACGATCTCGGAATCGCCATTGTCGGATCTCGGAATCGCCATTACCGGACACGGCAAGCGCGCGCCGAAACCATCGTGACTTTGTCGAACGAACTCGGAATCGCTATTGCGACCCCATTCCGGAAACCTCTCTCCGAGCCCCACGAGACTAACTGCGTAGCGGTCACGGCAAATTCCGAGGCCCAAAACCATCGCCTCGGAGGTCGACGGGAGGGGTTTTGGTCACTCGGGGCGCAAAAAGGAGTGCAACACGAGGACTTCCCAGGGGGTCACCCATCCTAGTACTACTCTCGCCCAAGCACGCTTAACTTCGGAGTTCTGATGGGATCCGGTGCTTTAGTGCTGGTATGATCGCAGTCGCTTTGTTTGCGTCGTCCCTCGCCTTTGTGCACGTCGCGGACGGCGTACGGAGCCTCTAAACCTCTCGAACGATCTCGGAATCGCCATTACCGGACACGGCAAGCGCGCGCCGAAACCATCGTGACATTGTCGAACGAACTCGGAATCGCTATTGCGACCCCATTCCGGAAACCTCTCTCCGAGCCCCACGAGACTGACTGCGTAGCGGTCACGGCAAATTCCGAGGCCCAAAACCATCGCCTCGGAGGTCGACGGGAGGGGTTTTGGTCGCTCGGGGCGCAAAAAGGAGTGCAAGACGAGGACTTCCCAGGGGGTCACCCATCCTAGTACTACTCTCGCCCAAGCACGCTTAACTTCGGAGTTCTGATGGGATCCGGTGATTTAGTGCTGGTATGATCGCACTCGCTTTGTTTGCGTCGTCCCTCGCCTTTGTGCACGTCGCGGACGGCGTAGGAGCCTCTAAATCTCTCGAACGATCTCGGAATCGCCATTGTCGGATCTCGGAATCGCCATTACCGGACACGGCAAGCGCGCGCCGAAACCATCGTGACTTTGTCGAACGAACTCGGAATCGCTATTGCGACCCCATTCCGGAAACCTCTCTCCGAGCCCCACGAGACTGACTGCGTAGCGGTCACGGCAAATTCCGTGGCCCAAAACCATCGCCTCGGAGGTCGACGGGAGGGGTTTTGGTCGCTCGGGGCGCAAAAAGGAGTGCAAGAGGAGGACTTCCCAGGGGGTCACCCATCCTAGTACTACTCTCGCCCAAGCACGCTTAACTTCGGAGTTCTGATGGGATCCGGTGATTTAGTGCTGGTATGATCGCAGTCGCTTTGTTTGCGTCGTCCCTCGCCTTTGTGCACGTCGCGGACGGCGTACGGAGCCTCTAAACCTGTCGAACGATCTCGGAATCGCCATTGTCGGATCTCGGAATCGCCATTACCGGACACGGCAAGCGCGCGCCGAAACCATCGTGACTTTGTCGAACGAACTCGGAATCGCTATTGCGACCCCATTCCGGAAACCTCTCTCCGAGCCCCACGAGACTAACTGCGTAGCGGTCACGGCAAATTCCGAGGCCCAAAACCATCGCCTCGGAGGTCGACGGGAGGGGTTTTGGTCACTCGGGGCGCAAAAAGGAGTGCAACACGAGGACTTCCCAGGGGGTCACCCATCCTAGTACTACTCTCGCCCAAGCACGCTTAACTTCGGAGTTCTGATGGGATCCGGTGCTTTAGTGCTGGTATGATCGCAGTCGCTTTGTTTGCGTCGTCCCTCGCCTTTGTGCACGTCGCGGACGGCGTACGGAGCCTCTAAACCTCTCGAACGATCTCGGAATCGCCATTACCGGACACGGCAAGCGCGCGCCGAAACCATCGTGACATTGTCGAACGAACTCGGAATCGCTATTGCGACCCCATTCCGGAAACCTCTCTCCGAGCCCCACGAGACTGACTGCGTAGCGGTCACGGCAAATTCCGAGGCCCAAAACCATCGCCTCGGAGGTCGACGGGAGGGGTTTTGGTCGCTCGGGGCGCAAAAAGGAGTGCAAGACGAGGACTTCCCAGGGGGTCACCCATCCTAGTACTACTCTCGCCCAAGCACGCTTAACTTCGGAGTTCTGATGGGATCCGGTGATTTAGTGCTGGTATGATCGCACTCGCTTTGTTTGCGTCGTCCCTCGCCTTTGTGCACGTCGCGGACGGCGTAGGAGCCTCTAAATCTCTCGAACGATCTCGGAATCGCCATTGTCGGATCTCGGAATCGCCATTACCGGACACGGCAAGCGCGCGCCGAAACCATCGTGACTTTGTCGAACGAACTCGGAATCGCTATTGCGACCCCATTCCGGAAACCTCTCTCCGAGCCCCACGAGACTGACTGCGTAGCGGTCACGGCAAATTCCGTGGCCCAAAACCATCGCCTCGGAGGTCGACGGGAGGGGTTTTGGTCGCTCGGGGCGCAAAAAGGAGTGCAAGAGGAGGACTTCCCAGGGGGTCACCCATCCTAGTACTACTCTCGCCCAAGCACGCTTAACTTCGGAGTTCTGATGGGATCCGGTGATTTAGTGCTGGTATGATCGCAGTCGCTTTGTTTGCGTCGTCCCTCGCCTTTGTGCACGTCGCGGACGGCGTACGGAGCCTCTAAACCTGTCGAACGATCTCGGAATCGCCATTGTCGGATCTCGGAATCGCCATTACCGGACACGGCAAGCGCGCGCCGAAACCATCGTGACTTTGTCGAACGAACTCGGAATCGCTATTGCGACCCCATTCCGGAAACCTCTCTCCGAGCCCCACGAGACTAACTGCGTAGCGGTCACGGCAAATTCCGAGGCCCAAAACCATCGCCTCGGAGGTCGACGGGAGGGGTTTTGGTCACTCGGGGCGCAAAAAGGAGTGCAACACGAGGACTTCCCAGGGGGTCACCCATCCTAGTACTACTCTCGCCCAAGCACGCTTAACTTCGGAGTTCTGATGGGATCCGGTGCTTTAGTGCTGGTATGATCGCAGTCGCTTTGTTTGCGTCGTCCCTCGCCTTTGTGCACGTCGCGGACGGCGTACGGAGCCTCTAAACCTCTCGAACGATCTCGGAATCGCCATTACCGGACACGGCAAGCGCGCGCCGAAACCATCGTGACATTGTCGAACGAACTCGGAATCGCTATTGCGACCCCATTCCGGAAACCTCTCTCCGAGCCCCACGAGACTGACTGCGTAGCGGTCACGGCAAATTCCGAGGCCCAAAACCATCGCCTCGGAGGTCGACGGGAGGGGTTTTGGTCGCTCGGGGTGTAATATCCCATTAGTCCCACATCGGAAGTGGGGAATGTGTGTGATTAGCTCATAAGGGCCTGATGAGTGTACTACGTAACCTCCCGCTTAAGCATTTTGGTCCGCCGTTGAGGACCAAAAATGGAGTTATTGGCCAGTTAGCTCATCAGACCCGGGTCGTGACATTTGGTATCAGAGCCGACCTAGCATTAGGGCAGGGTGAGAGGGCTGCAGTAGGAAAGGGCTACCCGTGGATGGAGTCAGAGAACTCATCACGGCGTGGAGCCACCACTGAGTTAAACCTCACATGCACTATGCTAGGGTTCGATCTGGGATATGTCAGGCCTTGACGAGGACGTCAAGCTAATTGGGTTGGGGATAGTGTAATATCCCATTAGTCCCACATCGGAAGTGGGGAATGTGTGTGATTAGCTCATAAGGGCCTGATGAGTGTACTACGTAACCTCCGGCTTAAGCATTTTGGTCCGTGGTTGCAAGGACCAAAATGGAGTTATCGGCCAGTTAGCTCATCAGACCCGGGTCGTGACACGGGGCGCAAAAAGGAGTGCAACACGAGGACTTCCCAGGGGGTCACCCATCCTAGAACTACTCTCGCCCAAGCACGCTTAACTTCGGAGTTCTGATGGGATCCGGTGCTTTAGTGCTGGTATGATCGCACTCGCTTTGTTTGCGTCGTCCCTCGCCTTTGTGCACGTCGCGGACGGCGTACGGAGCCTCTAAACCAGTCGAACGATCTCGGAATCGCCATTGTCGGATCTCGGGATCGCCATTACCGGACACGGCAAGCGCGCGCCGAAACCATCGTGACTTTGTCGAACGAACTCGGAATCGCTATTGCGACCCCATTCCGGAAACCTCTCTCCGAGCCCCACGAGACTGACTGCGTAGCGGTCACGGCAAATTCCGAGGCCCAAAACCATCGCCTCGGAGGTCGACGGGAGGGGTTTTGGTCGCTCGGGGCGCAAAAAGGAGTGCAACACGAGGACTTCCCGGGGGGTCACCCATCCTAGTACTACTCTCGCCCAAGCACGCTTGACTTCGGAGTTCTGATGGGATCCGGTGCTTTAGTGCTGGTATGATCGCAGTCGCTTTGTTTGCGTCGTCCCTCGCCTTTGTGCACGTCGCGGACGGCGTACGGAGCCTCTAAACCTGTCGAACGATCTCGGAATCGCCATTGTCGGATCTCGGAATCGCCATTACCGGACACGGCAAGCACGCGCCGAAACCATCGTGACTTTGTCGAACGAACTCGGAATCGCTATTGCGACCCCATTCCGGAAACCTCTCTCCGAGCCCCACGAGACTGACTGCGTAGCGGTCACGGCAAATTCCGAGGCCCAAAACCATCGCCTCGGAGGTCGACGGGAGGGGTTTTGGTCACTCGGGGCGCAAAAAGGAGTGCAACACGAGGACTTCCCGGGGGGTCACCCATCCTAGTACTACTCTCGCCCAAGCACGCTTGACTTCGGAGTTCTGATGGGATCCGGTGCTTTAGTGCTGGTATGATCGCACTCGCTTTGGTTGCGTCGTCCCTCGCCTTTGTGCACGTCGCGGACGGCGTACGGAGCCTCTAAACCAGTCGAACGATCTCGGAATCGCCATTGTCGGATCTCGGGATCGCCATTACCGGACACGGCAAGCGCGCGCCGAAACCATCGTGACTTTGTCGAACGAACTCGGAATCGCTATTGCGACCCCATTCCGGAAACCTCTCTCCGAGCCCCACGAGACTGACTGCGTAGCGGTCACGGCAAATTCCGAGGCCCAAAACCATCGCCTCGGAGGTCGACGGGAGGGGTTTTGGTCGCTCGGGGCGCAAAAAGGAGTGCAAGACGAGGACTTCCCAGGGGGTCACCCATCCTAGTACTACTCTCGCCCAAGCACGCTTAACTTCGGAGTTCTGATGGGATCCGGTGATTTAGTGCTGGTATGATCGCACTCGCTTTGTTTGCGTCGTCCCTCGCCTTTGTGCACGTCGCGGACGGCGTACGGAGCCTCTAAACCTGTCGAACGATCTCGGAATCGCCATTGTCGGATCTCGGAATCGCCATTACCGGACACGGCAAGCGCGCGCCGAAACCATCGTGACTTTGTCGAACGAACTCGGAATCGCTATTGCGACCCCATTCCGGAAACCTCTCTCCGAGCCCCACGAGACTGACTGCGTAGCGGTCACGGCAAATTCCGAGGCCCAAAACCATCGCCTCGGAGGTCGACGGGAGGGGTTTTGGTCGCTCGGGGCGCAAAAAGGAGTGCAAGACGAGGACTTCCCAGGGGGTCACCCATCCTAGTACTACTCTCGCCCAAGCACGCTTAACTTCGGAGTTCTGATGGGATCCGGTGATTTAGTGCTGGTATGATCGCACTCGCTTTGTTTGCGTCGTCCCTCGCCTTTGTGCACGTCGCGGACGGCGTAGGAGCCTCTAAACCTGTCGAACGATCTCGGAATCGCCATTGTCGGATCTCGGAATCGCCATTACCGGACACGGCAAGCACGCGCCGAAACCATCGTGACTTTGTCGAACGAACTCGGAATCGCTATTGCGACCCCATTCCGGAAACCTCTCTCCGAGCCCCACGAGACTGACTGCGTAGCGGTCACGGCAAATTCCGAGGCCCAAAACCATCGCCTCGGAGGTCGACGGGAGGGGTTTTGGTCGCTCGGGGCGCAAAAAGGAGTGCAACACGAGGACTTCCCAGGGGGTCACCCATCCTAGTACTACTCTCGCCCAAGCACGCTTAACTTCGGAGTTCTGATGGGATCCGGTGCTTTAGGGCTGGTATGATCGCACTCGCTTTTGTTTGCGTCGTCCCTCGCCTTTGTGCACGTCGCGGACGGCGTACGGAGCCTCTAAACCTGTCGAACGATCTCGGAATCGCCATTGTCGGATCTCGGAATCGCCATTACCGGACACGGCAAGCGCGCGCCGAAACCATCGTGACTTTGTCGAACGAACTCGGAATCGCTATTGCGACCCCATTCCGGAAACCTCTCTCCGAGCCCCACGAGACTGACTGCGTAGCGGTCACGGCAAATTCCGAGGCCCAAAACCATCGCCTCGGAGGTCGACGGGAGGGGTTTTGGTCGCTCGGGGCGCAAAAAGGAGTGCAACACGAGGACTTCCCAGGGGGTCACCCATCCTAGTACTACTCTCGCCCAAGCACGCTTAACTTCGGAGTTCTGATGGGATCCGGTGCTTTAGTGCTGGTATGATCGCACACGCTTTGTTTGCGTCGTCCCTCGCCTTTGTGCACGTCGCGGACGGCGTAGGAGCCTCTAAACCTCTCGAACGATCTCGGAATCGCCATTGTCGGATCTCGGAATCGCCATTACCGGACACGGCAAGCGCGCGCCGAAACCATCGGGACTTTGTCGAACGAACTCGGAATCGCTATTGCGACCCCATTCCGGAAACCTCTCTCCGAGCCCCACGAGACTGACCGCGTAGCGGTCACGGCAAATTCCGAGGCCCAAAACCATCGCCTCGGAGGTCGACGGGAGGGGTTTTGGTCGCTCGGGGCGCAAAAAGGAGTGCAACACGAGGACTTCCCAGGGGGTCACCCATCCTAGTACTACTCTCGCCCGAGCACGCTTAACTTCGGAGTTCTGATGGGATCCGGTGCTTTAGTGCTGGTATGATCGCACTCGCTTTGTTTGCGTCGTCCCTCGCCTTTGTGCACGTCGCGGACGGCGTACGGAGCCTCTAAACCTGTCGAACGATCTCGGAATCGCCATTGTCGGATCTCGGAATCGCCATTACCGGACCCGGCAAGCGCGCGCCGAAACCATCGTGACTTTGTCGAACGAACTCGGAATCGCTATTGCGACCCCATTCCGGAAACCTCTCTCCGAGCCCCACGAGACTGACTGCGTAGCGGTCACGGCAAATTCCGAGGCCCAAAACCATCGCCTCGGAGGTCGACGGGAGGGGTTTTGGTCGCTCGGGGCGCAAAAAGGAGTGCAACACGAGGACTTCCCAGGGGGTCACCCATCCTAGTACTACTCTCGCCCAAGCACGTTTAACTTCGGAGTTCTAATGGGATCCGGTGCTTTAGTGCTGGTATGATTGCACTCGCTTTGTTTGCGTCGTCCCTCGCCTTTGTGCACGTCGCGGACGGCGTACGGAGCCTCTAAACCTGTCGAACGATCTCGGAATCGCCATTGTCGGATCTCGGAATCGCCATTACCGGACCCGGCAAGCGCGCGCCGAAACCATCGTGACTTTGTCGAACGAACTCGGAATCGCTATTGCGACCCCATTCCGGAAACCTCTCTCTGAGCCCCACGAGACTGACTGCGTAGCGGTCACGGCAAATTCCGAGGCCCAAAACCATCGCCTCGGAGGTCGACGGGAGGGGTTTTGGTCGCTCGGGGCGCAAAAAGGAGTGCAAGACGAGGACTTCCCAGGGGGTCACCCATCCTAGTACTACTCTCGCCCAAGCACGCTTAACTTCGGAGTTCTGATGGGATCCGGTGATTTAGTGCTGGTATGATCGCACTCGCTTTGTTTGCGTCGTCCCTCGCCTTTGTGCACGTCGCGGACGGCGTACGGAGCCTCTAAACCTGTCGAACGATCTCGGAATCGCCATTGTCGGATCTCGGAATCGCCATTACCGGACACGGCAAGCGCGCGCCGAAACCATCGTGACTTTGTCGAACGAACTCGGAATCGCTATTGCGACCCCATTCCGGAAACCTCTCTCCGAGCCCCACGAGACTGACTGCGTAGCGGTCACGGCAAATTCCGAGGCCCAAAACCATCGCCTCGGAGGTCGACGGGAGGGGTTTTGGTCGCTCGGGGCGCAAAAAGGAGTGCAACACGAGGACTTCCCAGGGGGTCACCCATCCTAGTACTACTCTCGCCCAAGCACGCTTAACTTCGGAGTTCTGATGGGATCCGGTGATTTAGTGCTGGTATGATCGCAATCGCTTTGTTTGCGTCGTCCCTCGCCTTTGTGCACGTCGCGGACGGCGTAGGAGCCTCTAAACCTGTCGAACGATCTCGGAATCGCCATTGTCGGATCTCGGAATCGCCATTACCGGACACGGCAAGCACGCGCCGAAACCATCGTGACTTTGTCGAACGAACTCGGAATCGCTATTGCGACCCCATTCCGGAAACCTCTCTCCGAGCCCCACGAGACTGACTGCGTAGCGGTCACGGCAAATTCCGAGGCCCAAAACCATCGCCTCGGAGGTCGACGGGAGGGGTTTTGGTCGCTCGGGGCGCAAAAAGGAGTGCAACACGAGGACTTCCCAGGGGGTCACCCATCCTAGTACTACTCTCGCCCAAGCACGCTTAACTTCGGAGTTCTGATGGGATCCGGTGCTTTAGGGCTGGTATGATCGCACTCGCTTTTGTTTGCGTCGTCCCTCGCCTTTGTGCACGTCGCGGACGGCGTACGGAGCCTCTAAACCTGTCGAACGATCTCGGAATCGCCATTGTCGGATCTCGGAATCGCCATTACCGGACACGGCAAGCGCGCGCCGAAACCATCGTGACTTTGTCGAACGAACTCGGAATCGCTATTGCGACCCCATTCCGGAAACCTCTCTCCGAGCCCCACGAGACTGACTGCGTAGCGGTCACGGCAAATTCCGAGGCCCAAAACCATCGCCTCGGAGGTCGACGGGAGGGGTTTTGGTCGCTCGGGGCGCAAAAAGGAGTGCAACACGAGGACTTCCCAGGGGGTCACCCATCCTAGTACTACTCTCGCCCAAGCACGCTTAACTTCGGAGTTCTGATGGGATCCGGTGCTTTAGTGCTGGTATGATCGCACTCGCTTTGTTTGCGTCGTCCCTCGCCTTTGTGCACGTCGCGGACGGCGTAGGAGCCTCTAAACCTCTCGAACGATCTCGGAATCGCCATTGTCGGATCTCGGAATCGCCATTACCGGACACGGCAAGCGCGCGCCGAAACCATCGGGACTTTGTCGAACGAACTCGGAATCGCTATTGCGACCCCATTCCGGAAACCTCTCTCCGAGCCCCACGAGACTGACCGCGTAGCGGTCACGGCAAATTCCGAGGCCCAAAACCATCGCCTCGGAGGTCGACGGGAGGGGTTTTGGTCGCTCGGGGCGCAAAAAGGAGTGCAACACGAGGACTTCCCAGGGGGTCACCCATCCTAGTACTACTCTCGCCCAAGCACGCTTAACTTCGGAGTTCTGATGGGATCCGGTGCTTTAGTGCTGGTATGATCGCACTCGCTTTGTTTGCGTCGTCCCTCGCCTTTGTGCACGTCGCGGACGGCGTACGGAGCCTCTAAACCTGTCGAACGATCTCGGAATCGCCATTGTCGGATCTCGGAATCGCCATTACCGGACCCGGCAAGCGCGCGCCGAAACCATCGTGACTTTGTCGAACGAACTCGGAATCGCTATTGCGACCCCATTCCGGAAACCTCTCTCCGAGCCCCACGAGACTGACTGCGTAGCGGTCACGGCAAATTCCGAGGCCCAAAACCATCGCCTCGGAGGTCGACGGGAGGGGTTTTGGTCGCTCGGGGCGCAAAAAGGAGTGCAACACGAGGACTTCCCAGGGGGTCACCCATCCTAGTACTACTCTCGCCCAAGCACGTTTAACTTCGGAGTTCTAATGGGATCCGGTGCTTTAGTGCTGGTATGATCGCACTCGCTTTGTTTGCGTCGTCCCTCGCCTTTGTGCACGTCGCGGACGGCGTACGGAGCCTCTAAACCTGTCGAACGATCTCGGAATCGCCATTGTCGGATCTCGGAATCGCCATTACCGGACCCAGCAAGCGCGCGCCGAAACCATCGTGACTTTGTCGAACGAACTCGGAATCGCTATTGCGACCCCATTCCGGAAACCTCTCTCCGAGCCCCACGAGACTGACTGCGTAGCGGTCAAGGCAAATTCCGAGGCCCAAAACCATCGCCTCGGAGGTCGACGGGAGGGGTTTTGGTCGCTCGGGGCGCAAAAAGGAGTGCAACACGAGGACTTCCCAGGGGGTCACCCATCCTAGTACTACTCTCGCCCAAGCACGCTTAACTTCGGAGTTCTGATGGGATCCGGTGCTTTAGGGCTGGTATGATCGCACTCGCTTTGTTTGCGTCGTCCCTCGCCTTTGTGCACGTCGCGGACGGCGTACGGAGCCTCTAAACCTGTCGAACGATCTCGGAATCGCCATTGTCGGATCTCGGAATCGCCATTACCGGACACGGCAAGCGCGCGCCGAAACCATCGTGACTTTGTCGAACGAACTCGGAATCGCTATTGCGACCCCATTCCGGAAACCTCTCTCCGAGCCCCACGAGACTGACTGCGTAGCGGTCACGGCAAATTCCGAGGCCCAAAACCATCGCCTCGGAGGTCGACGGGAGGGGTTTTGGTCGCTCGGGGCGCAAAAAGGAGTGCAAGACGAGGACTTCCCAGGGGGTCACCCATCCTAGTACTACTCTCGCCCAAGCACGCTTAACTTCGGAGTTCTGATGGGATCCGGTGATTTAGTGCTGGTATGATCGCACTCGCTTTGTTTGCGTCGTCCCTCGCCTTTGTGCACGTCGCGGACGGCGTAGGAGCCTCTAAACCTGTCGAACGATCTCGGAATCGCCATTGTCGGATCTCGGAATCGCCATTACCGGACACGGCAAGCACGCGCCGAAACCATCGTGACTTTGTCGAACGAACTCGGAATCGCGATTGCGACCCCATTCCGGAAACCTCTCTCCGAGCCCCACGAGACTGACTGCGTAGCGGTCACGGCAAATTCCGAGGCCCAAAACCATCGCCTCGGAGGTCGACGGGAGGGGTTTTGGTCGCTCGGGGCGCAAAAAGGAGTGCAACACGAGGACTTCCCAGGGGGTCACCCATCCTAGTACTACTCTCGCCCAAGCACGCTTAACTTCGGAGTTCTGATGGGATCCGGTGATTTAGTGCAGGTATGATCGCACTCGCTTTGTTTGCGTCGTCCCTCGCCTTTGTGCACGTCGCGGACGGCGTAGGAGCCTCTAAACCTCTCGAACGATCTCGGAATCGCCATTGTCGGATCTCGGAATCGCCATTACCGGACACGGCAAGCGCGCGCCGAAACCATCGTGACTTTGTCGAACGAACTCGGAATCGCTATTGCGACCCCATTCCGGAAACCTCTCTCCGAGCCCCACGAGACTGACTGCGTAGCGGTCACGGCAAATTCCGAGGCCCAAAACCATCGCCTCGGAGGTCGACGGGAGGGGTTTTGGTCGCTCGGGGCGCAAAAAGGAGTGCAACACGAGGACTTCCCAAGGGGTCACCCATCCTAGTACTACTCTCGCCCAAGCACGCTTAACTTCGGAGTTCTGATGGGATCCGGTGCTTTAGTGCTGGTATGATCGCACTCGCTTTGTTTGCGTCGTCCCTCGCCTTTGTGCACGTCGCGGACGGCGTAGGAGCCTCTAAACCTCTCGAACGATCTCAGAATCGCCATTGTCGGATCTCGGAATCGCCATTACCGGACCCGGCAAGCGCGCGCCGAAACCATCGTGACGGTCACGGCAAATTCCGAGGCCCAAATCCATCGCCTCGGAGGTCGACGGGAGGGGTTTTGGTCGCTCGGGGCGCAAAAAGGAGTGCAACACGAGGACTTCCCAGGGGGTCACCCATCCTAGTACTACTCTCGCCCAAGCACGCTTAACTTCGGAGTTCTGATGGGATCCGGTGCTTTAGTGCTGGTATGATCGCACTCGCATTGTTTGCGTCGTCCCTCGCCTTTGTGCACGTCGCGGACGGCGTACGGAGCCTCTAAACCTCTCGAACGATCTCGGAATCGCCATTGTCGGATCTCGGAATCGCCATTACCGGACACGGCAAGCGCGCGCCGAAACCATCGTGACTTTGTCGAACGAACTCGGAATCGCTATTGCGACCCCATTCCGGAAACCTCTCTCCGAGCCCCACGAGACTGACTGCGTAGCGGTCACGGCAAATTCCGAGGCCCAAAACCATCGCCTCGGAGGTCGACGGGAGGGGTTTTGGTCGCTCGGGGCGCAAAAAGGAGTGCAACACGAGGACTTCCCAGGGGGTCACCCATCCTAGTACTACTCTCGCCCAAGCACGCTTAACTTCGGAGTTCTGATGGGATCCGGTGCTTTAGGGCTGGTATGATCGCACTCGCTTTTGTTTGCGTCGTCCCTCGCCTTTGTGCACGTCGCGGACGGCGTACGGAGCCTCTAAACCTGTCGAACGATCTCGGAATCGCCATTGTCGGATCTCGGAATCGCCATTACCGGACACGGCAAGCGCGCGCCGAAACCATCGTGACTTTGTCGAACGAACTCGGAATCGCTATTGCGACCCCATTCCGGAAACCTCTCTCCGAGCCCCACGAGACTGACTGCGTAGCGGTCACGGCAAATTCCGAGGCCCAAAACCATCGCCTCGGAGGTCGACGGGAGGGGTTTTGGTCGCTCGGGGCGCAAAAAGGAGTGCAACACGAGGACTTCCCAGGGGGTCACCCAACCTAGTACTACTCTCGCCCAAGCACGCTTAACTTCGGAGTTCTGATGGGATCCGGTGCTTTAGTGCTGGTATGATCGCACTCGCTTTGTTTGCGTCGTCCCTCGCCTTTGTGCACGTCGCGGACGGCGTAGGAGCCTCTAAACCTCTCGAACGATCTCGGAATCGCCATTGTCGGATCTCGGAATCGCCATTACCGGACACGGCAAGCGCGCGCCGAAACCATCGGGACTTTGTCGAACGAACTCGGAATCGCTATTGCGACCCCATTCCGGAAACCTCTCTCCGAGCCCCACGAGACTGACCGCGTAGCGGTCACGGCAAATTCCGAGGCCCAAAACCATCGCCTCGGAGGTCGACGGGAGGGGTTTTGGTCGCTCGGGGCGCAAAAAGGAGTGCAACACGAGGACTTCCCAGGGGGTCACCCATCCTAGTACTACTCTCGCCCGAGCACGCTTAACTTCGGAGTTCTGATGGGATCCGGTGCTTTAGTGCTGGTATGATCGCACTCGCTTTGTTTGCGTCGTCCCTCGCCTTTGTGCACGTCGCGGACGGCGTACGGAGCCTCTAAACCTGTCGAACGATCTCGGAATCGCCATTGTCGGATCTCGGAATCGCCATTACCGGACCCGGCAAGCGCGCGCCGAAACCATCGTGACTTTGTCGAACGAACTCGGAATCGCTATTGCGACCCCATTCCGGAAACCTCTCTCCGAGCCCCACGAGACTGACTGCGTAGCGGTCACGGCAAATTCCGAGGCCCAAAACCATCGCCTCGGAGGTCGACGGGAGGGGTTTTGGTCGCTCGGGGCGCAAAAAGGAGTGCAACACGAGGACTTCCCAGGGGGTCACCCATCCTAGTACTACTCTCGCCCAAGCACGTTTAACTTCGGAGTTCTAATGGGATCCGGTGCTTTAGTGCTGGTATGATTGCACTCGCTTTGTTTGCGTCGTCCCTCGCCTTTGTGCACGTCGCGGACGGCGTACGGAGCCTCTAAACCTGTCGAACGATCTCGGAATCGCCATTGTCGGATCTCGGAATCGCCATTACCGGACCCGGCAAGCGCGCGCCGAAACCATCGTGACTTTGTCGAACGAACTCGGAATCGCTATTGCGACCCCATTCCGGAAACCTCTCTCCGAGCCCCACGAGACTGACTGCGTAGCGGTCACGGCAAATTCCGAGGCCCAAAACCATCGCCTCGGAGGTCGACGGGAGGGGTTTTGGTCGCTCGGGGCGCAAAAAGGAGTGCAAGACGAGGACTTCCCAGGGGGTCACCCATCCTAGTACTACTCTCGCCCAAGCACGCTTAACTTCGGAGTTCTGATGGGATCCGGTGATTTAGTGCTGGTATGATCGCACTCGCTTTGTTTGCGTCGTCCCTCGCCTTTGTGCACGTCGCGGACGGCGTACGGAGCCTCTAAACCTGTCGAACGATCTCGGAATCGCCATTGTCGGATCTCGGAATCGCCATTACCGGACACGGCAAGCGCGCGCCGAAACCATCGTGACTTTGTCGAACGAACTCGGAATCGCTATTGCGACCCCATTCCGGAAACCTCTCTCCGAGCCCCACGAGACTGACTGCGTAGCGGTCACGGCAAATTCCGAGGCCCAAAACCATCGCCTCGGAGGTCGACGGGAGGGGTTTTGGTCGCTCGGGGCGCAAAAAGGAGTGCAAGACGAGGACTTCCCAGGGGGTCACCCATCCTAGTACTACTCTCGCCCAAGCACGCTTAACTTCGGAGTTCTGATGGGATCCGGTGATTTAGTGCTGGTATGATCGCACTCGCTTTGTTTGCGTCGTCCCTCGCCTTTGTGCACGTCGCGGACGGCGTAGGAGCCTCTAAACCTGTCGAACGATCTCGGAATCGCCATTGTCGGATCTCGGAATCGCCATTACCGGACACGGCAAGCACGCGCCGAAACCATCGTGACTTTGTCGAACGAACTCGGAATCGCTATTGCGACCCCATTCCGGAAACCTCTCTCCGAGCCCCACGAGACTGACTGCGTAGCGGTCACGGCAAATTCCGAGGCCCAAAACCATCGCCTCGGAGGTCGACGGGAGGGGTTTTGGTCGCTCGGGGCGCAAAAAGGAGTGCAACACGAGGACTTCCCAGGGGGTCACCCATCCTAGTACTACTCTCGCCCAAGCACGCTTAACTTCGGAGTTCTGATGGGATCCGGTGCTTTAGGGCTGGTATGATCGCACTCGCTTTTGTTTGCGTCGTCCCTCGCCTTTGTGCACGTCGCGGACGGCGTACGGAGCCTCTAAACCTGTCGAACGATCTCGGAATCGCCATTGTCGGATCTCGGAATCGCCATTACCGGACACGGCAAGCGCGCGCCGAAACCATCGTGACTTTGTCGAACGAACTCGGAATCGCTATTGCGACCCCATTCCGGAAACCTCTCTCCGAGCCCCACGAGACTGACTGCGTAGCGGTCACGGCAAATTCCGAGGCCCAAAACCATCGCCTCGGAGGTCGACGGGAGGGGTTTTGGTCGCTCGGGGCGCAAAAAGGAGTGCAACACGAGGACTTCCCAGGGGGTCACCCATCCTAGTACTACTCTCGCCCAAGCACGCTTACCTTCGGAGTTCTGATGGGATCCGGTGCTTTAGTGCTGGTATGATCGCACTCGCTTTGTTTGCGTCGTCCCTCGCCTTTGTGCACGTCGCGGACGGCGTAGGAGCCTCTAAACCTCTCGAACGATCTCGGAATCGCCATTGTCGGATCTCGGAATCGCCATTACCGGACACGGCAAGCGCGCGCCGAAACCATCGGGACTTTGTCGAACGAACTCGGAATCGCTATTGCGACCCCATTCCGGAAACCTCTCTCCGAGCCCCACGAGACTGACCGCGTAGCGGTCACGGCAAATTCCGAGGCCCAAAACCATCGCCTCGGAGGTCGACGGGAGGGGTTTTGGTCGCTCGGGGCGCAAAAAGGAGTGCAACACGAGGACTTCCCAGGGGGTCACCCATCCTAGTACTACTCTCGCCCAAGCACGCTTAACTTCGGAGTTCTGATGGGATCCGGTGCTTTAGTGCTGGTATGATCGCACTCGCTTTGTTTGCGTCGTCCCTCGCCTTTGTGCACGTCGCGGACGGCGTACGGAGCCTCTAAACCTGTCGAACGATCTCGGAATCGCCATTGTCGGATCTCGGAATCGCCATTACCGGACACGGCAAGCGCGCGCCGAAACCATCGTGACTTTGTCGAACGAACTCGGAATCGCTATTGCGACCCCATTCCGGAAACCTCTCTCCGAGCCCCACGAGACTGACTGCGTAGCGGTCACGGCAAATTCCGAGGCCCAAAACCATCGCCTCGGAGGTCGACGGGAGGGGTTTTGGTCGCTCGGGGCGCAAAAAGGAGTGCAAGACGAGGACTTCCCAGGGGGTCACCCATCCTAGTACTACTCTCGCCCAAGCACGCTTAACTTCGGAGTTCTGATGGGATCCGGTGATTTAGTGCTGGTATGATCGCACTCGCTTTGTTTGCGTCGTCCCTCGCCTTTGTGCACGTCGCGGACGGCGTAGGAGCCTCTAAACCTGTCGAACGATCTCGGAATCGCCATTGTCGGATCTCGGAATCGCCATTACCGGACACGGCAAGCACGCGCCGAAACCATCGTGACTTTGTCGAACGAACTCGGAATCGCGATTGCGACCCCATTCCGGAAACCTCTCTCCGAGCCCCACGAGACTGACTGCGTAGCGGTCACGGCAAATTCCGAGGCCCAAAACCATCGCCTCGGAGGTCGACGGGAGGGGTTTTGGTCGCTCGGGGCGCAAAAAGGAGTGCAACACGAGGACTTCCCAGGGGGTCACCCATCCTAGTACTACTCTCGCCCAAGCACGCTTAACTTCGGAGTTCTGATGGGATCCGGTGCTTTAGGGCTGGTATGATCGCACTCGCTTTTGTTTGCGTCGTCCCTCGCCTTTGTGCACGTCGCGGACGGCGTACGGAGCCTCTAAACCTGTCGAACGATCTCGGAATCGCCATTGTCGGATCTCGGAATCGCCATTACCGGACACGGCAAGCGCGCGCCGAAACCATCGTGACTTTGTCGAACGAACTCGGAATCGCTATTGCGACCCCATTCCGGAAACCTCTCTCCGAGCCCCACGAGACTGACTGCGTAGCGGTCACGGCAAATTCCGAGGCCCAAAACCATCGCCTCGGAGGTCGACGGGAGGGGTTTTGGTCGCTCGGGGCGCAAAAAGGAGTGCAACACGAGGACTTCCCAGGGGGTCACCCAACCTAGTACTACTCTCGCCCAAGCACGCTTAACTTCGGAGTTCTGATGGGATCCGGTGCTTTAGTGCTGGTATGATCGCACTCGCTTTGTTTGCGTCGTCCCTCGCCTTTGTGCACGTCGCGGACGGCGTAGGAGCCTCTAAACCTCTCGAACGATCTCGGAATCGCCATTGTCGGATCTCGGAATCGCCATTACCGGACACGGCAAGCGCGCGCCGAAACCATCGGGACTTTGTCGAACGAACTCGGAATCGCTATTGCGACCCCATTCCGGAAACCTCTCTCCGAGCCCCACGAGACTGACCGCTTAGCGGTCACGGCAAATTCCGAGGCCCAAAACCATCGCCTCGGAGGTCGACGGGAGGGGTTTTGGTCGCTCGGGGCGCAAAAAGGAGTGCAACACGAGGACTTCCCAGGGGGTCACCCATCCTAGTACTACTCTCGCCCAAGCACGCTTAACTTCGGAGTTCTGATGGGATCCGGTGCTTTAGTGCTGGTATGATTGCACTCGCTTTGTTTGCGTCGTCCCTCGCCTTTGTGCACGTCGCGGACGGCGTACGGAGCCTCTAAACCTGTCGAACGATCTCGGAATCGCCATTGTCGGATCTCGGAATCGCCATTACCGGACCCGGCAAGCGCGCGCCGAAACCATCGTGACTTTGTCGAACGAACTCGGAATCGCTATTGCGACCCCATTCCGGAAACCTCTCTCCGAGCCCCACGAGACTGACTGCGTAGCGGTCACGGCAAATTCCGAGGCCCAAAACCATCGCCTCGGAGGTCGACGGGAGGGGTTTTGGTCGCTAGGGGCGCAAAAAGGAGTGCAACACGAGGACTTCCCAGGGGGTCACCCATCCTAGTACTACTCTCGCCCAAGCACGCTTAACTTCGGAGTTCTAATGGGATCCGGTGCTTTAGTGCTGGTATGATCGCACTCGCTTTGGTTGCGTCGTCCCTCGCCTTTGTGCACGTCGCGGACGGCGTACGGAGCCTCTAAACCTGTCGAACGATCTCGGAATCGCCATTGTCGGATCTCGGAATCGCCATTACCGGACCCGGCAAGCGCGCGCCGAAACCATCGTGACTTTGTCGAACGAACTCGGAATCGCTATTGCGACCCCATTCCGGAAACCTCTCTCCGAGCCCCACGAGACTGACTGCGTAGCGGTCACGGCAAATTCCGAGGCCCAAAACCATCGCCTCGGAGGTCGACGGGAGGGGTTTTGGTCGCTCGGGGCGCAAAAAGGAGTGCAAGACGAGGACTTCCCAGGGGGTCACCCAACCTAGTACTACTCTCGCCCAAGCACGCTTAACTTCGGAGTTCTAATGGGATCCGGTGCTTTAGTGCTGGTATGATCGCACTCGCTTTGGTTGCGTCGTCCCTCGCCTTTGTGCACGTCGCGGACGGCGTACGGAGCCTCTAAACCTGTCGAACGATCTCGGAATCGCCATTGTCGGATCTCGGAATCGCCATTACCGGATACGGCAAGCGCGCGCCGAAACCATCGGGACTTTGTCGAACGAACTCGGAATCGCTATTGCGACCCCATTCCGGAAATCTCGCTCCGAGCCCCACGAGACTGACTGCGTAGCGGTCACGGCAAATTCCGAGGCCCAAAACCATCGCCTCGGAGGTCGACGGGAGGGGTTTTGGTCGCTCGGGGCGCAAAAAGGAGTGCAAGACGAGGACTTCCCAGGGGGTCACCCATCCTAGTACTACTCTCGCCCAAGCACGCTTAACTTCGGAGTTCTGATGGGATCCGGTGATTTAGTGCTGGTATGATCGCACTCGCTTTGTTTGCGTCGTCCCTCGCCTTTGTGCACGTCGCGGACGGCGTAGGAGCCTCTAAACCTGTCGAACGATCTCGGAATCGCCATTGTCGGATCTCGGAATCGCCATTACCGGACACGGCAAGCACGCGCCGAAACCATCGTGACTTTGTCGAACGAACTCGGAATCGCGATTGCGACCCCATTCCGGAAACCTCTCTCCGAGCCCCACGAGACTGACTGCGTAGCGGTCACGGCAAATTCCGAGGCCCAAAACCATCGCCTCGGAGGTCGACGGGAGGGGTTTTGGTCGCTCGGGGCGCAAAAAGGAGTGCAACACGAGGACTTCCCAGGGGGTCACCCATCCTAGTACTACTCTCGCCCAAGCACGCTTAACTTCGGAGTTCTGATGGGATCCGGTGATTTAGTGCAGGTATGATCGCACTCGCTTTGTTTGCGTCGTCCCTCGCCTTTGTGCACGTCGCGGACGGCGTAGGAGCCTCTAAACCTCTCGAACGATCTCGGAATCGCCATTGTCGGATCTCGGAATCGCCATTACCGGACACGGCAAGCGCGCGCCGAAACCATCGTGACTTTGTCGAACGAACTCGGAATCGCTATTGCGACCCCATTCCGGAAACCTCTCTCCGAGCACCACGAGACTGACTGCGTAGCGGTCACGGCAAATTCCGAGGCCCAAAACCATCGCCTCGGAGGTCGACGGGAGGGGTTTTGGTCGCTCGGGGCGCAAAAAGGAGTGCAACACGAGGACTTCCCAGGGGGTCACCCATCCTAGTACTACTCTCGCCCAAGCACGCTTAACTTCGGAGTTCTGATGGGATCCGGTGCTTTAGTGCTGGTATGATCGCACTAGCTTTGTTTGCGTCGTCCCTCGCCTTTGTGCACGTCGCGGACGGCGTAGGAGCCTCTAAACCTCTCGAACGATCTCAGAATCGCCATTGTCGGATCTCGAAATCGCCATTACCGGACCCGGCAAGCGCGCGCCGAAACCATCGTGACGGTCACGGCAAATTCCGAGGCCCAAATCCATCGCCTCGGAGGTCGACGGGAGGGGTTTTGGTCGCTCGGGGCGCAAAAAGGAGTGCAACACGAGGACTTCCCAGGGGGTCACCCATCCTAGTACTACTCTCGCCCAAGCACGCTTAACTTCGGAGTTCTGATGGGATCCGGTGCTTTAGTGCTGGTATGATCGCACTCGCATTGTTTGCGTCGTCCCTCGCCTTTGTGCACGTCGCGGACGGCGTACGGAGCCTCTAAACCTCTCGAACGATCTCGGAATCGCCATTGTCGGATCTCGGAATCGCCATTACCGGACACAGCAAGCGCGCGCCGAAACCATCGTGACTTTGTCGAACGAACTCGGAATCGCTATTGCGACCCCATTCCGGAAACCTCTCTCCGAGCCCCACGAGACTGACTGCGTAGCGGTCACGGCAAATTCCGAGGCCCAAAACCATCGCCTCGGAGGTCGACGGGAGAGGTTTTGGTCGCTCGGGGCGCAAAAAGGAGTGCAACACGAGGACTTCCCAGGGGGTCACCCATCCTAGTACTACTCTCGCCCAAGCACGCTTAACTTCGGAGTTCTGATGGGATCCGGTGCTTTAGTGCTGGTATGATCGCACTCGCTTTGTTTGCGTCGTCCCTCGCCTTTGTGCACGTCGCGGACGGCGTACGGAGCCTCTAAATCTCTCGAACGATCTCGGAATCGCCATTGTCGGATCTCGGAATCGCCATTACCGGATACGGCAAGCGCGCGCCGAAACCATCGGGACTTTGTCGAACGAACTCGGAATCGCTATTGCGACCCCATTCCGGAAATCTCGCTCCGAGCCCCACGAGACTGACTGCGTAGCGGTCACGGCAAATTCCGAGGCCCAAAACCATCGCCTCGGAGGTCGACGGGAGAGGTTTTGGTCGCTCGGGGCGCAAAAAGGAGTGCAACACGAGTACTTCCCAGGGGGTCACCCATCCTAGTACTACTCTCGCCCAAGCACTCTTAACTTCGGAGTTCTGATGGGATCCGGTGCTTTAGTGCTGGTATGATCGCACTCGCTTTGTTTGCGTCGTCCCTCGCCTTTGTGCACGTCGCGGACGGCGTACGGAGCCTCTAAACCTCTCGAACGATCTCAGAATCGCCATTGTCGGATCTCGGAATCGCCATTACCGGACCCGGCAAGCGCGCGCCGAAACCATCGTGACGGTCACGGCAAATTCCGAGGCCCAAATCCATCGCCTCGGAGGTCGACGGGAGGGGTTTTGGTCGCTCGGGGCGCAAAAAGGAGTGCAACACGAGGACTTCCCAGGGGGTCACCCATCCTAGTACTACTCTCGCCCAAGCACGCTTAACTTCGGAGTTCTGATGGGATCCGGTGCTTTAGTGCTGGTATGATCGCACTCGCATTGTTTGCGTCGTCCCTCGCCTTTGTGCACGTCGCGGACGGCGTACGGAGCCTCTAAACCTCTCGAACGATCTCGGAATCGCCATTGTCGGATCTCGGAATCGCCATTACCGGACACAGCAAGCGCGCGCCGAAACCATCGTGACTTTGTCGAACGAACTCGGAATCGCTATTGCGACCCCATTCCGGAAACCTCTCTCCGAGCCCCACGAGACTGACTGCGTAGCGGTCACGGCAAATTCCGAGGCCCAAAACCATCGCCTCGGAGGTCGACGGGAGAGGTTTTGGTCGCTCGGGGCGCAAAAAGGAGTGCAACACGAGGACTTCCCAGGGGGTCACCCATCCTAGTACTACTCTCGCCCAAGCACGCTTAACTTCGGAGTTCTGATGGGATCCGGTGCTTTAGTGCTGGTATGATCGCACTCGCTTTGTTTGCGTCGTCCCTCGCCTTTGTGCACGTCGCGGACGGCGTACGGAGCCTCTAAATCTCTCGAACGATCTCGGAATCGCCATTGTCGGATCTCGGAATCGCCATTACCGGATACGGCAAGCGCGCGCCGAAACCATCGGGACTTTGTCGAACGAACTCGGAATCGCTATTGCGACCCCATTCCGGAAATCTCGCTCCGAGCCCCACGAGACTGACTGCGTAGCGGTCACGGCAAATTCCGAGGCCCAAAACCATCGCCTCGGAGGTCGACGGGAGAGGTTTTGGTCGCTCGGGGCGCAAAAAGGAGTGCAACACGAGTACTTCCCAGGGGGTCACCCATCCTAGTACTACTCTCGCCCAAGCACTCTTAACTTCGGAGTTCTGATGGGATCCGGTGCTTTAGTGCTGGTATGATCGCACTCGCTTTGTTTGCGTCGTCCCTCGCCTTTGTGCACGTCGCGGACGGCGTACGGAGCCTCTAAACCTGTCGAACGATCTCGGAATCGCCATTGTCGGATCTCGGAATCGCCATTACCGGACACGGCAAGCGCGCGCCGAAACCATCGGGACTTTGTCGAACGAACTCGGAATCGCTATTGCGACCCCATTCCGGAAACCTCTCTCCGAGCCCCACGAGACTGACCGCGTAGCGGTCACGGCAAATTCCGAGGCCCAAAACCATCGCCTCGGAGGTCGACGGGAGGGGTTTTGGTCGCTCGGGGCGCAAAAAGGAGTGCAACACGAGGACTTCCCAGGGGGTCACCCATCCTAGTACTACTCTCGCCCAAGCACGCTTAAATTCGGAGTTCTGATGGGATCCGGTGCTTTAGTGCTGGTATGATCGCACTCGCTTTGTTTGCGTCGTCCCTCGCCTTTGTGCACGTCGCGGACGGCGTACGGAGCCTCTAAACCTGTCGAACGATCTCGGAATCGCCATTACCGGACCCGGCAAGCGCGCGCCGAAACCATCGTGACTTTGTCGAACGAACTCGGAATCGCTATTGCGACCCCATTCCGGAAACCTCTCTCCGAGCCCCACGAGACTGACTGCGTAGCGGTCACGGCAAATTCCGAGGCCCAAAACCATCGCCTCGGAGGTCGACGGGAGGGGTTTTGGTCGCTCGGGGCGCAAAAAGGAGTGCAACACGAGGACTTCCCAGGGGGTCACCCATCCTAGTACTACTCTCGCCCAAGCACGCTTAATTTCGGAGTTCTAATTGGATCCGGTGCTTTAGTGCTGGTATGATCGCACTCGCTTTTTTTGCGTCGTCCCTCGCCTTTGTGCACGTCGCGGACGGCGTACGGAGCCTCTAAACCTGTCGAACGATCTCGGAATCGCCATTGTCGGATCTCGGAATCGCCATTACCGGACCCGGCAAGCGCGCGCCGAAACCATCGTGACTTTGTCGAACGAACTCGGAATCGCTATTGCGACCCCATTCCGGAAACCTCTCTCCGAGCCCCACGAGACTGACTGCGTAGCGGTCACGGCAAATTCCGAGGCCCAAAACCATCGCCTCGGAGGTCGACGGGAGAGGTTTTGGTCGCTCGGGGCGCAAAAAGGAGTGCAACACGAGTACTTCCCAGGGGGTCACCCATCCTAGTACTACTCTCGCCCAAGCACGCTTAACTTCGGAGTTCTGATGGGATCCGGTGCTTTAGTGCTGGTATGATCGCACTCGCTTTGTTTGCGTCGTCCCTCGCCTTTGTGCACGTCGCGGACGGCGTACGGAGCCTCTAAATCTCTCGAACGATCTCGGAATCGCCATTGTCGGATCTCGGAATCGCCATTACCGGATACGGCAAGCGCGCGCCGAAACCATCGGGACTTTGTCGAACGAACTCGGAATCGCTATTGCGACCCCATTCCGGAAATCTCGCTCCGAGCCCCACGAGACTGACTGCGTAGCGGTCACGGCAAATTCCGAGGCCCAAAACCATCGCCTCGGAGGTCGACGGGAGAGGTTTTGGTCGCTCGGGGCGCAAAAAGGAGTGCAACACGAGTACTTCCCAGGGGGTCACCAATCCTAGTACTACTCTCGCCCAAGCACGCTTAACTTCGGAGTTCTGATGGGATCCGGTGCTTTAGTGCTGGTATGATCGCACTCGCTTTGTTTGCGTCGTCCCTCGCCTTTGTGCACGTCGCGGACGGCGTACGGAGCCTCTAAACCTGTCGAACGATCTCGGAATCGCCATTGTCGGATCTCGGAATCGCCATTACCGGACACGGCAAGCGCGCGCCGAAACCATCGGGACTTTGTCGAACGAACTCGGAATCGCTATTGCGACCCCATTCCGGAAACCTCTCTCCGAGCCCCACGAGACTGACCGCATAGCGGTCACGGCAAATTCCGAGGCCCAAAACCATCGCCTCGGAGGTCGACGGGAGGGGTTTTGGTCGCTCGGGGCGCAAAAAGGAGTGCAACACGAGGACTTCCCAGGGGGTCACCCATCCTAGTACTACTCTCGCCCAAGCACGCTTAACTTCGGAGTTCTGATGGGATCCGGTGCTTTAGTGCTGGTATGATCGCACTCGCTTTGTTTGCGTCGTCCCTCGCCTTTGTGCACGTCGCGGACGGCGTACGGAGCCTCTAAACCTGTCGAACGATCTCGGAATCGCCATTGTCGGATCTCGGAATCGCCATTACCGGACCCGGCAAGCGCGCGCCGAAACCATCGTGACTTTGTCGAACGAACTCGGAATCGCTATTGCGACCCCATTCCGGAAACCTCTCTCCGAGCCCCACGAGACTGACTGCGTAGCGGTCACGGCAAATTCCGAGGCCCAAAACCATCGCCTCGGAGGTCGACGGGAGGGGTTTTGGTCGCTCGGGGCGCAAAAAGGAGTGCAACACGAGGACTTCCCAGGGGGTCACCCATCCTAGTACTACTCTCGCCCAAGCACGCTTAACTTCGGAGTTCTAATGGGATCCGGTGCTTTAGTGCTGGTATGATCGCACTTGCTTTGTTTGCGTCGTCCCTCGCCTTTGTGCACGTCGCGGACGGCGTACGGAGCCTCTAAACCTGTCGAACGATCTCGGAATCGCCATTGTCGGATCTCGGAATCGCCATTACCGGACCCGGCAAGCGCGCGCCGAAACCATCGTGACTTTGTCGAACGAACTCGGAATCGCTATTGCGACCCCATTCCGTTAACCTCTCTCCGAGCCCCACGAGACTGACTGCGTAGCGGTCACGGCAAATTCCGAGGCCCAAAACCATCGCCTCGGAGGTCGACGGGAGGGGTTTTGGTCGCTCGGAGCGCAAAAAGGAGTGCAACACGAGGACTTCCCAGGGGGTCACCCATCCTAGTACTACTCTCGCCCAAGCACGCTTAACTTCGAAGTTCTGATGGGATCTGGTGCATTAGGGCTGGTATGATCGCACTCGCTTTGTTTGCGTCGTCCCTCGCCTTTGTGCACGTCGCGGACGGCGTACGGAGCCTCTAAACCTGTCGAACGATCTCGGAATCGCCATTGTCGGATCTCGGAATCGCCATTACCGGACACGGCAAGCGCGCGCCGAAACCATCGTGACTTTGTCGAACGAACTCGGAATCGCTATTGCGACCCCATTCCGGAAACCTCTCTCCGAGCCCCACGAGACTGACTGCGTAGCGGTCACGGCAAATTCCGAGGCCCAAAACCATCGCCTCGGAGGTCGACGGGAGGGGTTTTGGTCGCTCGGGGCGCAAAAAGGAGTGCAACACGAGGACTTCCCAGGGGGTCACCCATCCTAGTACTACTCTCGCCCAAGAACGCTTAACTTCGGAGTTCTGATGGGATCCGGTGCTTTAGGGCTGGTATGATCGCACTCGCTTTGTTTGCGTCGTCCCTCGCCTTTGTGCACGTCGCGGACGGCGTACGGAGCCTCTAAACCTGTCGAACGATCTCGGAATCGCCATTGTCGGATCTCGGAATCGCCATTACCGGACACGGCAAGCGCGCGCCGAAACCATCGGGACTTTGTCGAACGAACTCGGAATCGCTATTGCGACCCCATTCCGGAAACCTCTCTCCGAGCCCCACGAGACTGACCGCATAGCGGTCACGGCAAATTCCGAGGCCCAAAACCATCGCCTCGGAGGTCGACGGGAGGGGTTTTGGTCGCTCGGGGCGCAAAAAGGAGTGCAACACGAGGACTTCCCAGGGGGTCACCCATCCTAGTACTACTCTCGCCCAAGCACGCTTAACTTCGGAGTTCTGATGGGATCCGGTGCTTTAGTGCTGGTATGATCGCACTCGCTTTGTTTGCGTCGTCCCTCGCCTTTGTGCACGTCGCGGACGGCGTACGGAGCCTCTAAACCTGTCGAACGATCTCGGAATCGCCATTGTCGGATCTCGGAATCGCCATTACCGGACCCGGCAAGCGCGCGCCGAAACCATCGTGACTTTGTCGAACGAACTCGGAATCGCTATTGCGACCCCATTCCGGAAACCTCTCTCCGAGCCCCACGAGACTGACTGCGTAGCGGTCACGGCAAATTCCGAGGCCCAAAACCATCGCCTCGGAGGTCGACGGGAGGGGTTTTGGTCGCTCGGGGCGCAAAAAGGAGTGCAACACGAGGACTTCCCAGGGGGTCACCCATCCTAGTACTACTCTCGCCCAAGCACGCTTAACTTCGGAGTTCTAATGGGATCCGGTGCTTTAGTGCTGGTATGATCGCACTTGCTTTGTTTGCGTCGTCCCTCGCCTTTGTGCACGTCGCGGACGGCGTACGGAGCCTCTAAACCTGTCGAACGATCTCGGAATCGCCATTGTCGGATCTCGGAATCGCCATTACCGGACCCGGCAAGCGCGCGCCGAAACCATCGTGACTTTGTCGAACGAACTCGGAATCGCTATTGCGACCCCATTCCGTTAACCTCTCTCCGAGCCCCACGAGACTGACTGCGTAGCGGTCACGGCAAATTCCGAGGCCCAAAACCATCGCCTCGGAGGTCGACGGGAGGGGTTTTGGTCGCTCGGGGCGCAAAAAGGAGTGCAACACGAGGACTTCCCAGGGGGTCACCCATCCTAGTACTACTCTCGCCCAAGCACGCTTAACTTCGAAGTTCTGATGGGATCTGGTGCTTTAGGGCTGGTATGATCGCACTCGCTTTGTTTGCGTCGTCCCTCGCCTTTGTGCACGTCGCGGACGGCGTACGGAGCCTCTAAACCTGTCGAACGATCTCGGAATCGCCATTGTCGGATCTCGGAATCGCCATTACCGGACACGGCAAGCGCGCGCCGAAACCATCGTGACTTTGTCGAACGAACTCGGAATCGCTATTGCGACCCCATTCCGGAAACCTCTCTCCGAGCCCCACGAGACTGACTGCGTAGCGGTCACGGCAAATTCCGAGGCCCAAAACCATCGCCTCGGAGGTCGACGGGAGGGGTTTTGGTCGCTCGGGGCGCAAAAAGGAGTGCAACACGAGGACTTCCCAGGGGGTCACCCATCCTAGTACTACTCTCGCCCAAGAACGCTTAACTTCGGAGTTCTGATGGGATCCGGTGCTTTAGGGCTGGTATGATCGCACTCGCTTTGTTTGCGTCGTCCCTCGCCTTTGTGCACGTCGCGGACGGCGTACGGAGCCTCTAAACCTGTCGAACGATCTCGGAATCGCCATTGTCGGATCTCGGAATCGCCATTACCGGACACGGCAAGCGCGCGCCGAAACCATCGTGACTTTGTCGAACGAACTCGGAATCGCTATTGCGACCCCATTCCGGAAACCTCTCTCCGAGCCCCACGAGACTGACTGCGTAGCGGTCACGGCAAATTCCGAGGCCCAAAACCATCGCCTCGGAGGTCGACGGAAGGGGTTTTGGTCGCTCGGGGCGCAAAAAGGAGTGCAACACGAGGACTTCCCAGGGGGTCACCCATCCTAGTACTACTCTCGCCCAAGCACGCTTAACTTCGGAGTTCTGATGGGATCCGGTGCTTTAGGGCTGGTATGATCGCACTCGCTTTGTTTGCGTCGTCCCTCGCCTTTGTGCACGTCGCGGACGGCGTACGGAGCCTCTAAACCTGTCGAACGATCTCGGAATCGCCATTGTCGGATCTCGGAATCGCCATTACCGGACACGGCAAGCGCGCGCCGAAACCATCGTGACTTTGTCGAACGAACTCGGAATCGCTATTGCGACCCCATTCCGGAAACCTCACTCCGAGCCCCACGAGACTGACTGCGTAGCGGTCACGGCAAATTCCGAGGCCCAAAACCATCGCCTCGGAGGTCGACGGGAGGGGTTTTGGTCGCTCGGGGCGCAAAAAGGAGTGCAACACGAGGACTTCCCAGGGGGTCACCCATCCTAGTACTACTCTCGCCCAAGAACGCTTAACTTCGGAGTTCTGATGGGATCCGGTGCTTTAGGGCTGGTATGATCGCACTCGCTTTGTTTGCGTCGTCCCTCGCCTTTGTGCACGTCGCGGACGGCGTACGGAGCCTCTAAACCTGTCGAACGATCTCGGAATCGCCATTGTCGGATCTCGGAATCGCCATTACCGGACACGGCAAGCGCGCGCCGAAACCATCGTGACTTTGTCGAACGAACTCGGAATCGCTATTGCGACCCCATTCCGGAAACCTCTCTCCGAGCCCCACGAGACTGACTGCGTAGCGGTCACGGCAAATTCCGAGGCCCAAAACCATCGCCTCGGAGGTCGACGGAAGGGGTTTTGGTCGCTCGGGGCGCAAAAAGGAGTGCAACACGAGGACTTCCCAGGGGGTCACCCATCCTAGTACTACTCTCGCCCAAGCACGCTTAACTTCGGAGTTCTGATGGGATCCGGTGCTTTAGGGCTGGTATGATCGCACTCGCTTTGTTTGCGTCGTCCCTCGCCTTTGTGCACGTCGCGGACGGCGTACGGAGCCTCTAAACCTGTCGAACGATCTCGGAATCGCCATTGTCGGATCTCGGAATCGCCATTACCGGACACGGCAAGCGCGCGCCGAAACCATCGTGACTTTGTCGAACGAACTCGGAATCGCTATTGCGACCCCATTCTGGAAACCTCTCTCCGAGCCCCACGAGACTGACTGCGTAGCGGTCACGGCAAATTCCGAGGCCCAAAACCATCGCCTCGGAGGTCGATGGGAGGGGTTTTGGTCGCTCGGGGCGCAAAAAGGAGTGCAACACGAGGACTTCCCAGGGGGTCACCCATCCTAGTACTACTCTCGCCCAAGCACGCTTAACTTCGGAGTTCTGATGGGATCCGGTGCTTTAGGGCTGGTATGATCGCACTCGCTTTGTTTGCGTCGTCCCTCGCCTTTGTGCACGTCGCGGACTGTCACGACCTTAGCTGGAATTGCCTAAGGCGTGCGGCACCCTTGCGGCCAAAGACGCGAACTTAGCTTGCGTTGTCTAAGTCGCGAGTCACCCGTGCGGCAAAGACGCGAACTTAGCTTTGCCTTGCCTAAGTCGCGCTTCGCCCTTGCGATCTTGCTCCGCAAGGATCAGCCCACTTTGTAACCTCTCGCAGGTCCCGAAGGACCTGTAAAAGAGAAAGAGAGTTAGATCGAAAGAACGAGCAACGGACACGTCCCGAAGTCTCGCGAAAAGGAAAGCTTTACAAGCAATTCGTCGAACACCTTGTGTGCACAAGAGAAAAGAGGGAGAGGGGGAAAAACAAGGCTTTCAAGGATGAACGAACAGCTGCAAGCCCACAAACAGCCGCTCACCTGGTCCCGGACGCAACACCAAGTTCCCGTAAAGGTCACGTACGAACTTGCGAAAGAGTGTTCAACGCCCGGTATATAACCGAAGCCCCATCCAGCCATGTGCCACCCGGGGGGTTCCTGGGTGCTGAGATGGCTGACGTTTTGGTGAGCGCAGGCAGCACTCCGCTCACCTCCCGCGGCACGCGAAAACGAAGCCGTTTTGGGCTGTTTTGGGGCTGTTTTGCTCGGTTCGGTGAGCGGTCGCTTTGCAACGCTGCAGCTTGTTCGAACTTACATATTTACAAGCAAAATGACCCAAAACCATGAGAAAACATGCTGTTGGGCAGCTGTACATGCGGGTGTGAGCGACGAACGGTTCGTTGAACGGAGCTGTTGCGGGTGCGCGACGACCGTTCGTGACATTCTCCCCCACTTAAACTGTCGACGCCCTCGTCGACGCTTGTTGGTAGGTGTTGATGACTTCTTCTTCATGTCGCAGGGCGTCTTCAGGCTCCCAACTGGCTTCAGTTCGGGGAAGCTTTCGCCACTTCACCAAGTACTCTGTCTGTTCCGCTCCGTTGGGTAGCTTTATCTTGCGATCCGCCAGAATGGTTTCCACTCGCTTCTCGTAGGAGGCTGTGATGGGAGGTAGCCGAGTTGGAACACTTCGAGAAGCGTCTTGCGGATCTGAATGGTAGGCCTTCAGGTTGCTGGCGTGAAGAACGTTGTGAATTTTGAACCACGCCGGCAGCTGCAACTTGTAAGAAACATTGCCTACCCTGCTGATAATTGGGAAGGGTCCTTCATACTTACGCACCAATCCTTTGTGAACTCTGTTCCTGAAGAATTGGAGTGATGCTGGTTGGAGCTTTACCAACACCAAATCGCCAACTTTGAACTCTTGCGGTCGCCTTCCCAAGTCGGCCCACTTCTTCATCCTCTTTGCCGCCTTCTCCAAGTAAGCCCGCGCAATATCTGCATTTCGGTGCCACTCCTTTGCGAAATGATAGGCTGAAGGACTACTTCCAGTATACCCAATTGCCATGGTGTGCGGAGTCGACGGTTGTTGTCCAGTGATAATTTCGAAGGGGCTCTTGTTGGACGCAGAGCTCCGCTGCAAGTTGTAGGAGAATTGGGCAATGTCCAACAGCTTCACCCAATCTCGTTGATTGGCACTCACGTAGTGCCGGAGATATTGCTCCAAGAGCGAATTTATTCTTTCAGTCTGACCATCCGTCTGGGGGTGGAGGCTTGTAGAGAAGTATAATTTTGATCCCAACAATTTGAATAGCTCGGTCCAGAATCGTCCTAGAAACCGAGCGTCTCGATCACTAATGATATTGTGTGGGACTCCCCAATACTTCACTACGTCCCTCATCATCAGTCTGGCCGCCTCTTCTGCTGAACAGTGTAGGGGAGCAGCAATGAAAGTTGCATACTTCGAAAACCGATCGACCACCACGAGTATCGATCCGAGTCCCCCTACAGGTGGCAAACTTGATATGAAGTCTAAGGAAATGCTCTCCCATGGCCTTTCTGGTACGGGCAACGGCTCCAAAAGCCCCACCGGCTTCCGCTGCTCCACCTTGTCTTGTTGGCAAGTAAGGCATGTTCGAACATACTCCTCCACATCAATCCCCATCTTTGGCCAGTAGAAGGCCCTCTCCACGAGAGCCAACGTTCTGTGAATGCCGGGGTGTCCAGCCCAAAGGGAATCGTGACACTCTTTCAAGAGTTCACGCCTTAGATTGTCCACTCGGGGAACATAAACCCTATTCCCTTTTGTGTAAACAAGTCCCTCCTGGACCCAAAATCGTCGTGCCTTGCCTTCTTTGATGAGCTGCATCAGGATAACTGCCTGGGGATCACTATATAGTCCATCTCTGATTCGGGAAAGGAAGGTGGAGTGTAACTGACTTGCTTGGCCTCTGCCCTCCAGTTGTGCAGCATTCACGCATTCCACTTTCCGACTCAGTGCATCGGCCACGACATTCGCCTTCCCGGGCTTGTATTCCATTGCCATGTCGAATTCGGCCAGGAAGTCCTGCCACCGTGCCTGCTTTGGTGAGAGTTTCTTCTGAGTTTGGAAATAGCTCAGGGCGATGTTGTCTGTCCTCAGCACAAATCGCGACCCAAGGAGGTAGTGTCGCCAAACTCGTAGGCAGTGGATCACCGCTGTCATCTCCTTCTCATGCACTGGATACCGCCTCTCGGTCTCGTTGAGTTTGCGGCTCTCGTAGGCCACCGGATGACCTTCTTGCATGAGTACTCCACCAATAGCAAAGTCCGAAGCATCTGTATGGACTTCAAAGGGCTCTCCATAGTTTGGCAATTTGAGCACTGGTTCTTCTAGAACAGCAGCCTTCAGATCTTGGAATGCTATCTCACATTTGTCAGACCACTTCCAAGGCTGCTCCTTCTTCAGCAACTCCGTCAGTGGGGTTGCCCGCTTCGAATATCCAGCAATGAAGCGTCGATAGTAGTTGACGAAACCAAGGAAGGATCTCAACTCTGGCACCTTCTTTGGAGTTCGCCATTCCGCAACTGCTTGCACCTTCGACTTGTCCATCCGGATGGAGCCATCACCGATTCGGTGCCCCAAGAACAGGATCTCAGTTTGAGCAAAGTAGCATTTCTCCCTTTTTACGAACAAAGTGTTCTCCCTGAGAACCTTGAAAATCGTCCGAAGGTGCTTGACGTGCTCCTCGAGCGTTTGGCTGTAGACGACAATGTCGTCCAAGTAGACGACCACGAACTTATCCAAATACTCCTTGAATAGCTGGTTCATGAGAGTACAGAATGTTGCCGGAGCGTTGGTTAAGCCGAAAGGCATCACCAAGAACTCAAACGCTCCATATCTGGTCACACATGTAGTCTTTGCTTCGTCGCCTTCAGCAATGCGCACCTGCCAATACCCCGACCGAAGGTAGAGTTTTGAGAAATACTTCGCCTTGCCCAATTGGTCGAACAAGTCCGCGATGAGCGGGATGGGATACTTGTTCTTCACTGTTACTTTGTTGAGGGCTCGGTAGTCGACGCATAATCGGAGGCTCCCATCTTGTTTCTTCTGGAAGAGAACTGGAGCTCCGAAAGGTGCTTTTGAGCTGCGGATGAGACCACCGCTTAGCAGTTCACCTAACTGCTTTCTGAGTTCTGCCAACTCTGGCGGGGCCATGCGATAGGGTGGTCTCGCTGGAGGCTTCACTCCTGGCTCCAGCTCAATACTGTGATCCACGCCTCTGCGTGGCGGAAGAGTCTTCGGCAACTCGGGTGGCATAACGTCTTTGAACTCCTTCAGGACGTTGGCCACCACAGCAGGTTCTTGAATGGCTTCTTCATTGAGTGGCTCTAGCTTCATAGCAGCCACGAATGTTAGTTCGCCCTTTCGCACCCCTTTCTTCAATTGTAATGCCGAAATATGTTGGGGCTCCTTGGTTCCTCTCCGAGAGACGGGCACCACACAGGGGTCATCGCCTCCCATCATACATAGGGAATTCAAGAATGGCATCGGCACCAACTTCGCCGCGTGCATAAACTCCATTCCAAGAATCACTTGGAAGTCGTCTAGTGGCACGGCCATCATGTTGGTGGTTCCGCTCCAAGTCCCGATTCTGATGGGAACTCCCTTCGCCAATCCGGAGATTCGCCTGGCCTCCGAGTTCACTGCTTTCATTCGGCTTGGGCTCTTCTCCAATGTCAACCCAAGTCGCTGTGCTTCACGATCGGCTATGAAGTTGTGGGTAGCGCCCGTGTCCACCATTGCACGGGTCGTTTGGCCATTCAGCTTGATGTCCACATACATCAGTTCACTACTTCCTGCTTTTTGAGCCTTCGTCTTCGTGTTCTCCCCCACTTGACCCCGCATAGCGTTCAACAAACGCATTGCTCCCATTCGGGGTCCTTGCGACTCTTCATCGTCGCTGCTGGATTCAGAACTGCTTGAGCTAAGGGCAACAGCTTTGCCCTTGTCCGATCGGGGAGGGTGGATGGAAGCTGTCAAAGCGTTGAGTGCCTGCTTCTGTGGGCACTCCCTTACCATGTGCGGTCCTCCGCACAAGAAGCATCCTCCAGGTTTTGAGGCCTTGCCTTTTGGATTCGGTCCTTTGTGGGAGCTCTTCTTCTTCTGTTCGCCCCCGAGCTCCTTCCCTCGAGAATGTTTTTGAGGGCGATTGCTTGAAGATTGTTTCCTTCTCGCTGGGTCTTCAGAGGAAACGAAGTCGGTGAGCCTTTCTGCAGCTGCAATTGCCCCGACCACGTCGGTAACATTCCTTCGATTCAGCTCTTGCTGAGCCCATGGTTTCAAACCATCAAGGAAACTGAACAACTTGTCCTTCTCGGACATGTCCTGTATGTCCAGCATCAGTGCAGAAAACTGCTTTACATAGTCTCGGATGGTGGTACTTTGGCGGAGTTGTCTCAACTTCCTTCTTGCGACGAACTCTGTGTTCTCCGGTAGGAACTGAGTTCTCAACTCCCGCTTCAAGTCTTCCCATGTGTCGACTCGACACCGACCTTGTTGGATTTCCTCCCAACGAGTTCGCCACCAAAGTTTCGCATCTCCGTTCAGATACATTGTTGCTATAGAAACTTTGGTATCTTCAGAATCGGGCCTCGTAGCTCGGAAGTATTGCTCCATGTCGAACAGAAAGTTCTCGAGCTCCTTGGCATCTCTGGCCCCTCCGTATCCATGGGGCTCAGGTGCCCTCAAGTTTTGTGGCGGTGCAACGCGGGTGTTGCCTCCTCCCGCATTTAGCGTTCTTGTGAGCATAGCCACCTTTGCCGTGAGTTCCGCCACAACGTCTTGTAAGTGCAGCACGGAGTCCTTGGTGTCATCGGACAGTCGGTCGACTAGGGCCTCGACCTTGTCGATCCTGGACTCCGCTTCCTCTTGCGAGCTCTCTACCCCAACAAGTCTTTGTTGGCCATGGTAGAGTTCCTCCATGCTCGCTTCCAGAACATCCAGGCGGGTTTCCGCCGTCGTGAGTCTCTCCTTATGACTCTTTTTCCCAGTTAGCGCACCAGATTGCGCTTCCTCCGCTCGCGGAGAGTTACCAACTTCTCGCTCATCCTGTTCGCTGCCGCGATCCTCGTGAGCGGCTCCAACAGCATGAGAGCGAGTGTGCACATGCAGCCCACCTGCGGCTGCTTGGGGCAAGGTTCCAGCTTGCCCCGTCTTGCTTGATTCGCCACGATGCTTTGCCATGGCGAAGTTGCGAAGTTCGTTCGCTGTTCGATCGAAGAGCTTGCCCGCTCTGATACCACAATGTCACGACCTTAGCTGGAATTGCCTAAGGCGTGCGGCACCCTTGCGGCCAAAGACGCGAACTTAGCTTGCGTTGTCTAAGTCGCGAGTCACCCGTGCGGCAAAGACGCGAACTTAGCTTTGCCTTGCCTAAGTCGCGCTTCGCCCTTGCGATCTTGCTCCGCAAGGATCAGCCCACTTTGTAACCTCTCGCAGGTCCCGAAGGACCTGTAAAAGAGAAAGAGAGTTAGATCGAAAGAACGAGCAACGGACACGTCCCGAAGTCTCGCGAAAAGGAAAGCTTTACAAGCAATTCGTCGAACACCTTGTGTGCACAAGAGAAAAGAGGGAGAGGGGGAAAAACAAGGCTTTCAAGGATGAACGAACAGCTGCAAGCCCACAAACAGCCGCTCACCTGGTCCCGGACGCAACACCAAGTTCCCGTAAAGGTCACGTACGAACTTGCGAAAGAGTGTTCAACGCCCGGTATATAACCGAAGCCCCATCCAGCCATGTGCCACCCGGGGGGTTCCTGGGTGCTGAGATGGCTGACGTTTTGGTGAGCGGAGGCAGCACTCCGCTCACCTCCCGCGGCACGCGAAAACGAAGCCGTTTTGGGCTGTTTTGGGGCTGTTTTGCTCGGTTCGGTGAGCGGTCGCTTTGCAACGCTGCAGCTTGTTCGAACTTACATATTTACAAGCAAAATGACCCAAAACCATGAGAAAACATGCTGTTGGGCAGCTGTACATGCGGGTGTGAGCGACGAACGGTTCGTTGAACGGAGTTGTTGCGGGTGCGCGACGACCGTTCGTGACAGGACGGTGTACGGAGCCTCTAAACCTGTCGAACGATCTCGGAATCGCCATTGTCGGATCTCGGAATCGCCATTACCGGACACGGCAAGCGCACGCCGAAACCATCGTGACTTTGTCGAACGAACTCGGAATCGCTATTGCGACCCCATTCCGGAAACCTCTCTCCGAGCCCCACGAGACTGACTGCGTAGCGGTCACGGCAAATTCCGAGGCCCAAAACCATCGCCTCGGAGGTCGACGGGAGGGGTTTTGGTCGCTCGGGGCGCAACACGAGGACTTCCCAGGGGGTCACCCATCCTAGTACTACTCTCGCCCAAGCACGCTTAACTTCGGAGTTCTGATGGGATCCGGTGCTTTAGGGCTGGTATGATCGCACTCGCTTTGTTTGCGTCGTCCCTCGCCTTTGTGCACGTCGCGGACGGCGTACGGAGCCTCTAAACCTGTCGAACGATCTCGGAATCGCCATTGTCGGATCTCGGAATCGCCATTACCGGACACGGCAAGCGCGCGCCGAAACCATCGTGACTTTGTCGAACGAACTCGGAATCGCTATTGCGACCCCATTCCGGAAACCTCTCTCCGAGCCCCACGAGACTGACTGCGTAGCGGTCACGGCAAATTCCGAGGCCCAAAACCATCGCCTCGGAGGTCGACGGGAGGGGTTTTGGTCGCTCGGGGCGCAAAAAGGAGTGCAACACGAGGACTTCCCAGGGGGTCACCCATCCTAGTACTACTCTCGCCCAAGAACGCTTAACTTCGGAGTTCTGATGGGATCCGGTGCTTTAGGGCTGGTATGATCGCACTCGCTTTGTTTGCGTCGTCCCTCGCCTTTGTGCACGTCGCGGACGGCGTACGGAGCCTCTAAACCTGTCGAACGATCTCGGAATCGCCATTGTCGGATCTCGGAATCGCCATTACCGGACACGGCAAGCGCGCGCCGAAACCATCGTGACTTTGTCGAACGAACTCGGAATCGCTATTGCGACCCCATTCCGGAAACCTCTCTCCGAGCCCCACGAGACTGACTGCGTAGCGGTCACGGCAAATTCCGAGGCCCAAAACCATCGCCTCGGAGGTCGACGGAAGGGGTTTTGGTCGCTCGGGGCGCAAAAAGGAGTGCAACACGAGGACTTCCCAGGGGGTCACCCATCCTAGTACTACTCTCGCCCAAGCACGCTTAACTTCGGAGTTCTGATGGGATCCGGTGCTTTAGGGCTGGTATGATCGCACTCGCTTTGTTTGCGTCGTCCCTCGCCTTTGTGCACGTCGCGGACGGCGTACGGAGCCTCTAAACCTGTCGAACGATCTCGGAATCGCCATTGTCGGATCTCGGAATCGCCATTACCGGACACGGCAAGCGCGCGCCGAAACCATCGTGACTTTGTCGAACGAACTCGGAATCGCTATTGCGACCCCATTCTGGAAACCTCTCTCCGAGCCCCACGAGACTGACTGCGTAGCGGTCACGGCAAATTCCGAGGCCCAAAACCATCGCCTCGGAGGTCGATGGGAGGGGTTTTGGTCGCTCGGGGCGCAAAAAGGAGTGCAACACGAGGACTTCCCAGGGGGTCACCCATCCTAGTACTACTCTCGCCCAAGAACGCTTAACTTCGGAGTTCTGATGGGATCCGGTGCTTTAGGGCTGGTATGATCGCACTCGCTTTGTTTGCGTCGTCCCTCGCCTTTGTGCACGTCGCGGACGGCGTACGGAGCCTCTAAACCTGTCGAACGATCTCGGAATCGCCATTGTCGGATCTCGGAATCGCCATTACCGGACACGGCAAGCGCGCGCCGAAACCATCGTGACTTTGTCGAACGAACTCGGAATCGCTATTGCGACCCCATTCCGGAAACCTCTCTCCGAGCCCCACGAGACTGACTGCGTAGCGGTCACGGCAAATTCCGAGGCCCAAAACCATCGCCTCGGAGGTCGACGGAAGGGGTTTTGGTCGCTCGGGGCGCAAAAAGGAGTGCAACACGAGGACTTCCCAGGGGGTCACCCATCCTAGTACTACTCTCGCCCAAGCACGCTTAACTTCGGAGTTCTGATGGGATCCGGTGCTTTAGGGCTGGTATGATCGCACTCGCTTTGTTTGCGTCGTCCCTCGCCTTTGTGCACGTCGCGGACGGCGTACGGAGCCTCTAAACCTGTCGAACGATCTCGGAATCGCCATTGTCGGATCTCGGAATCGCCATTACCGGACACGGCAAGCGCGCGCCGAAACCATCGTGACTTTGTCGAACGAACTCGGAATCGCTATTGCGACCCCATTCTGGAAACCTCTCTCCGAGCCCCACGAGACTGACTGCGTAGCGGTCACGGCAAATTCCGAGGCCCAAAACCATCGCCTCGGAGGTCGATGGGAGGGGTTTTGGTCGCTCGGGGCGCAAAAAGGAGTGCAACACGAGGACTTCCCAGGGGGTCACCCATCCTAGTACTACTCTCGCCCAAGCACGCTTAACTTCGGAGTTCTGATGGGATCCGGTGCTTTAGGGCTGGTATGATCGCACTCGCTTTGTTTGCGTCGTCCCTCGCCTTTGTGCACGTCGCGGACGGCGTACGGAGCCTCTAAACCTGTCGAACGATCTCGGAATCGCCATTGTCGGATCTCGGAATCGCCATTACCGGACACGGCAAGCGCGCGCCGAAACCATCGTGACTTTGTCGAACGAACTCGGAATCGCTATTGCGACCCCATTCTGGAAACCTCTCTCCGAGCCCCACGAGACTGACTGCGTAGCGGTCACGGCAAATTCCGAGGCCCAAAACCATCGCCTCGGAGGTCGACGGGAGGGGTTTTGGTCGCTCGGGGCGCAAAAAGGAGTGCAACACGAGGACTTCCCAGGGGGTCACCCATCCTAGTACTACTCTCGCCCAAGCACGCTTAACTTCGGAGTTCTGATGGGATCCGGTGCTTTAGGGCTGGTATGATCGCACTAGCTTTGTTTGCGTCGTCCCTCGCCTTTGTGCACGTCGCGGACGGTGTACGGAGCCTCTAAACCTGTCGAACGATCTCGGAATCGCCATTGTCGGATCTCGGAATCGCCATTACCGGACACGGCAAGCGCACGCCGAAACCATCGTGACTTTGTCGAACGAACTCGGAATCGCTATTGCGACCCCATTGCGGAAACCTCTCTCCGAGCCCCACGAGACTGACTGCGTAGCGGTCACGGCAAATTCCGAGGCCCAAAACCATCGCCTCGGAGGTCGACGGGAGGGGTTTTGGTCGCTCGGGGCGCAACACGAGGACTTCCCAGGGGGTCACCTATCCTAGTTCTACTGTCGCCCAAGCACGCTTAACTTCGGAGTTCTGATGGGATCCGGTGCTTTAGGGCTGGTATGATCGCACTCGCTTTGTTTGCGTCGTCCCTCGCCTTTGTGCACGTCGCGGACGGCGTACGGAGCCTCTAAACCTGTCGAACGATCTCGGAATCGCCATTGTCGGATCTCGGAATCGCCATTACCGGACACGGCAAGCGCGCGCCGAAACCATCGTGACTTTGTCGAACGAACTCGGAATCGCTATTGCGACCCCATTCCGGAAACCTCTCTCCGAGCCCCACGAGACTGACTGCGTAGCGGTCACGGCAAATTCCGAGGCCCAAAACCATCGCCTCGGAGGTCGACGGGAGGGGTTTTGGTCGCTCGGGGCGCAAAAAGGAGTGCAACACGAGGACTTCCCAGGGGGTCACCCATCCTAGTTCTACTGTCGCCCAAGCACGCTTAACTTCGGAGTTCTGATGGGATCCGGTGCTTTAGGGCTGGTATGATCGCACTCGCTTTGTTTGCGTCGTCCCTCGCCTTTGTGCACGTCGCGGACGGCGTACGGAGCCTCTAAACCTGTCGAACGATCTCGGAATCGCCATTGTCGGATCTCGGAATCGCCATTACCGGACACGGCAAGCGCGCGCCGAAACCATCGTGACTTTGTCGAACGAACTCGGAATCGCTATTGCGACCCCATTCCGGAAACCTCTCTCCGAGCCCCACGAGACTGACTGCGTAGCGGTCACGGCAAATTCCGAGGCCCAAAACCATCGCCTCGGAGGTCGACGGGAGGGGTTTTGGTCGCTCGGGGCGCAAAAAGGAGTGCAACACGAGGACTTCCCAGGGGGTCACCCATCCTAGTACTACTCTCGCCCAAGCACGCTTAACTTCGGAGTTCTGATGGGATCCGGTGCTTTAGGGCTGGTATGATCGCACTCGCTTTGTTTGCGTCGTCCCTCGCCTTTGTGCACGTCGCGGACGGCGTACGGAGCCTCTAAACCTGTCGAACGATCTCGGAATCGCCATTGTCGGATCTCGGAATCGCCATTACCGGACACGGCAAGCGCGCGCCGAAACCATCGTGACTTTGTCGAACGAACTCGGAATCGCTATTGCGACCCCATTCTGGAAACCTCTCTCCGAGCCCCACGAGACTGACTGCGTAGCGGTCACGGCAAATTCCGAGGCCCAAAACCATCGCCTCGGAGGTCGATGGGAGGGGTTTTGGTCGCTCGGGGCGCAAAAAGGAGTGCAACACGAGGACTTCCCAGGGGGTCACCCATCCTAGTACTACTCTCGCCCAAGCACGCTTAACTTCGGAGTTCTGATGGGATCCGGTGCTTTAGGGCTGGTATGATCGCACTAGCTTTGTTTGCGTCGTCCCTCGCCTTTGTGCACGTCGCGGACGGTGTACGGAGCCTCTAAACCTGTCGAACGATCTCGGAATCGCCATTGTCGGATCTCGGAATCGCCATTACCGGACACGGCAAGCGCACGCCGAAACCATCGTGACTTTGTCGAACGAACTCGGAATCGCTATTGCGACCCCATTGCGGAAACCTCTCTCCGAGCCCCACGAGACTGACTGCGTAGCGGTCACGGCAAATTCCGAGGCCCAAAACCATCGCCTCGGAGGTCGACGGGAGGGGTTTTGGTCGCTCGGGGCGCAACACGAGGACTTCCCAGGGGGTCACCCATCCTAGTTCTACTGTCGCCCAAGCACGCTTAACTTCGGAGTTCTGATGGGATCCGGTGCTTTAGGGCTGGTATGATCGCACTCGCTTTGTTTGCGTCGTCCCTCGCCTTTGTGCACGTCGCGGACGGCGTACGGAGCCTCTAAACCTGTCGAACGATCTCGGAATCGCCATTGTCGGATCTCGGAATCGCCATTACCGGACACGGCAAGCGCGCGCCGAAACCATCGTGACTTTGTCGAACGAACTCGGAATCGCTATTGCGACCCCATTCCGGAAACCTCTCTCCGAGCCCCACGAGACTGACTGCGTAGCGGTCACGGCAAATTCCGAGGCCCAAAACCATCGCCTCGGAGGTCGACGGGAGGGGTTTTGGTCGCTCGGGGCGCAAAAAGGAGTGCAACACGAGGACTTCCCAGGGGGTCACCCATCCTAGTTCTACTGTCGCCCAAGCACGCTTAACTTCGGAGTTCTGATGGGATCTGGTGCTTTAGGGCTGGTATGATCGCACTCGCTTTGTTTGCGTCGTCCCTCGCCTTTGTGCACGTCGCGGACGGCGTACGGAGCCTCTAAACCTGTCGAACGATCTCGGAATCGCCATTGTCGGATCTCGGAATCGCCATTACCGGACACGGCAAGCGCGCGCCGAAACCATCGTGACTTTGTCGAACGAACTCGGAATCGCTATTGCGACCCCATTCCGGAAACCTCTCTCCGAGCCCCACGAGACTGACTGCGTAGCGGTCACGGCAAATTCCGAGGCCCAAAACCATCGCCTCGGAGGTCGACGGGAGGGGTTTTGGTCGCTCGGGGCGCAAAAAGGAGTGCAACACGAGGACTTCCCAGGGGGTCACCCATCCTAGTACTACTGTCGCCCAAGCACGCTTAACTTCGGAGTTCTGATGGGATCCGGTGCTTTAGGGCTGGTATGATCGCACTCGCTTTGTTTGCGTCGTCCCTCGCCTTTGTGCACGTCGCGGACGGCGTACGGAGCCTCTAAACCTGTCGAACGATCTCGGAATCGCCATTGTCGGATCTCGGAATCGCCATTACCGGACACGGCAAGCGCGCGCCGAAACCATCGTGACTTTGTCGAACGAACTCGGAATCGCTATTGCGACCCCATTCCGGAAACCTCTCTCCGAGCCCCAAGAGACTGACTGCGTAGCGGTCACGGCAAATTCCGAGGCCCAAAACCATCGCCTCGGAGGTCGATGGGAGGGGTTTTGGTCGCTCGGGGCGCAAAAAGGAGTGCAACACGAGGACTTCCCAGGGGGTCACCCATCCTAGTACTACTCTCGCCCAAGCACGCTTAACTTCGGAGTTCTGATGGGATCCGGTGCTTTAGGGCTGGTATGATCGCACTAGCTTTGTTTGCGTCGTCCCTCGCCTTTGTGCACGTCGCGGACGGTGTACGGAGCCTCTAAACCTGTCGAACGATCTCGGAATCGCCATTGTCGGATCTCGGAATCGCCATTACCGGACACGGCAAGCGCACGCCGAAACCATCGTGACTTTGTCGAACGAACTCGGAATCGCTATTGCGACCCCATTGCGGAAACCTCTCTCCGAGCCCCACGAGACTGACTGCGTAGCGGTCACGGCAAATTCCGAGGCCCAAAACCATCGCCTCGGAGGTCGACGGGAGGGGTTTTGGTCGCTCGGGGCGCAACACGAGGACTTCCCAGGGGGTCACCCATCCTAGTTCTACTGTCGCCCAAGCACGCTTAACTTCGGAGTTCTGATGGGATCCGGTGCTTTAGGGCTGGTATGATCGCACTCGCTTTGTTTGCGTCGTCCCTCGCCTTTGTGCACGTCGCGGACGGCGTACGGAGCCTCTAAACCTGTCGAACGATCTCGGAATCGCCATTGTCGGATCTCGGAATCGCCATTACCGGACACGGCAAGCGCGCGCCGAAACCATCGTGACTTTGTCGAACGAACTCGGAATCGCTATTGCGACCCCATTCCGGAAACCTCTCTCCGAGCCCCACGAGACTGACTGCGTAGCGGTCACGGCAAATTCCGAGGCCCAAAACCATCGCCTCGGAGGTCGATGGGAGGGGTTTTGGTCGCTCGGGGCGCAAAAAGGAGTGCAACACGAGGACTTCCCAGGGGGTCACCCATCCTAGTACTACTCTCGCCCAAGCACGCTTAACTTCGGAGTTCTGATGGGATCCGGTGCTTTAGGGCTGGTATGATCGCACTAGCTTTGTTTGCGTCGTCCCTCGCCTTTGTGCACGTCGCGGACGGTGTACGGAGCCTCTAAACCTGTCGAACGATCTCGGAATCGCCATTGTCGGATCTCGGAATCGCCATTACCGGACACGGCAAGCGCACGCCGAAACCATCGTGACTTTGTCGAACGAACTCGGAATCGCTATTGCGACCCCATTGCGGAAACCTCTCTCCGAGCCCCACGAGACTGACTGCGTAGCGGTCACGGCAAATTCCGAGGCCCAAAACCATCGCCTCGGAGGTCGACGGGAGGGGTTTTGGTCGCTCGGGGCGCAACACGAGGACTTCCCAGGGGGTCACCCATCCTAGTTCTACTGTCGCCCAAGCACGCTTAACTTCGGAGTTCTGATGGGATCCGGTGCTTTAGGGCTGGTATGATCGCACTCGCTTTGTTTGCGTCGTCCCTCGCCTTTGTGCACGTCGCGGACGGCGTACGGAGCCTCTAAACCTGTCGAACGATCTCGGAATCGCCATTGTCGGATCTCGGAATCGCCATTACCGGACACGGCAAGCGCGCGCCGAAACCATCGTGACTTTGTCGAACGAACTCGGAATCGCTATTGCGACCCCATTCCGGAAACCTCTCTCCGAGCCCCACGAGACTGACTGCGTAGCGGTCACGGCAAATTCCGAGGCCCAAAACCATCGCCTCGGAGGTCGATGGGAGGGGTTTTGGTCGCTCGGGGCGCAAAAAGGAGTGCAACACGAGGACTTCCCAGGGGGTCACCCATCCTAGTACTACTCTCGCCCAAGCACGCTTAACTTCGGAGTTCTGATGGGATCCGGTGCTTTAGGGCTGGTATGATCGCACTAGCTTTGTTTGCGTCGTCCCTCGCCTTTGTGCACGTCGCGGACGGTGTACGGAGCCTCTAAACCTGTCGAACGATCTCGGAATCGCCATTGTCGGATCTCGGAATCGCCATTACCGGACACGGCAAGCGCACGCCGAAACCATCGTGACTTTGTCGAACGAACTCGGAATCGCTATTGCGACCCCATTGCGGAAACCTCTCTCCGAGCCCCACGAGACTGACTGCGTAGCGGTCACGGCAAATTCCGAGGCCCAAAACCATCGCCTCGGAGGTCGACGGGAGGGGTTTTGGTCGCTCGGGGCGCAACACGAGGACTTCCCAGGGGGTCACCCATCCTAGTTCTACTGTCGCCCAAGCACGCTTAACTTCGGAGTTCTGATGGGATCCGGTGCTTTAGGGCTGGTATGATCGCACTCGCTTTGTTTGCGTCGTCCCTCGCCTTTGTGCACGTCGCGGACGGCGTACGGAGCCTCTAAACCTGTCGAACGATCTCGGAATCGCCATTGTCGGATCTCGGAATCGCCATTACCGGACACGGCAAGCGCGCGCCGAAACCATCGTGACTTTGTCGAACGAACTCGGAATCGCTATTGCGACCCCATTCCGGAAACCTCTCTCCGAGCCCCACGAGACTGACTGCGTAGCGGTCACGGCAAATTCCGAGGCCCAAAACCATCGCCTCGGAGGTCGATGGGAGGGGTTTTGGTCGCTCGGGGCGCAAAAAGGAGTGCAACACGAGGACTTCCCAGGGGGTCACCCATCCTAGTACTACTCTCGCCCAAGCACGCTTAACTTCGGAGTTCTGATGGGATCCGGTGCTTTAGGGCTGGTATGATCGCACTAGCTTTGTTTGCGTCGTCCCTCGCCTTTGTGCACGTCGCGGACGGTGTACGGAGCCTCTAAACCTGTCGAACGATCTCGGAATCGCCATTGTCGGATCTCGGAATCGCCATTACCGGACACGGCAAGCGCACGCCGAAACCATCGTGACTTTGTCGAACGAACTCGGAATCGCTATTGCGACCCCATTGCGGAAACCTCTCTCCGAGCCCCACGAGACTGACTGCGTAGCGGTCACGGCAAATTCCGAGGCCCAAAACCATCGCCTCGGAGGTCGACGGGAGGGGTTTTGGTCGCTCGGGGCGCAACACGAGGACTTCCCAGGGGGTCACCCATCCTAGTTCTACTGTCGCCCAAGCACGCTTAACTTCGGAGTTCTGATGGGATCCGGTGCTTTAGGGCTGGTATGATCGCACTCGCTTTGTTTGCGTCGTCCCTCGCCTTTGTGCACGTCGCGGACGGCGTACGGAGCCTCTAAACCTGTCGAACGATCTCGGAATCGCCATTGTCGGATCTCGGAATCGCCATTACCGGACACGGCAAGCGCGCGCCGAAACCATCGTGACTTTGTCGAACGAACTCGGAATCGCTATTGCGACCCCATTCCGGAAACCTCTCTCCGAGCCCCACGAGACTGACTGCGTAGCGGTCACGGCAAATTCCGAGGCCCAAAACCATCGCCTCGGAGGTCGATGGGAGGGGTTTTGGTCGCTCGGGGCGCAAAAAGGAGTGCAACACGAGGACTTCCCAGGGGGTCACCCATCCTAGTACTACTCTCGCCCAAGCACGCTTAACTTCGGAGTTCTGATGGGATCCGGTGCTTTAGGGCTGGTATGATCGCACTAGCTTTGTTTGCGTCGTCCCTCGCCTTTGTGCACGTCGCGGACGGTGTACGGAGCCTCTAAACCTGTCGAACGATCTCGGAATCGCCATTGTCGGATCTCGGAATCGCCATTACCGGACACGGCAAGCGCACGCCGAAACCATCGTGACTTTGTCGAACGAACTCGGAATCGCTATTGCGACCCCATTGCGGAAACCTCTCTCCGAGCCCCACGAGACTGACTGCGTAGCGGTCACGGCAAATTCCGAGGCCCAAAACCATCGCCTCGGAGGTCGACGGGAGGGGTTTTGGTCGCTCGGGGCGCAACACGAGGACTTCCCAGGGGGTCACCCATCCTAGTTCTACTGTCGCCCAAGCACGCTTAACTTCGGAGTTCTGATGGGATCCGGTGCTTTAGGGCTGGTATGATCGCACTCGCTTTGTTTGCGTCGTCCCTCGCCTTTGTGCACGTCGCGGACGGCGTACGGAGCCTCTAAACCTGTCGAACGATCTCGGAATCGCCATTGTCGGATCTCGGAATCGCCATTACCGGACACGGCAAGCGCGCGCCGAAACCATCGTGACTTTGTCGAACGAACTCGGAATCGCTATTGCGACCCCATTCCGGAAACCTCTCTCCGAGCCCCACGAGACTGACTGCGTAGCGGTCACGGCAAATTCCGAGGCCCAAAACCATCGCCTCGGAGGTCGATGGGAGGGGTTTTGGTCGCTCGGGGCGCAAAAAGGAGTGCAACACGAGGACTTCCCAGGGGGTCACCCATCCTAGTACTACTCTCGCCCAAGCACGCTTAACTTCGGAGTTCTGATGGGATCCGGTGCTTTAGGGCTGGTATGATCGCACTAGCTTTGTTTGCGTCGTCCCTCGCCTTTGTGCACGTCGCGGACGGTGTACGGAGCCTCTAAACCTGTCGAACGATCTCGGAATCGCCATTGTCGGATCTCGGAATCGCCATTACCGGACACGGCAAGCGCACGCCGAAACCATCGTGACTTTGTCGAACGAACTCGGAATCGCTATTGCGACCCCATTGCGGAAACCTCTCTCCGAGCCCCACGAGACTGACTGCGTAGCGGTCACGGCAAATTCCGAGGCCCAAAACCATCGCCTCGGAGGTCGACGGGAGGGGTTTTGGTCGCTCGGGGCGCAACACGAGGACTTCCCAGGGGGTCACCCATCCTAGTTCTACTGTCGCCCAAGCACGCTTAACTTCGGAGTTCTGATGGGATCCGGTGCTTTAGGGCTGGTATGATCGCACTCGCTTTGTTTGCGTCGTCCCTCGCCTTTGTGCACGTCGCGGACGGCGTACGGAGCCTCTAAACCTGTCGAACGATCTCGGAATCGCCATTGTCGGATCTCGGAATCGCCATTACCGGACACGGCAAGCGCGCGCCGAAACCATCGTGACTTTGTCGAACGAACTCGGAATCGCTATTGCGACCCCATTCCGGAAACCTCTCTCCGAGCCCCACGAGACTGACTGCGTAGCGGTCACGGCAAATTCCGAGGCCCAAAACCATCGCCTCGGAGGTCGACGGGAGGGGTTTTGGTCGCTCGGGGCGCAAAAAGGAGTGCAACACGAGGACTTCCCAGGGGGTCACCCATCCTAGTTCTACTGTCGCCCAAGCACGCTTAACTTCGGAGTTCTGATGGGATCCGGTGCTTTAGGGCTGGTATTATCGCACTCGCTTTGTTTGCGTCGTCCCTCGCCTTTGTGCACGTCGCGGACGGCGTACGGAGCCTCTAAACCTGTCGAACGATCTCGGAATCGCCATTGTCGGATCTCGGAATCGCCATTACCGGACACGGCAAGCGCGCGCCGAAACCATCGTGACTTTGTCGAACGAACTCGGAATCGCTATTGCGACCCCATTCCGGAAACCTCTCTCCGAGCCCCACGAGACTGACTGCGTAGCGGTCACGGCAAATTCCGAGGCCCAAAACCATCGCCTCGGAGGTCGACGGGAGGGGTTTTGGTCGCTCGGGGCGCAAAAAGGAGTGCAACACGAGGACTTCCCAGGGGGTCACCCATCCTAGTACTACTGTCGCCCAAGCACGCTTAACTTCGGAGTTCTGATGGGATCCGGTGCTTTAGGGCTGGTATGATCGCACTCGCTTTGTTTGCGTCGTCCCTCGCCTTTGTGCACGTCGCGGACGGCGTACGGAGCCTCTAAACCTGTCGAACGATCTCGGAATCGCCATTGTCGGATCTCGGAATCGCCATTACCGGACACGGCAAGCGCGCGCCGAAACCATCGTGACTTTGTCGAACGAACTCGGAATCGCTATTGCGACCCCATTCCGGAAACCTCTCTCCGAGCCCCACGAGACTGACTGCGTAGCGGTCACGGCAAATTCCGAGGCCCAAAACCATCGCCTCGGAGGTCGATGGGAGGGGTTTTGGTCGCTCGGGGCGCAAAAAGGAGTGCAACACGAGGACTTCCCAGGGGGTCACCCATCCTAGTACTACTCTCGCCCAAGCACGCTTAACTTCGGAGTTCTGATGGGATCCGGTGCTTTAGGGCTGGTATGATCGCACTAGCTTTGTTTGCGTCGTCCCTCGCCTTTGTGCACGTCGCGGACGGTGTACGGAGCCTCTAAACCTGTCGAACGATCTCGGAATCGCCATTGTCGGATCTCGGAATCGCCATTACCGGACACGGCAAGCGCACGCCGAAACCATCGTGACTTTGTCGAACGAACTCGGAATCGCTATTGCGACCCCATTGCGGAAACCTCTCTCCGAGCCCCACGAGACTGACTGCGTAGCGGTCACGGCAAATTCCGAGGCCCAAAACCATCGCCTCGGAGGTCGACGGGAGGGGTTTTGGTCGCTCGGGGCGCAACACGAGGACTTCCCAGGGGGTCACCCATCCTAGTTCTACTGTCGCCCAAGCACGCTTAACTTCGGAGTTCTGATGGGATCCGGTGCTTTAGGGCTGGTATGATCGCACTCGCTTTGTTTGCGTCGTCCCTCGCCTTTGTGCACGTCGCGGACGGCGTACGGAGCCTCTAAACCTGTCGAACGATCTCGGAATCGCCATTGTCGGATCTCGGAATCGCCATTACCGGACACGGCAAGCGCGCGCCGAAACCATCGTGACTTTGTCGAACGAACTCGGAATCGCTATTGCGACCCCATTCCGGAAACCTCTCTCCGAGCCCCACGAGACTGACTGCGTAGCGGTCACGGCAAATTCCGAGGCCCAAAACCATCGCCTCGGAGGTCGATGGGAGGGGTTTTGGTCGCTCGGGGCGCAAAAAGGAGTGCAACACGAGGACTTCCCAGGGGGTCACCCATCCTAGTACTACTCTCGCCCAAGCACGCTTAACTTCGGAGTTCTGATGGGATCCGGTGCTTTAGGGCTGGTATGATCGCACTAGCTTTGTTTGCGTCGTCCCTCGCCTTTGTGCACGTCGCGGACGGTGTACGGAGCCTCTAAACCTGTCGAACGATCTCGGAATCGCCATTGTCGGATCTCGGAATCGCCATTACCGGACACGGCAAGCGCACGCCGAAACCATCGTGACTTTGTCGAACGAACTCGGAATCGCTATTGCGACCCCATTGCGGAAACCTCTCTCCGAGCCCCACGAGACTGACTGCGTAGCGGTCACGGCAAATTCCGAGGCCCAAAACCATCGCCTCGGAGGTCGACGGGAGGGGTTTTGGTCGCTCGGGGCGCAACACGAGGACTTCCCAGGGGGTCACCCATCCTAGTTCTACTGTCGCCCAAGCACGCTTAACTTCGGAGTTCTGATGGGATCCGGTGCTTTAGGGCTGGTATGATCGCACTCGCTTTGTTTGCGTCGTCCCTCGCCTTTGTGCACGTCGCGGACGGAGTACGGAGCCTCTAAACCTGTCGAACGATCTCGGAATCGCCATTGTCGGATCTCGGAATCGCCATTACCGGACACGGCAAGCGCGCGCCGAAACCATCGTGACTTTGTCGAACGAACTCGGAATCGCTATTGCGACCCCATTCCGGAAACCTCTCTCCGAGCCCCACGAGACTGACTGCGTAGCGGTCACGGCAAATTCCGAGGCCCAAAACCATCGCCTCGGAGGTCGACGGGAGGGGTTTTGGTCGCTCGGGGCGCAAAAAGGAGTGCAACACGAGGACTTCCCAGGGGGTCACCCATCCTAGTTCTACTGTCGCCCAAGCACGCTTAACTTCGGAGTTCTGATGGGATCCGGTGCTTTAGGGCTGGTATGATCGCACTCGCTTTGTTTGCGTCGTCCCTCGCCTTTGTGCACGTCGCGGACGGCGTACGGAGCCTCTAAACCTGTCGAACGATCTCGGAATCGCCATTGTCGGATCTCGGAATCGCCATTACCGGACACGGCAAGCGCGCGCCGAAACCATCGTGACTTTGTCGAACGAACTCGGAATCGCTATTGCGACCCCATTCCGGAAACCTCTCTCCGAGCCCCACGAGACTGACTGCGTAGCGGTCACGGCAAATTCCGAGGCCCAAAACCATCGCCTCGGAGGTCGACGGGAGGGGTTTTGGTCGCTCGGGGCGCAAAAAGGAGTGCAACACGAGGACTTCCCAGGGGGTCACCCATCCTAGTTCTACTGTCGCCCAAGCACGCTTAACTTCGGAGTTCTGATGGGATCCGGTGCTTTAGGGCTGGTATGATCGCACTCGCTTTGTTTGCGTCGTCCCTCGCCTTTGTGCACGTCGCGGACGGCGTACGGAGCCTCTAAACCTGTCGAACGATCTCGGAATCGCCATTGTCGGATCTCGGAATCGCCATTACCGGACACGGCAAGCGCGCGCCGAAACCATCGTGACTTTGTCGAACGAACTCGGAATCGCTATTGCGACCCCATTCCGGAAACCTCTCTCCGAGCCCCACGAGACTGACTGCGTAGCGGTCACGGCAAATTCCGAGGCCCAAAACCATCGCCTCGGAGGTCGACGGGAGGGGTTTTGGTCGCTCGGGGCGCAAAAAGGAGTGCAACACGAGGACTTCCCAGGGGGTCACCCATCCTAGTACTACTCTCGCCCAAGCACGCTTAACTTCGGAGTTCTGATGGGATCCGGTGCTTTAGGGCTGGTATGATCGCACTCGCTTTGTTTGCGTCGTCCCTCGCCTTTGTGCACGTCGCGGACGGCGTACGGAGCCTCTAAACCTGTCGAACGATCTCGGAATCGCCATTGTCGGATCTCGGAATCGCCATTACCGGACACGGCAAGCGCGCGCCGAAACCATCGTGACTTTGTCGAACGAACTCGGAATCGCTATTGCGACCCCATTCCGGAAACCTCTCTCCGAGCCCCACGAGACTGACTGCGTAGCGGTCACGGCAAATTCCGAGGCCCAAAACCATCGCCTCGGAGGTCGACGGGAGGGGTTTTGGTCGCTCGGGGCTCAAAAAGGAGTGCAACACGAGGACTTCCCAGGGGGTCACCCATCCTAGTACTACTCTCGCCCAAGCACGCTTAACTTCGGAGTTCTGATGGGATCCGGTGCTTTAGGGCTGGTATGATCGCACTCGCTTTGTTTGCGTCGTCCCTCGCCTTTGTGCACGTCGCGGACGGCGTACGGAGCCTCTAAACCTGTCGAACGATCTCGGAATCGCCATTGTCGGATCTCGGAATCGCCATTACCGGACACGGCAAGCGCGCGCCGAAACCATCGTGACTTTGTCGAACGAACTCGGAATCGCTATTGCGACCCCATTCCGGAAACCTCTCTCCGAGCCCCACGAGACTGACTGCGTAGCGGTCACGGCAAATTCCGAGGCCCAAAACCATCGCCTCGGAGGTCGACGGGAGGGGTTTTGGTCGCTCGGGGCGCAAAAAGGAGTGCAACACGAGGACTTCCCAGGGGGTCACCCATCCTAGTACTACTCTCGCCCAAGCACGCTTAACTTCGGAGTTCTGATGGGATCCGGTGCTTTAGGGCTGGTATGATCGCACTCGCTTTGTTTGCGTCGTCCCTCGCCTTTGTGCACGTCGCGGACGGCGTACGGAGCCTCTAAACCTGTCGAACGATCTCGGAATCGCCATTGTCGGATCTCGGAATCGCCATTACCGGACACGGCAAGCGCGCGCCGAAACCATCGTGACTTTGTCGAACGAACTCGGAATCGCTATTGCGACCCCATTCCGGAAACCTCTCTCCGAGCCCCACGAGACTGACTGCGTAGCGGTCACGGCAAATTCCGAGGCCCAAAACCATCGCCTCGGAGGTCGACGGGAGGGGTTTTGGTCGCTCGGGGCGCAAAAAGGAGTGCAACACGAGGACTTCCCAGGGGGTCACCCATCCTAGTACTACTCTCGCCCAAGCACGCTTAACTTCGGAGTTCTGATGGGATCCGGTGCTTTAGGGCTGGTATGATCGCACTCGCTTTGTTTGCGTCGTCCCTCGCCTTTGTGCACGTCGCGGACGGCGTACGGAGCCTCTAAACCTGTCGAACGATCTCGGAATCGCCATTGTCGGATCTCGGAATCGCCATTACCGGACACGGCAAGCGCGCGCCGAAACCATCGTGACTTTGTCGAACGAACTCGGAATCGCTATTGCGACCCCATTCCGGAAACCTCTCTCCGAGCCCCACGAGACTGACTGCGTAGCGGTCACGGCAAATTCCGAGGCCCAAAACCATCGCCTCGGAGGTCGACGGGAGGGGTTTTGGTCGCTCGGGGCGCAAAAAGGAGTGCAACACGAGGACTTCCCAGGGGGTCACCCATCCTAGTTCTACTGTCGCCCAAGCACGCTTAACTTCGGAGTTCTGATGGGATCCGGTGCTTTAGGGCTGGTATGATCGCACTCGCTTTGTTTGCGTCGTCCCTCGCCTTTGTGCACGTCGCGGACGGCGTACGGAGCCTCTAAACCTGTCGAACGATCTCGGAATCGCCATTGTCGGATCTCGGAATCGCCATTACCGGACACGGCAAGCGCGCGCCGAAACCATCGTGACTTTGTCGAACGAACTCGGAATCGCTATTGCGACCCCATTCCGGAAACCTCTCTCCGAGCCCCACGAGACTGACTGCGTAGCGGTCACGGCAAATTCCGAGGCCCAAAACCATCGCCTCGGAGGTCGACGGGAGGGGTTTTGGTCGCTCGGGGCGCAAAAAGGAGTGCAACACGAGGACTTCCCAGGGGGTCACCCATCCTAGTACTACTCTCGCCCAAGCACGCTTAACTTCGGAGTTCTGATGGGATCCGGTGCTTTAGGGCTGGTATGATCGCACTCGCTTTGTTTGCGTCGTCCCTCGCCTTTGTGCACGTCGCGGACGGCGTACGGAGCCTCTAAACCTGTCGAACGATCTCGGAATCGCCATTGTCGGATCTCGGAATCGCCATTACCGGACACGGCAAGCGCGCGCCGAAACCATCGTGACTTTGTCGAACGAACTCGGAATCGCTATTGCGACCCCATTCCGGAAACCTCTCTCCGAGCCCCACGAGACTGACTGCGTAGCGGTCACGGCAAATTCCGAGGCCCAAAACCATCGCCTCGGAGGTCGACGGGAGGGGTTTTGGTCGCTCGGGGCGCAAAAAGGAGTGCAACACGAGGACTTCCCAGGGGGTCACCCATCCTAGTACTACTCTCGCCCAAGCACGCTTAACTTCGGAGTTCTGATGGGATCCGGTGCTTTAGGGCTGGTATGATCGCACTCGCTTTGTTTGCGTCGTCCCTCGCCTTTGTGCACGTCGCGGACGGCGTACGGAGCCTCTAAACCTGTCGAACGATCTCGGAATCGCCATTGTCGGATCTCGGAATCGCCATTACCGGACACGGCAAGCGCGCGCCGAAACCATCGTGACTTTGTCGAACGAACTCGGAATCGCTATTGCGACCCCATTCCGGAAACCTCTCTCCGAGCCCCACGAGACTGACTGCGTAGCGGTCACGGCAAATTCCGAGGCCCAAAACCATCGCCTCGGAGGTCGACGGGAGGGGTTTTGGTCGCTCGGGGCGCAAAAAGGAGTGCAACACGAGGACTTCCCAGGGGGTCACCCATCCTAGTTCTACTGTCGCCCAAGCACGCTTAACTTCGGAGTTCTGATGGGATCCGGTGCTTTAGGGCTGGTATGATCGCACTCGCTTTGTTTGCGTCGTCCCTCGCCTTTGTGCACGTCGCGGACGGCGTACGGAGCCTCTAAACCTGTCGAACGATCTCGGAATCGCCATTGTCGGATCTCGGAATCGCCATTACCGGACACGGCAAGCGCGCGCCGAAACCATCGTGACTTTGTCGAACGAACTCGGAATCGCTATTGCGACCCCATTCCGGAAACCTCTCTCCGAGCCCCACGAGACTGACTGCGTAGCGGTCACGGCAAATTCCGAGGCCCAAAACCATCGCCTCGGAGGTCGACGGGAGGGGTTTTGGTCGCTCGGGGC